>NC_081557.1:187331920-187478253 GCF_022355385.1 Mustela nigripes | reverse complement strand
GTCTGTTGAAGGGCATCTTGGTTCTTTCCACAGTTTGGTGACCGTGCCATTGCTGCTATAATCATTGGGGTACAGATGACCCTTCTTTTAACTATCATTTTTTTTTAAAGCTATTCTAGTGAAAGTTAATGGTGTCTTATTGTGGTTTGAACTGCCATTTCTGTAAGGACTAATATATTGAGCAACATTTTATGTTTTTCTTTTCTTTTTTGTATATCTTTCTTTGGTGAATTCTTTCTGAAAGTTTTTGCTCATCTCTATATTTTTTTGGTCTTTAATAAGTTGTAAAAGTTTTTCTTTTCATTTTTATTGTGAAATAATTTACATACATCACTGTATAAGTTTAAGGTATTTATAGTGTCATTATTTCATTTACATATATTATGAAATGCCTACCATAATAGGCTCAACAAACATCCATCTTCTCACATAGATACAATAAAAAGAAAGGAAAGAAAAAAGAAAAAAAAGAAAGAAAATCTTGTGATGGGAACTCTCAGGACTTATTCTTTTAACAACTTTCTATATATCCTATAGTGGTGTTAGTTGTAGTGATCATGTTGACGCATTACATTAACAGTAATTATTTATCTTTTAAGTGGAAGTTTGTATCTTTGACCACCTTCCTCCAGTTCCCCTACCTCACCCTCTGCCTCTGGCAACCACAAGTCTGATCCCTTTTTTGATAATTTTTTTTTAAAGATGCCACATGTAAATGAGATCATATGGCATTTACCTTTCTGCCTGACTTATTTCACTTAGCATATTTCCATCAAGGTCCATCCATGTTTATCACAAATGGTAGTCTTTCCTCATTTTTATGACTGAATAATGTTCCATTGCATGTGTGTGGCTGTGTTTCATGATATATATGTATCTCAGCTTCTTCATTCAGTCATCCATTTATGTACACTTAGGTTATTTCCATGTCTTGGTTATTTTAAATAATGCTGTTGTGAACACAAGGTGCAGATACCTTTGTTTGTTAGTGTTTTCATTTCTTTTGGATATATTCCCAGAAGTGGAATTACTGGATAATATAGTAGTTCTACTTTTAACTTTTTGAACTTAAAAGTAGAACTACTTTGTGTTGTTTTCTATAGTGGCTATACCAAGTCACTATCCCCTCAGCAATGCAGGATTCTCTCTTTCTCCTCATCTACACCTGCATTTGATCTCTTTTGTCTTTTTGATGATGGCCTTTCTAACAGGAGTGTGGTGATATCTCATTGTGGTTTTAATTTGTATTTCACTAATGACCAGTGATTTTGGAATTTTGATGTACCTTTAGTCTTTTGTAAAACCCCTTTGGAGAAATGTCTATTCAGATTCATGCTCGTTTTTAAATTGGGTTATTTGTTTTTTGCTATTGAGTTTATCTTGTATTTCCTTTGTTTTATTTCATCAATATTTTATAGTTTTTAGAGATTTTTTTCTCCTTAGTTAAATTTATTCTTAAGTATATTATTGTTTTTGATGTTATTGTAAATGTTATCAATTTTTAAACTTCTTTTTCCAAAAATTCACTGTTAGTGTATAGAAATTCTACTGAGTTTGTATGTTAATTTTGTATCTTGCAACTTTATTGAATTAATGAGATCTAAGAGCTTTTTGATTGAGATTTAGGGTTTTCTATTTTTTTAAATTATGTGATCTGCAAATAGAGACAGTTTTAATTCTTCCTTTCCAATTCTGATACTTTTAATTTCTTTTTCTTACCTTATTGCTCTACCTAGAACTTCTAGTGTGAACTCTAAGTGAATATGTTCCTTCTTTGACTAATTTGTTACAAGTTTTTATTATGAATGGATGTTGAATTTTGTCAAATGTTTTTTTCTGTGTCTATTTAGATGATCACATGATTTTTTTATTCTATTAATGTGATGTAGCACATTGATTGATTATCATGTGTTGAACCATCTTTGCATTCTATGGATATATCCCATGTTATTATGGTGAGTGATCCTTTTACTCTGCTACCGAATTCAGTTTGCTCGTATTTTATTGAGAATTTTTGTATCTTTTTATCAGACATATTAGAAAACTACAGTTTTCTAGGAGCATCCTTCTCTAGTTATAGTAACAGATCAATACTAGTCTCATAAAATGAGTTTGGGAGTGTTTCCTCTGTTCTGATATTTTGAAGGAGTTTGAGAAGGATTGGTGTTAATTCTTCATTAACTACTTGGTAAAATTTATTGGTGAAGTCATCTAGTGCAGGGCTCTTCTTTGTTGAAAGATTTTTGATTATTGATTCAGTCTGAGCCACCCAGATGCCCCTCTATTTAGATTTTTTATTTCTTCCTGATTTGGCCTTGTCAAGTTGCAGGTTCCTAAGAATATTTTCATTTTTTTCTAGGTTGTCAGTTTGTTGGCATATAGTTGCTTCTATTATATTCCTTTAAATTTCTATGGTATCAGTTGTGATTTCTCCTTTTTCATTTATAATTTTGTTAATTGCGGTCCTTTCTCCTTTTACATTATTTAGTGTAGATAAGGGTTTGTCGATTTTGTTTATCTTTTAAAAGAAACAACTCTTAGTTTGGTTAATCTTTTGTCTTTTTTCCCCTCTCTTTTACTTATTTCAGCTGTAATCTTTTTTTTTTTAATTTTTTTTTAAAGATTTTTTTAATTTATTTATCAGAGAGGGGGGGGGGAGAGAGCGAGCACAGGCAGACAGAATGGCAGGCAGAGGCAGAGGGAGAAGCAGGTTCCCCACTGAGCAAGGAGCCCGATGTGGGACTCGATCCCAGGACGCTGGGATCATGACCTGAGCTGAAGGCAGCTGCTTAACCAACTGAGCCACCCAGGCGTCCCTCAGCTGTAATCTTTATGATTTACTTTACTTTGCTAATTTTGGTTCAGTTTGGTCTTCTTTTTCTCATTAGTTATGTCATAGAGTTAGGTTGTTTATTTGGGATCTTTCTTGCTTCTTAATATAAGCACTTGATGCTGTGAACTTGCTGCTTAAAACTGCTTTTGCTGCATCCCACAAATTCTGGTATGTTGTGTTTTATTTTTGTTTGTCTCAAGCAACTTTTTAGTTTCCTTTTTAATTTCTTCTTGGATCCATTGGGTGGTTCAGTAGAGTGTTGTTTATTTTAATATGCTTATGAATTTTCTAGTTTTCCTTTTTTAAAAAATATTTTATTTATTTATTTGACAGAGGTCACAAGTAGGCAGAGAGGCAGGCAGAAATAGAGGAGAAAGCAGGCTTCCTGTGAAGCAGAGAGCCCAACGAGGGGCTCGATCCCATGACCCTGGGATCATGATCCAAGCTGAAGGCAGAGGCTTTAACCCACTGAGCCACCCAGGTGACCCTGTAGTTTTCCTTTTGTTACTGATTTTGGATTCACGTCATTGTGGTCAGGGAAGATACTTCGTATGATTTCAGTCTTCTCAAATTTGCTTACATTTTTTTTCTTACCTAACTTATTGTTGATTCTAGAAAATGTTCGATTTGTGTTTGAGACAAATGTATATTTGTCTGTTGTTGGATGGAATGTTTTGTATATGTCTGTTATATCCATTTAGTTTATAGGGCTGTTAAAATATTTTGTATTCTTATTGATTCCCTGTCTGGATAATAGATCCATTACTGAGAGCAAAATATTAAGTTCTCCAACTATTATTGTATTACTTTTTATTTCTCCATTTAGTTCTATTAGTTTTTGCTTTATATATTTAGGTGTTCCACTATTGTGCATATAAATATTTGCAATTCTTATATCTTCTTAATGTATTGGTCCCCTTATTGTTACTTAATGAGCTTCTTTGTATCTTTTTACCATTTTTAGTTTAAATTTTATTTTGTCTGATACCAGTGTAGCTACCACTGTTTTTTGGGGGTTTACCATTTGCTTAAAATACCTTTTTCCTTGCCTTCACTCTTATTCTATATGCCTTTAAGGCTGAAATGAGTCTCTTGTAGGCACTGATCTCATTTTTTAATCCATTCAGCCATTCTCTGTCTTTAATTAGATAATTTAATATTTAATTTATTTATTTTATTCAACAAATATTTATTGTGTGAGCAAAGAAGGGAAAGTGATGCACAAGGGATGAGGGTGGAGGGAAGGTAGGAAATAAGGACAAAATGAGTCATGTATGGCCCTACACCTTAAGAGGTTTGGATTTAAAGTAATTATTGATGGGGAAGTACTTACTATTGCATTTTGTTAATTATTCTCTGGTTATTTTGTAGCTCCATTGTTCCTTCTTATCCTGCTTTTTTGGGTTTTGATGCTTTTTGGTATCAGTATACTATAATTTCTTTATCATGTTCTTTTGTGTAATTACTGTAAGATTATCACTTATAGTTACCATGAGGCTTACCTAAAATATCTTAAATTTATAACACCCTGTTTTAACTGAAGCAAGTTGGCTTCATTAGAAGTAGTAAACTTTACACTTTTATTTTAGGTTACTGCTGTTAAAATTTACATGTTTTTAATATTGTGTGAATAGTAGCAGACTATTATAGTTATCATTATTTTTACTATTTTTTAGAGTTTCAAATGAATTACTATTTTGCAGAATCTAACTATGACTATATATTTGCCATTACCAGTGAGATATATGCTAACTTTTTGTATTTTTATGATGTAAATTAACATTATTTTACCTCCTTTAACATTTGTTGTAAGGCAAGTATAGTGGTAATGAACTCTCTCAGCTTTTGTTTGTTTGGGAAAGTCTTTATCCCTAATTTCAGTTCTGAAGGACAGCTTTGCCAGGTATAGAATTATTGATGGACAGTTACTTTCATTCAGTATTTTGAATATGTCATTCCTTTTTTTCCTGAAAGAATTTCTGAAAAGTTTTCTGTTGAGAAATCTACTTTAGCTATGGAGGTTCTCTTGTATGTAACTTCTGTACTTCTTCTTTAAGGCCTTAAAATTCTTCCTTTTCCTGATTTTTGACAATATAAGTATATGTCTTGGTGTATAGGTATATACCCTTATTCAGGTTTAACCTATTTGGCATCTTTTGGGCCTTGTGAATCTGGATATCCATTCTCTTCAGGTTTGGGGAGTTTTCAGCCATTATTGCTATTTTTTGTGTCATATATATATTCCATAGCCTTTCTTTACCCCTTTTCATTATTTTTTCTCTTTATTCCTCTGACTGGGTAATTTCCAATGTCCTATCATCCACGTCACTGAATCTTTCTTCAACATGATTGAGTCTATTTTTGAAACCCTCTGTTGAATTCTTCAGTTATTGTATTTTTCAGCAGTTACTATATTTTTCACCTCTAAGATTTCTTTCTTTCTTGATGGTTGCTTGTTCCTTGTTGACATTCTCATTTTGTTCATGCATTGTTTTCCTAATTTGTTTGGTTGTCTATCTGTGTCTTCTTATAGTTAACTAAACTTTATTAAGAGGATTTATCATTCTGAATTCTTTGACAGTTCATAGAGCTCTATTTTTTTTTTTTTTTTAAGATCAAATTGGAGTTTTATCAGTTGTTTCCTTTGGTGATGTCATATTTACCTGATTTTCCATGATCCCTAATCCTTACATTGGTATCTGTGAATTTGAGTAATTGGGATCCTTTTTTAGACTTTACAGATTTGCTTTGACAGAGATAGTTTTTCACCAGTCAGCTCAATTTGGGTTTCTGGATGTGGCTGCTAGTAATGTCCTTGGGCTCATGGGGCCTGCTATTATGGTCTATTTTGGGGGTGAGGCAGCTGTTCAGGTTCTCAGGTTAGGGATGGGGGTTATGTCTATCACTGAGAACAGTTGGATAGGATTGCTGGCTTGTTTCCCTGCCCATGTGAGACTGTAAGATGGGCTTCACAGTTGCTAGGATTCTATGCTAAACCTTACTAGATGTTAGGACTGGGTACTATACTCACTATTAGATGGGGGTATGAATAGCTTCCCTGTTCTGGCAGGGGATCAGGATGGGATCCAGAGCTTATACAGCTCATTGTCTGGGCACCTGAATCAGTCCAGTGTGTTTACTGAATTTCCTGGTCATGTGAGGCCACCAGTTTTGCCCTGCAGATTCGGGAAGCCATGAGCTCTGCTCTCTGTCCAAGTACCAGTGAACATAAGACTACTGAATGGGCTGTTTTTTCCAATGTGTTTTAGTTCCCTTGGTTTAACATGCTGAAGGTTATATTTTTCAGTAAGCAAGGCTATGAATTAAATTTCCTGCCTGAGCAGTGAGAGAAGCAGTTCTAAAGTCAATAAAGTTCTTTGTTATCTTAACTCAAACCAACCTGTACCCCAAGTTAGCTGATGAAACAGGATCACTTACTTTGCTTTGCAGAAATTATCTCCTGCTTTTCAGGTCAGATGGGGTCAGAAGACTCTACAGTGAGTGGAGATGTGTCTCAGCTCCCTTGCCTGCATGGAGGGGAGAGAGGCTCCTTTAGGTTACTCTTAATTTTCCAAACAGGCTTTCCAGTTAGGAGGAGCTGGGAGTTACCTTCAACCTTGGCTAAATTTATGCCCTTGCCTATGGGTAGCACAGTAATACTCTATGTCTCATACTGGCTTTTCTCACTGTAGGGGGGTGGCAGTCACTCCTTGCCTCACTCTTGTTTCAAGCAGAGCTGGGCCAGCACAACTTCCAAAAGTTGTTTCCAGCCGTTTTGATCATATGGAGCTAGAAGACACTCTCTGAGGTGGAATTAGTCTATATTTAAGCTTCTTCTTCTTCTTCTTCTTTTTTTTTTTAAAGATTTTATTCATTTACTTGACAGACAGAGATCACAAGTAGGCAGAGAGGCAGGCAGAGAGAGAGGGGAAGCAGGCTCCTCACTGAGCAGAGAGTCTGATGCGGGGCTCGATCCCAGGACCCTGGGATCATGACCTCAGCCGAAGGCAGAGGCTGTAATCCACTGAGCCACCCAGGCGCCCCTATGTTTAAGCTTCTTGGGCAAACCAGGCTCTCAGGCCTACAAAACTACTTATTTGAAGATGTGCATCTGGCAGACCCATATGTGCCAAATTCTCTGGTCAGAGTGTGCCCTTGACTTGGTTCTACAGATAAGCAAAATTGCTGGTTGGAATTATTAAGTTGGGTACTGAAAATATTAATTCTATCTTACAAGATCCATCTGCTGATTATCTCAGGTGCCTCCCTTCCTTCTTTATCATAGATTTGCAGCAGTTAA
The DNA here is from genome assembly GCF_022355385.1 of Mustela nigripes. NCBI lineage: Eukaryota > Metazoa > Chordata > Mammalia > Carnivora > Mustelidae > Mustela > Mustela nigripes. The sequence continues at coordinate 187,471,120 of NC_081557.1, read as the reverse complement.
GCATGACAGATTCTTTTGCAATCCCTGTAGTGCAAGATCAGATTAGGGACTCTGGCAAGTGGCACACAGTCATGGGGGGTGGACTTGCTGTACCCACTGGCTTGTTTTTTCCACTGGAGGCTCAGGGGAGACCTCTCCCCATGATGGTACACTGGCCTAGGGGAGGAGCAGTGTGGTCAGTATGTAGCTGTTTCTCTTATTCTAATGCAGTCTTGGTCTGTGTGGTGCAGAGGGGTAAGTAAGCATCATCCCTATATCCTAGGATTCTCTGTGGGGGTTTGTTCTTGAATAGTTGTTAGTTCTTTTTATGAGGGAGAGTGAAGTTGGGAACAACCTATGTCACCATCTTGGTGATGTCACTCCAAAAGTTTTAGAATATATTCTAGATTTTATATCTAATACAAATACAAATATAAATATAAATATGTCCAAAATATATTCTTTTTTTTTTAAAGATTTTATGTATTTATTTGACAGAGAGAAATCACAAGTAGATGGAGAGGCAGGCAGAGAGAGAGAGGGAAGCAGGCTGAGCCCTGAGATCATGACCTGAGCCGAAGGCAGCGGCCTAACCCACTGAGCCACCCAGGCGCCCCAAAATATATTCTATATTTTAGAATAGTTTCTAAATTCAGGTCTTTTATCCAGTGTGGGTATTGAAAATATTTTCTTCCTGACTGTTGCTTATGTTTTAATTTTTAAATTATCTTTTGAAGAGCTTAAGTTCATAATTTTTGTGAGGCGTCTAAATTATCAATTTTTTTCATTTATGGTTCAGGTTTTTAAAAAATAATTTAGGTCTATAATTCATCTGTAGTCAATTCTTACGTAAGGTTCAGGTAAACATGGAAATTCTTTTTTTCCCTTGTGGTATATAAATATCTAGTTGTTATGGCGTAGTTTTTAGAAAGAGTATCCTATCTGCAGTGAATTATCTTGGTACAAAAATAAAGTGACCATATTTGTGTACATCTATATTTAGGTTCTCCATTCCATTTTGTTGATCTGTAGATCTAATCTTTATGACAGTATCATACCACCTTGATTTCTATAGCCTTATATAAATATTAAAGTCAGGTAGTGTGGATTCAACAAATTTGGTTTTCTTTTTCAAAATTGTTTTTTACCTATGCTATGTCCATTGCTGTTGTATAAGTTTAAAACCAACTTGTAAATTTTTACAAAAAAATTTGTTGCAATTTTGTTTGGGAATATGATAAATCTGTTGGTAAATTTAGAGAAAATTGATCTCTAAACTATATTGAGTTTTCCACTGAATGAACACAATATTTCTCCATTTATTTAAGCTTTTAAAAATTTCTCATGGGATTTTCTAATAGTACTCAGCACAAAAATTTCACACTTATTTTGTTAGATTCATCTCTAAGTATTTCTCATGAACTATTTCCATTTAACAAATGCTCATGATTTTAGAGTGTGGTGATCATCAGCTATGCTCACTACTACTTCAGTTTTTTCTTTTATTGGGCTTATCCCATGTTTGTCTTTCAATGCTTCTTTGAAGATACGGCTTGTGCTGGCCACTAAGACATTTCTAAGAGGAAGTCTAAGAGTTAGTGAGCAATTCACCCCTTCATCTTGCCCCACCACTATGAAAAAATTACCAGAAAAGTGATGCATGTTCATGATATGTGTACATGCCAGGGTTACTGGAATGTAGGGTAAAAGAAATGTAAAGAAGCCTGGAAAAGTAGTGATTAATTCAGAGTCCATAGTCTCTCATGGTTCACCTCCCCTTCCAATTTCCTGGAGGACAAGGGGAGATGGAGAGAAGAAGGGAGTTGAGGGAAATTGGAAGGGGAGTGGGAGGTTGGGGGAACCAGGTGGTGGGTATTAGAGAGGGCACAGATTGCATGGAGCACTGGATGTGGTGCAAAAACAATGAATACTGTTATGCTGAAAAGAAATAAAAAAAAACCCATATAAATAAATCCATTCCAATATTTAAAAAAAAAGTAGTGATTAAGAGCATGATGGCATTTAGTGCTGAGCAAAAAAAATCTGAGCTTTATTTGAAAAGCAGTAGAGAACTTCTGAAGGTTTGTGAACAGGGGAATGCAGCTAACCTGTAGAATGGCAGATCAGGATAGGAAGGAGTAGATTTAAACGGAGGAAGTACTAGTGAAGGAAAGAAACTAGGAAACTATTCCACTAGTTTGTTGAAATGGTGAAAGTCATCTGTGTTTGTGATAGAGCAAACAGAAAAAAAAAAGAGTCATTGCTAGAGAAAAGATACAAGAATTGATATATAATTGAATGTAGTAAGTGGAGAAGAGAAAGAACCTTTCAAGGAAAACCTTCTGTGGCAGTATCATATGTGATTTTTCTTTTGGGGGCACTCTTTGGAAAATATGCATATTTACCATATCAATATAGAGGGAGTTATCATGTAACAATCACCTTGTCAGAATTTCCATTTTTGCTGAGATGTGAGATGGGGTTCATGCGGTGGTATGGAGGGAAGGAAGGAGAGTGTAAAGAGATAATCCAAATTCTGAGACTCAATAAGAAGTAACTTCCTAACTTAGTAGACAAAGAGAATGAAGGTGTTTTGTGTCATCTGCTCTTTTACTTGGCACTTGAAGTACTCTGTGAGCATTCATGAGCTGGATGTCCCTGGAGTATTTCTAACTTTGAATCTAGGACCTCTTATGAGACTGAGTTTCATTTTTCTTACTTTTCTAATCAGAGCTGGAGGGTAAGTTTTCAAGGCTTGCAAGCAGAAGAGACAAAGTGTGGACAAAACTGTTTATTTTTACTGGAGAATGAAAATTTGGTTCTTTTCCAACCTTGTTTTTTCATGTGAGAGACAAACATATTTTCAATAGTTTAAGTGTCCTCTCTCTCCTCTGATCTACACAGGCTTGGTAGGGCTTAAAGCTGGATGCCTGTGAGAATGATATTTTCTGAACATCAGTTTTGCTATCTGGTGCATGGAAGTTCTTCCCTAGATTTTGGAATTACAGAGTTCTAGTAATGCCCCAGAACAGTCTTGCTGCAGTTTATCCATTTTGTCTCATAGGTACCCATGCTTTGAGATAAATTCATACATAATGAGGGAGTTTTCACATATCTAGTATTATTTTTCAGTTAGCCTGGAAAGCACACACATTGAAAAGGCCCATCATTCAGTTGCCAGCTTTGTCAGCACTGTATGCCCTGAAGACTGAACTGACTGCCACCAATATGCTACTTAGATTTGGCTTGGAGAAGCCACATCTGCATTTTACATTTTTAGAATGAAGTTCTGTAGTTTGTAATGGACAGTAAAAAAATGTGGTTAGTCAAGAATCTAAGCATACCTATTAGATAAGAATATTTGAATACCAGGAGCTAGATCTAGTTGCTTTTCTTTACTGATGAAGAATGTATAAAGAATGACTTTGGAAGTACACTAGCTAAGAGCTAGTAGTTTCAGATAGTTCTTATCAGAGCAAAAGTAGGTCTTCCTTGCCTTTGCTCACAAAATTTAGAGATTACCAATAATGAAAAGATATACAGTGAAAATAGTGTCCTCAGCTGTGTATTAAAATCTGTGGTCAACCTAGTCTGTTTTAAGAATTGAGGAAAGGACTGCAGCTGGCTGCTGTGCCTGCCAAGAAGTATCCAGACAACATGGTGGACTTAGCCAATTTGCAGAAAAGCTCACCTATAGGCCAGGTTTTTTCATGAGCCCCCTCTTGCTTTTCCTTCCATTTCTGTTATTCTTCTTGCTCTCTGGTCTTTCTGTACCTCTTTTTTTCATTTAGGCCAATTTTTAAATCTCATTCCTTTTCCCCTAACTGATGAAATGGTAGTGGTTTTATCTCCTATCATATAGAATTCTTTTGAGAAATGAGCTGTAGGTGCTAATTGACCTAGGTATGTTTATTTGTCCACTTGAAGTTTTCATTTCAATAGTATGTTTATGTCTTTGGGTGTATTTAGGACATAAAGGTACCATTTAGGGTATTTTTCCTGAAACTCCTAAGTACCAAATTTCCCCTATCTCGGAGTCATCATAGCAGTCCCAAGAGTATTTCATCAATATATAACTCAATGCTAAAAGTGACCTATTTACTACATTAAGCATTTAGGAAAATAGAATGGAAACTGACAGAATTTGCTTCAAAATATGTATCTAATATATGTATATATTTTTGTCAGTGGAGACTGATAAAAGATATTTTTCTAGAGATTATTGTGGTTATATGGCTTCAGTTGAGAATATTTTTAGACTCTAGAGTAAAAGTAATACAAACTATATGCACTTGTAGATCCAGAAGCCATGCTATCAGGTTTAAAGTGTCTATTCATAGAAAGAAATACAAACTTCAAAGGAAGCTTTCATGTGAAGAAGCAATTTGAATGAACAGAAAAATAATAGACTAGAGAAGGCTGAATTTAAGGAGGGACAATAACATAAAAACACTTCATTTTGTATAAGGGATCATTAAGAGATGTTTAAAAAATCAAAATTTGAAGTGAGAATTTCCAAACACCTGAATGCTGAATATGATTTGGTGACACTTATAATGATATAAATACCTCTAATGCTTGGTATTTCTCTAGTAGGTCTGGTAGATAATGGAAAATATCTATATGGGATTGAACTTGCAAAACTTCTTAATTTATATGAAGGAGTAATTTAGGAGCTGGAAGAGTCTGGCTCTCATTTTCCCCTCTTGTTCTTATATTGTATATCAATATAGAGGGTATAGTCTACCAGTCATTTGGATACAGTCCCTCCCTAGTGGGTTTAACACTAAAAAAAAAAATAGATTTATGATGAGAGTGTGGTGCTATTCATTAATAAAAGGAAAATAATTTCAGGTGGGAACATGTGTCTATGCAAACTCATACTGCTGAGATTATCTATCTATTATCTATATCTTGCACATGTTTTGTTATTGCCACACAGGGTTACAAATGAGAAAATTAGCCTGTAAGTCTTGATTAAAGTTTCATTATATGAGCATTAAAAAAAAAAAAAAACAGTGCCCATGAAGCAACATTCTGTCATTTCTCCCTGGCTTTGCTGTCCTTTTGGGTAGCAACATGTTCCCTCTGTAACAAACAAGCTTGATGCTATTAGTGCCACAAGGCTCTTCCCATGTGGTATAGATCTGTCTCATTTCTCTGAAATGTATTCTCTTGCATTCCAAAGTCTTTCCTATATTTCCTCTGAAGAAATCATTTCTAATTTAGAAAACTTTGTAGATTGAATCCATATATCGTTTTACTATTTAGTGGTGAAGGAACTCTCTTCTTTGGATACTGGATAATAATAGATTTTGTGGGTATTTCAGCAATATGGCTTGATTCTCTGTGAAAGAATTGCTTTCATGCTGTTATTTGAAAGAAGAATAACAGCCTTTGTTATTGAAAGAATTGCTTCTTTTCATCAAAAATCCTGATGTATCTAATTGACTCCAAGGATATTCCCTTTCTGTCCATGCTGAGATTCTGCTCCAGCACAGATGTTGAGACCACAGATGTCCACTACACCAAACCAGGAGCATTATTTTTCAAATAGTTTCTTAATTTCTCGCATAAAAATTGAAGATATCCCAAATCAAAACTCTTATTTATATAATAGTTTAAAAATGGAGACACATTTCCAGCAAAGATGGTATTCTACATTTTGAGCATTTTTAGGGGAGATGAGGAGCAGATTATCATTGATTATTCATAATATGTTCTTAGAGAAGACTTTAATAAGCACAGTGTTCTAGAAAACACAGCTTTAGAAAGATCATGTTGCCTGGCCACATGTTATATATTAAGGAGAATTAATAGGATTGGAGATAATTTCTGCTATGCTGTTACTGCTGCTTGTTAAAGCAAGAGCTGGAGGGTATGTGAACTAAATGTTCCTTAGTTCACAGGGTGGAGCATGATACATTCTCTTGGCTCTCTGCACAAAGTCATAAATTGACTGAATGAGCTGAAAAAGAAATCCAAAAGAATTTTCAGAGGGCAAGTACTTATTGGGAGCTATTCTTGATCAAATGGCTACTTGGCTATATTACCTGAAGAACATCACATAGTCTCTAACTTCTTCATTTACTTCACAGGTCGAGTACAACTCAGTCTGTGTCTACATGGCACCATTGCAACTATCTAAAATCAAAACATTGTCTCTTAAAATGAGTTTGACTGATTCTCTTTCCCTTGAGTTGACAGGTTTGTTTGGGTTGTGTATAGACAAAGCGTCATTTATCAGAAATAAAACTCATCCATTGAAATTCTACTGATACATAATTTGTGTTGTTTTGATTTGGGTGGATCTAAAGTTTTTCTTAGTATGACCTATCAAAGACAGAAAAATTAGTATGCATAAAGTAAATGAGACTGTAGAGGAGATTGGATCAAGACTGAGAAATGAGCACATGATTTTATATTCTTCTCCACCTCAACTTCCTAGAAAATACTTAGATATTTGAAAATAATAAGTCCATAATGACTTATTGTGGACTTGTAAAACAAAGAGAATAATGAGAATAATGTAATACAAAGAGAATAACCATAAAACAAAGAGAATGGCTATAATAAAACATGAAATTAGTTGACTAAGGAAACTACAGTCCTCAAACTGCACAATAGGATCATGCAAAATATATGGGGGTATTCCTAAGGGGCCTCTACATTTAAGAACTTAAGATCTAAGGGACAGAAGAATCCCTGAGGAAAAGTGAAAGCAGTTAATTGGGATGTCTTCCTGGGACAAGCAGTTGAATTGTTTCACAACTAATTCTAGAGTTCCAAGCCACTGGTATTTTTTCCTAGAATAGTGAGTGTGAGATTTGGGTCACAGATGAGGTCTGGTCCTTGGTGGGTTATAATTCCCAGTTAGGACAGAAAGCCTTCATTCTTGGGAGTGTCTGGGTGACTCAGTTGGTTACATGTCTGGCTCTTGATTTTGGCTCAGGTCATGATCTCAAGGTCTCAAGCCCAAAGCCCACATTGGGCTCCTTGGTCAGCAAGGAGTTTGCTTGAGATTCTCTCCCTCTCTCTCTCCCCCACATGATCTCTCTCTCTGTCACAAAATAAATAAAATCTAAAAAAAAAGAAAGAAAAAAAAAAGATAGTGTTCACTCCTATAAAATTGTTTTCTGGTATATTTCATTGTTAGGTAGATTGTCTTGCTTCTTTACTATGGTGGCACCATAGAGATCATAGTAAATAGAAATAATATCTATAAACAGATGAAAAAAGATAATCAAATAAAATCATAAGCATACATCTAAGAATAATTATGCATTAGTGGCAGTGAACTAAATAAATGTAATACCCCAAAAAAGAAAGTCAATGATATATGCAGTAAAGGGCTTGGAAATAAGTATAAATAATACTCCCAGTGGGATGGGAAATTTTATCTCATCCATGAAACAAGAAATCTTGGAGAATAAAACAGTATAATTGATAAAGAATTATATAGATAGATTTAATAGCAGGTCCACATGACTCAAATAAGAATGAGCTGTGAGAGTAAGCAAAATAATTTCAGCATATAGTATAAAGGGAAAAATAGATGAAAATATGGGAAAAAAACTTGAGATAAGTGTGAATTTAAATATCAATGTTATAGAAGTTTCTGAAAGTGATAAATAATCAAAGAAATGATAGAAAAAAATTCCAGAGATGAAGATAGATATGAATTTTCAGATGGCCTGTAAGTACAGAGCTAAGTGAATAAGAAAAGACCCACCTGCAAATAGGTTTAATGTGGTGAAATCTCAAAACTAAGGAATAAAAAATTCTAAAGATTCAGAAAGTAAAAAATGTATTTCTTATGATAAATGGAAATCAGATTAATGTTCAGTTTCTCATTGGAAACATTGGAGATTAGAAGGAAATTAAGAAATATCTTCAGAGTATAAAAGGGAAATAATTTTATTTATTTTATTTTTAAATTTTTAAATATTTTATTTATTTACTTCACTGAGAGAGACAGAGAGAGAGGAAATGTAAGCAAGGAGAGTGGGAGAGGAAGAAGCAGGCTTCCCACCGGGAGGGAGCCCAATACAGGGCTCCATCCCAAGACTCTGGGATCATGACCTGAGCTGAAGGCAGGTGTGTAATGACTGAGCCACCCAGGCACCCCTAAAAGGGAAATAATTTCAGATCCATAATTCTAATTCTTAAGCTAGCTTATAATTTGTGGGGGTAAGGAGTTAATTTTTTTTTCCAGATTTGCAAAGGCTCAGGATGTTTAGTAAACACAGAAGCATTCTAAAAGAAGTACTAAGTAGCAAAGAAAAGTGAAAGAAAAACACAAATACAAAGGGAATATGTAGGGCACAAGGAATACTGATAAAATGTGATATTAAACTAAACAGTGTTAAAATTGTAGTCATGACTACTTAAAGATTTTTGCAAAGAAGACATCCAGATGGCCAACAGACACATGAAAAAGTGCTCCACATCACTCGGCATCAGGGAAATACAAATCAAAACCGCAATGAGATATCACCTCACACCAGTCAGAACGGCTAAAATCAGTAAGTCAGGAAATGACAGATGCTGGCGAGGATGCGGAGAAAGGGGAACCCTCCTACGCTGTTGATGGGAATGCAAGCTGGTGCAACCACTCTGGAAAACAGCATGGAGGTTCCTCAAAATGTTGAAAATAGAACTGCCCTATGACCCAGCAATCTCACTACTGGGTATTTACCCTAAAGATACAAACGTAGTGATCCGAAGGGGCACGTGCACCCGAATGTTTATAGCAGCAATGTCCACAATAGCCAAACTATGGAAAGAACCTAGATGTCCATCAACAGATGAATGGATCAAGAAGATGTGGTATATATACACAATGGAATACTATGCAGCCATCAAAAGAAATGAAATCTTGCCATTTGTGACAATGTGGATGGAACTAGAGCGTATCATGCTTAGCGAAATAAGTCAAGCAGAGAAAGACAACTATCATATGATCTCCCTAATATGAGGAGATATGGGTCGTTAAGGGGGTAGGAAAAGAATAAATGAAACAAGATGGGATTGGGAGGGAAACAAACCATAAGTGACTCTTAATCTCACAAAACAAACTGAGGGTTGCTGGAGGGAGGGGGGTTAGGAGAAGGGGGGTGGGGTTATGGACATTGGGGAGGGTTTGTGCTATGGTGAGTGCTGTGAAGTGTATAAACCTGGGGATTCACAGACCTGTACCCCTGGGGATAAAAATATATGTTTATAAAAAATTAAAAATTAAAAATTAAAAAAAAGATTTACTTAGCACATACTATTTTTCAGATACTGTTTTATTTATTTATTAATATTTATTTATTTGAGAGCGCAAGAGAGAGAGAGAGAGCACTAGTGGGAGGGTCAGAGAAAGAAGAATGGAGAATCTCAAGCTGACTCTGCACAGAGCATGTGGAGCCCGATGCAGGGCTCGATCTCATGACCCTGCTGACCTAAGTCAAAACCAAGAGTCAGTCACTGAACTCGACTGTGCCACCCAGTCAAGGTAGTTTTAGAATTAATACTTAATAGAATGTTTAAGCATTCATGTTACAAATATAAGGAGGAATATTGGTGTACTAACATTAATATGTATATCCTCCAAATCACTAGAAGAACAGAACAAAATGAGATTTAATCAATCCAGCAAGAGTAAGAAAGGTACATGGGAAGCATCCAGAGGCATGGTTTACTAAAAAACAACAACAGTAAAAAAAAACAAGATGGAAGGAATAAGTCCAAATATACTGAAATATATAGTCATAATCACATTAAAGTTACAATTGCATTAAAAGATTATAATTCTCCCACTTAAAAGCAAAGGCTTTGATTTGATTTGATTTAAAAAGTCAGGTTATTAGATATATCTGACAATTTTGTATTCTTCTGCAGTCACTCAGCTGTTTCCTTCCCTTTGAATACACCACTTATCTCTGTACTAACTCACTGTGAGTTAGTACTCACTTTGTGAGTCCGGAGAAAGAAGGATGTCTCAAAAAGAATTGTAGTGTGGCTTTTGCCAGATGGAATAGAGTGTAATCCAATATACAGAGATCCATAGAGAAACCAAAAAAAGTTTTTGAGAGAGCTAAAAATTATCATCAGCATGGATTAAAGAGAGTGACCCTTCAGTATTTAAAAGGGCCTTTTAGAAGGGAGGGAGGTGGAGGGATGTGTGAGCTTGGTGATGGGTATTAAGAAAGGCACAGATTGTATGAGCACTGGACGTTACACACAAACAATGAATCATAGGATACTACACCAAAAAGCTAATGATGTACTGTATGGTGACTAACATAACAGAATATAAAAAAAAGAATAAAAGGACTGTTTGATCCTCCAAATTCTACAATCAGGAAGCAGCCTGAGAAAGCTGCATATCAACGGAGACGATATTCCCCAATGCCTTCTTCAGATATGGCTAAGGAAGAGGAAGGACATCCTAAGAATGGATCCCATAGCCAAGGAAAATAATGGACTTGGAAGTTTTTCCTAATAAGTAGGACTTGGGCCTAATTAAGACACATTTTCTGTGCCAGGGTAGGGGGAACTGTCCAGAGTGACTTAGAATAGCTCTCGACCAGTGGCTGGTATTTGCCTCCCATCTCTCCCCTTTTGAAATGGTAATGTTTATTGCAGTTATTTTGTCCTATTCCCACCATTTATGTTGGGTGTATGGAGTAGGAGAGTAGATATACTGTCTTTATAGCTTCAGAGCTCTTTACGTGGAGAGCAACTACATGTGGATCCAATGTAGATAACAAGATTTTGGGAACTTTATGTCTAATTCTGTTTTTGAGACTTTGTGGCCTTAGAGGGATAAGGTTTTTTATGTGTGAAAGTGAACATTTGTCGCCAAGTGGGTGGGCTGTGGTACACTGGAAAAGTGCAATCAATCTTCACTCCTTTGTACCATGCTACCTTGCAGTCTTCCCTGAGGAACAGTCATTGACTTTGGACTCAGTCACAGACTTAGTGCTTTGTTAGCAGTGTGATAAAAACAGAGGGATTAAATGTGCTTGTATTGTTTAAATGGCTTCTTACATTTATTCCATCTACCATGAGAAGAGAGTGGCTTAGGCAGGTGCTGGTCCTAGAATGAGCCATACAGAATGGCCTTTGAGCCCAGACTATAGTCCTGTGGGTTGAGAATATCCCAGCCAAGAACAGAGATCTACAGCCAAACTTCAGACATTTGAGTGAGAAATGAGAGCTGGTTATTGAAGGGTGCTGAGTTTTGGGGTTGGTTATTGAACAACATTATTGCAACAGAAAGCAAATACAATGGGGATTGGTTTAGAAAGAGTAACTAAAGGCGTATCTGTTAAGATGGGCTCAGTTTTGCTGCAACAAGCAACAAGTAATATTTCAGTGGCTTATGTCCATAAAGGTTTGTATGTTACTCATGCTGCATATCCATTGAGGATCAGATCCATTGGCTGATAGATCCAGGCTGATAGAGCAGTTTCAGTCTGGAACATTTGTAGTCTCATGGCTAAGAGGAGAAAATGAGGATGGCAGAGCATGTGCTAATTCTCAAAGCTTCCAGCCAACAGTAACCAGTGACAATGCTGTTCATATTTCCTTGCCACAGGATTCATATGACTCTTAAGGTCAATAGTGGGGAAATGTGTAATCCTCTCAGAGAAGATCTACCATAACAGGTTAATAACAAGTTAAAAAAAAAAAAAAAAAAGAAAAGCTTATTGTTGTGCCAAATACACTTGTGTCACTTCTGCATAGATTTTGTCAGTTGGTATAAGAACATGTTCGTTATTATTGTGATTAATAGAGAAAATGATTGTTATAATGAAATAACTTCAACTTTTCATATACTTGCAACATGTATCATGGCATGTTCCCCATTATGTTGAATGCTTGGGGATTGAAAATTAAAAGTAAAATCCTCAGTGTGCCTATTTGGCCTTTAAAAGCTTTCTGAATTCTTAGGATCTATCAATTGCTTGATTTCTGTCATAGAAAGAGGACTGGTTTTTGAGTATCCAAATTCTGACCTCTTTTTTTCCTGTTAAATTGTTTGAACTCTTTGAATCTGTTTTCTTAACAGTAAAATGGGGAGGATAATATCTATACTTCTTTGGATATCTGAGAGGCTTAAAAAGGTGTACTTTAAAAAGTCTGATGATTGGGTATTCAGTAAAAGATTACTGGTACTGTTATTGCTCTCCTTGGTGTTATTGTTCATATCCAAGAAATTTCTTGGATAATCAGCCCTTTGCAGATTAATTCTTGGTTATTCTATTCTATTTGTGTATTCTATATGTACTATTCAAATAGATGACAGTAAGATGAGGTTGTTTTGTTTTGTTTTGTTTTAGTATAGTGGTACCCAGGCCCAAATAATGACAACCAAACCCACAAGTTTTGAACTATCAATCCACTTATTGTTATTGTTGTTAAAATTAAGAAATTTAAAATACTTTTCAATAAAATAATTTTTATGGAGACAATCATTTGGAAACTACATTATCATTAGGAGAATTATATAGTGGACCAGTCATGAAATTATGTTATCATAATTATCCAGCATCATTCCAAAGAATATACTCAGATATGCATCCTTTGAAAGGAAGCATGTACTGTTTTACAACTGGAATATGTAAAATTTTGTCAGATTCCTTAACAGTGTTGTATTTTTCTCTCCATCTTTTTCTTTTAATTGAGCTCTAAGCAATATATACTATAAATTCAAAATGTAGAATGTTTTTGCTCAAAAGGAGCCACTAAAAGCCCAACATGCTGAATCTTCTTTGAACTCAGGGGAAGATTCACACAGACAATGCAATTTTGGAAGAAACTACCTAATTTTTCAGAGGACAGAAGATTTGCCCAAGATTTATGAAGCTTTTCTTCCTGGGATAAGATGTGATAAGATCCAGGTTACCTCTGGAAACGCTTTTTATGAAATCAGCCAGTCATGTACTCCTCAACACTGGGCTGGGATCTGTGGGGTGTACAGAATCATGAGACTTCATGGACTCCATCTTTAAGTAGTTTCCAATAGATCCTAGAAGTTAAAATAATAAACATGCAAAACTATGATGTAATACTGTGTCAGACTAAGCAAATGTGCTGTAAAAATTCACCAAAGTATACAATGAAGATTTGAGAGAGAAATGAAGTATCAGTTTAGCTTTGAACAATCCAAAATGTTTCAAATTATGGGAAGATCTTGAGTAATGTTAGGGAAGTGGGGAAGAGCTTGCTTTGTAAAAAGAGTGAGCAGATCAGAGTAACTAGAACATGGCTGGGAACCTAGGGAAATTTATCTGGAGAGTATATCTTGAGAGTTACATAAGGTTTCAGAATTGATTTAGAAATACATGAAGAGGAGAGAGGATGGAGTGAAACGTACAATGGTGTTGGAAGGCAGGAAACCCAGGATCCAGTTTTTGTTCTGCCTTTATTTTTATTCTCATTATTATTTTTTTATTTTGGAGAGAGAGCAAGCACACACACATACTCTCATACTCCCGAAGAGGGGGAGGGGCAAAAGGAAAGGAGAGGGAAAGGGAGAGAGAATCTCTGAAGCAGACTCTGCACTGAGAAGAAAGCCTATCACAGGGCATAAACTCATGATCTAGAGATCATGACCTGAACTGAAACCAGGAGTCTGATACCCAACCAGCTGAGCTACCCAGGTATCCCCTTTGTTCTGCCTTCCAGTGGCTTTAATGATTAAGAATATAGGATCTTTATTGTTATGGATCTCAAGACTAGTCTCAAGACTAGTGGCAAACACATATGAAAACAACACATTCTCAGATAAGTGCATATTTAAAATTATGATAAAGTCTTAAGGACAAAAAGAAGGTGAATTTGAAGCACAATGAGCAGGGAAAGGCAGCATGAGACTGAGGAGGTAGGCCTTGGCAGAATCATGTTACATACAGGGACTTTCCTGCTAAGAGTACAGAAAAGACATTTTCTTTACATTAACAATGGGTGATCTGTTTAGGTTCGCATTTTGTCATTGTCATTAAAACTCCATTATTAGAGAGGTTTTAGATTTTTACAGCAAAATTGAGTAGAAGGTAAAGAGATTTCCCATACACTCCCTGCCCCTACACATGCATAGCCACCCCCGTTTCAACATTCCCCACCAGAGTGAGGCATCAGTTACAATTGGTGAACCTGCATTGACACATCATAATCACTCTAAGTTCATAGTTTACGTTAAAGATTTGCTATTGGGCACCTGGGTGGCTCAGTGGGTTAAGCCGCTGCCTTCGGCTCAGGTCATGATCTCAGGGTCCTGGGATCGAGTCCCACATCGGGCTCTCTGCTCAGCAGGGGGCCTGCTTCCCTTCCTCTCTCTCTGTGATCTCTTCCCTTCCTCTCTCCTACTGTGATCTCTCTCTGTCAAATAAATAAATAAAATCTTAAAAAAAAAAAAAAAAAGACTTGCTATTGGTGTGTTGTATAGTCCATGGGTTTGGACAAATGGATAATGACATGTATCCATCATTATAGTACTAAACAGAGTATTTTCACTATCATATAAATCCTATGTGTTCTGCCTATTTATCCCTTCCTCCCCAATTCCCAATTAGTGGCAACCACTGATATTTTTACTGTCTCCACAGTTCCCTTTTTCCAGAATATCATATAGTTTGAACCATATAGTATATGGCCTTCTCAGATTAGCTTCCTTCACTTAGTGATATACATTTAAAGTTTCTCCGTATCATTTCATGGCTTGATAGCTTATTTCATTTTATCACTGAATAACATTCCACTGTCTGGATATACCACAGTTGATTCATTTACCTACTGAAGGACATTTTGATTGCTTCTAAGTTTTGGCAATTATGAATAAAGCTGCTATGAACATTCATGCACAGCTTTTTGTGTAGACATATGTTGTCAGCTCCTTTAGGTACCTACTAGGGGGCTGGATTGTATGGTAAGAATATGTTTAATATTGTGAGTAATCACCTAATTACTTTCCAAAGTGTTTATACTATTTAGTGTTTACACCAGTGGATGAGTGTTCTTATTGTTTCTTATCTTCCCCAACATTTGGTGGTGTGAGTGTTTTGGATTTTGGACATTCTAATAGGTGTGTAGTGGTATCTCACTGTTGTTTTAATTTGCATTTTCCTGGGGACGTATTGTATGGTGCATCTTTTCATATGCTTGTTATATGTATATTTGGTGAGTATGTGTTTAGGTCTTCCATCCATTTTTGAATCAGGTTTTTTTTTTAATTGTTAAGTTTTAAGGACATTTTGTATATTTTGGATAATAGTCCTTTATAAAATGTGTCTTTTGCAAAATATGTTCCTGTAGTCTGTGTCTTGTCTTCTTCTCATGTTTCTGATAGTATCTTTGCAGAACAGAAGTTTTAAATTTTAATTAAGTCCTGCTTATCGATTATTTGTTTCATGATCATGTTTTGAGTGTTCACTAGGCTTGCAATTTTGAAAAAGCATTCTGGTTGCAATGTGAAGAAAAGTTTGGAGGAGATAAAATGGGTATAGTAATAATGCAGTGCCAATATAGGTATGTAGGGGAGTTTCACAGAAAGGCAAAACACAACGCCTACTTGATTCTACCTTCTTGTGACCAAGGAAGAGTATGACTTAACCTGCAGGCTGCTAAGGCAATGTCACATTTCTCTAAGGCCAAGCTGAGTACAAAAAATGTTCATCATCACTAGCCATCAGGGAGATTCAAATTAAAACCACATTGAGATACCACCTTACACCACTTAGAATGGCCAAAATTAGCCAGACAAGAAACAATGTGTGTTGGAGAGGATGTGGAGAAAGGGGAACCCTCTTACACTGTTGGTGGGAGTGCAAGCTGGTGCAGCCTCTTTGGAGAACAGTGTGGAGATTCCTCAAGAAATTAAAAATAGAACTTCCCTATGACCCTGCAATTGCACTACTGGGTATTTACCCCAAAGATACAGATGTAGTGAAAAGAAGGGCCATCTGTACCCCAGTGTTTATAGCAGCAATGGCCACGGTCGCCAAACTGTGGAAAGAACCAAGATGCCCTTCAATGGACGAATGGATAAGGAAGATATGGTCCATATACACTATGGAGTATTATGCCTCCATCAGAAAGGATGAATATCCAACTTTTGTAGCAACATGGACAGGACTGGAAAAGATTATGCTGAGTGAAATAAGTCAAGCAGAGAGAGTCAATTATCATATGGTTTCACTTATTTGTGGAGCATAACAAATAGCATGGAGGACAAGGGGAGATGGAGAGGAGAAGGGAGTTGAGGGAAATTGGAAGGGGAGAGACTACGGACTCTGAAAAACAATCTGAGGGTTTTGAAGGGGCAGGGGTTGGGAGGTTGGGGGATCCAGGTGGTGGGTATTGGAAAGGGCATGGATTGCATGGAGCACTGGGTGTGGTGCAAAAATAATGAATACTGTTATGCTGAAAAAAAAAGTCATCTTGACAGAGTTTGGAAGAAACAAACACATTTGTTCCCATCAGGTAATGTGTGCTTACACTAATCATTGTGTCTCTGTTCCTTTCTTTATAAGCTTTAGCAAATGATCAGAAACTCTTTTGACTCAATATTTTCTTTCTCTTTATTCCCTTGGAATAATGTCATGTTTCTAAAATACAACAAAAATTAAAATAAACATGTTGGTACGAATAAAGAAGCAGACTTCCAAAGTAGGATTAGGAGTCATAGTAAATCTCACATTTTAAAAATAGACTCATTATCTTCAAACATGCTTTGTCATACTCACATGTGGTACCAGGCAATGCCGTGATGAGTTGTCCCATCACATGTGCCCCAGCCTTGGTGGACACACACCAGATGCACAAGACTTTCAAATCATGGAGTAATTCAAGAGGCTCATTAGGTCATTTTGAGCATTTTGCTGCCAGGGTTGCATTGTTCCTTAGAAAAGAGCTTTAACCTCCTATCCTAGTTGGTATTTAAACAGGTCATGTGAAACAGCTCTTCCCTCCTTTTAGTGTCTCTCTTTATCATAACTGAAGCTTATGAACATTTTTTTTTCATTCTTTATTCTTTTAGGATTTTTCATTTTCAGTTTTCTTCTTCATACTCCTTATATAGAATTTAATCTAATTCTTTTATATTTTGGCATATCTGAGGCTTAGGCAAAGACAAACTATTGCTATTTCCAGCAAAGCATGTTGAAGGAGTTTGCCTTTGAAAAGTTCCATTTGCTAGATGGTCATAGGATCTGGTCCATTGGATCAGTATATTATACTAGATGGTCCTTCAGAGCTACTTAAAAGCCTTCTGCGTCTCTCCTGTTCACCTGCACATCCAGAGCAAGACTACTCATTCACATTCTTCCTCAGCAAATGCATCCCCTGGAACTACTCTTTAGAAAGCTGTTCTGTCATGGGTAGCCAAAATGAAGCTATCTATGAAGTAGGGTCAATTTCTCTATTTTTAGGTAAGTATAAAACATCACACACTTAAAAATCTATAGCTTCATCCTGGCCAACTTTATTTGCTTAGATAACTTTTATATTCTATTCAAAAGAGCTATGTCTCTTGGAATAAAAATTCATCAGTTCAAGTGCACTAAAAAGAACATTGGTGTGATGTTTATCGGTTTGTAAATCTGTCAGAAAGTAAAGAATGAAGTGTTGCTTTCAAGTTGACCATCATTTCTGTCCTTAACAAAAAAGAGAAATGTTATTTCTGCTCATTAGTACCTATAACAACAGGAACTTCTGCATTTAATTTTGGCTAATTATGTAAGACAATATTTTGATATACTTATCTTTTTTTTAATCCATATCATCACCTTATGAAAAAGGTGATGATATGGATTAAATATCCTATTCTTGTGTGTTCTTGAAACTTATCTTTTGGTGAACACTGAGTCTTTGAAAATATTCTTTGTAGTGGAACTTTTGGATGTGAAACATTTAAAAAAACATAACAACTTAAGTCTGGACTTTAGACCATTAATGGTTTGTTTTCTCTTTTTTTGAAACTAAGAACTTTTGGTTGAGTTTGAGTTTAGATATCTGGTTCTGTGATATTTTGAGATACTAGTCTGAGGGTTCTGTCTTCTGCATTTCCCTCATCATCCCATTACCTACACCTTCTTGTAGACTGTGATTATGTAATGCCTGACCTCAGGGAGGCCTGTGGCAAGACAATAGAAATAGTCCATATGTTTTTAAGGACTTAATGGGTGGCAATTACTGGTTATAAAATAATTCTCTTAAAGGATCATGAGATGAAAATGATTTTTCTCTGAAGTATCTTTAACATTTACTTAGAGAAGGAAAATAGAAGGGGTGTATGGCCCAAGAACATAGCAGAACTGTCTTGATTTTTTTATTGCATATGGGCTGGATCTAGGGAATAGAGATTCCTGGGGTATCCACTTTGGCGAGACAACAGGCAACCTTGCAAAAGCTTTCCAAGCATGGCAAAAATTATCAGAGGCTGCTGGACATGAAGAGGCTAGTCTGAGAGAGTCACAAGAAATCCATCTCAGTAATAATCTTCGTGTATCAGACCCACTAATTTGTTTAATAGGTGCTGTAGGAAACCACAGCTCCCCAATACCTTGGTGCTACATCAGCCCTTTGGTATAGTAACTCTAAACATTGGCATCGGCCACAGAACTTATTTATTGCCTGACCATAAATTTCCTCCGGTTTATGGGGATGACAGCCTGAAATGTAAATTAAGTTGCTTTATAGAAATGTTGATTATTTCTCACATATTTGAATTTGTCACATGCCTAAGATTTATATTCTCTACATGTATGTATAGTGTTCCCTTAAGTCACTACTCCCGTAAGAAGAATCAGTTTAAAACTTATAAATACATAACCTGGAGTCTTTTTTTTTTTTTTAAAGATTTATTTATTTATTTGAGAGAGAGAGACAGTGAGAGAGAGCATGAGCGAGAAGGTCAGAGGGAGAAGCAGACTCCCCATGGAGCTGGGAGCCCGATGTGGGATTCGATCCTGCGATTCCGGGATCATGACCTGAGCCGAAGGCAGTCGTCCAACCAACTGAGCCACCCAGGCATCCCCATAACCTGGAGTCTTAAAGGACATCAAGTATTGCAATTATGTCCTATTTACACATTAGGCATTTCGTTTTCTTTAGGAGAAAATAGGAAAGAAAGCTACCTTTCTTTCCTGTCCTGAATAATTTCTCTACCATTCTGGGTGTAGGAAAGCCAGCGGTGGGAGCATCTGCCATCATTGAAGCCATCATCTTGGAGCAATAATCTTTAGAAAAATGTAGAAGAAAGCAGGCATTATTTCTAGGCCATTTTGGCTTCTCTCTTTAAAGAGAATTTGTTTTTTTAGGAAATAATTTTTATTCCATATATTCACTAAGAAAATCCATGATTTACTGATTTTCCAATATATTTTTTCTTTTAAGCTGAAGTGTGTGTGTGTGTGTGTGTGTGTGTGTTATAACATTTTCTTTCTGCCTCTTCTCCTTTCTTACAGCTTTAATGAAAGCCAAAGGGAAAAATAAAAATTGAGTCAGACAGGAATGATTGGCTTTTTTTCTTTTTTATATTTAGAGTGTTGACAAAATGTGTACAGTTTTAGATAGGCCAAAATGTTATAACAAGATATTTAGGACTTTACTATGTCAAGTCAAAATCTGGGCAATTTCTATTTACTGATTGACAATATGTGCCTGTATCTAGCTACCGAATCGGATTGCACAGTAAGCCTTACTAAAGAAGGTCTTATCCCTAGTACCATCTTCCCAAGAGCTATGGTGACATAAATTAGAGAATGAAGGACCATTTTGGAAGAACTTTCTGTTGGATGACATGGGAAATTATTAGAAAATTTTTGAGGGGCACTTGACAGTGGCTTCTCCTTCAGCCCTATGTTTTTGTGGTTATTGACATTAAACTGTTTTGATTACATGTGTTTGCTCATGTGTAATGATGCACATACATTTGTATCTGTCATAAGAAATCCCCCAAAGAAATATAAAACAATAAGGAGCATAGGGCTTCTTTCTTGAGTAACTCTTGAGTTACTCAAGAGAGAAAAACCTAGAGGAAGCTTTCAAAAGAAGGGAGGGCTATAAGTTAGGATTGTTAACTTTATCAAATAAAAGTTAAATTGGAATTACAGGTAAATAATGTATATTTTAAAAATGTAAGTATGTCTCAAGTTTTGCATGGAACATAGCTATAGTAAAAAAAGTATTCATCATTTATTTGAATTTCAGATTTAATGGAAATCTATGTTTTATCCAGCAACTATAGTACAAAGTAAGCATGTTTTGTGGATACTCTTTTGAAGAAGAGGGGAAGTGGCTTTCTCAGAGAAGTCAGATGCAGGGTCCAGAAATAGTGTCCAGTCCTGGGACAAATTTAAGAAAATCCTGTGTCCTGGAGAGGAGTATGGATGAGGCCTAGTATCCTAGTTATTTCCTGCTTTGAAGGAATTTCTCTGGATTCTCACTTGAGAGAAAAAAGTAAGTGGATTAATTAGTAGAAAAGCAGGGGTTGATTCTTAGAAATGAACATTTTAGAATGAACACTACATAAAAAAATTATGATGTACTATATTCTGGCTAATTGTAAATAACACAAAAAAGAAATGACTATTCTATTTTATTTTTAAAGATTTTATCTATTTATTTGACAGAGAGAGAGAGCACAAGCAGGGAAAGCAGCAGAGGGAAAGGGAGATGCAGACTTCCCGCTGAGCAGTGAGCCCAACCGTGGCGTTTGATCCCAAGGACCCTGAGAGCCTGACCTGAGCGGAAGGCAGCAGCTTAACCAACTGAGCCACCCAGGCACGCCAGAAATGAACGTTTTAGAAAGGAAAAAACAATAATAACAATCCAAAGGTAAAGAGTTTTGAGACTGATAGATAACCTGATGTGGAGGATGAGGCAGAAATCATAAAAATGTCCACCATGGTTAGTAATGAATCTCCAGGTTAAGTCTCTATTCCATGGGCTTTCCTGGAGAACAAAAGGAGAAGTGGGTGAGACTAGATTTCCTCAACTCAGCAAGTAAGAGTGAATGGGAGAGAGTCTGGGGTTTCTTTTTTCTCAATTATTTTCTCTGCATTCATGTGTATTTATATAAACATATGTGTACTCATATAGTTAGAAGTAGTGTAAATGTAGCTTTTAGCTCGGCGATTTAAGTAATAACTGTAAGATTAGTGAAAAATGTCGTATGCATAGGCCAATATTTTGGTCATTTTTATTTCTCAGTTGCATTTCCTTGTTTTTTTACTCTGGAGTCTGCAAACATATAATTCATAGTAATCAATTTAAATTTTCTTTTGATGTTGATCTTCATTAGCTCTTAGTTTAAATACCAAATACTTCACACACTACAGATTCTTGTTTTAATCCATGAATGTAACCAGCATTTCATATTCCCCTTCATGTGCTTGCTATTAGTAAGCCTCCAAATGCTGTTCTCAATTACACAGATACGCTAAATGTATGTATAGCAGAAACTTGCTAATTTGTAACTTAAAAGCCTGGAAAACAATGGGCTTAAATTAATTGGATATCTGGTATTTTTTATATTATAAAACAACTGAATGTTAACTAGGTTGGGAAAGAACAATTATTGCGCTTTGTATCATGCACTATTTTATATGAACAGATAATGGCTTATTGGAGACTTCTGAGTTAGCTCATAGCTATAACTATGTGTGTTTGACAGCTGTGTATTTAGGTAGTGGTTGTAGGTCAGTTTGCCAGAAGTCAATTTACTGAATGACTAATTCACTGAATTATACGAATTTCTTAGAGTTGTACTTTTTCCAATGTCTCTGCTCTTGCCCTTGCCTCTACATTATATGCAAATGGGTGTTTTCCCTTAAATGCAATTTGCTGAATTCTCTGTGTACACTTATGTTTGCCCTGTGTCTGGTGACAAAGGGTTAAGTTGGACATTCGCATTAGAATATTAGACTAAAACATTAGTTTGGGCCTTTGGCACTGAGGAATGCTAAACGGAGAACTAGTAAAGAATGATGGCCAGATGAAGAGGACTGGAATCTTGCTTTGCCATTAGAGAGCTGCATGACCTTGAACAAACAATTTATCTTCTAAAGGCGTAAGTTTCCTGATCTCAAGGCATTATCAAGTGTGTCAACTGTGAAAAGGATCTATGGGAAAGAAAGAAGTGGACTTGTGTTGTACGTACAGTGAACTGAGGAGAGCTTGTGGTCCCTTTTACCTATGGAGAAGTGTGTTCCTCATGTAAATAATACCTGCTGTGTGTGTACTGATGGATAGAGGTTGAGGACATGGATCTCAGATCCTTTCCAGCCCTGATAGTCTATGATTTCATCATCTTCCAGGCTGACTGGAACTGCTGTTTTTGGTGTAGGGTTTCTGTGCCTGTGACTTAAGGGAGTTTCCACTCGATAGTAATCCAGGAGATTTACAATGCAGGTTTGGATAACATGCTTCAGCTAATGGGGTATAAAAGCAGACACTTAAAACAATCTTATTAATAAAATGTCAATGTCAAATATGTCAAAATAAAATTCTTTAACATTTAACATCCTTAAATCATTCATTTATTCAACAAACATTTATTATGTACCTGCTATATTCTTAGAGTAGATTTGGAGCATAGAGGATAAGAATTTTCACAAAGAGCTCACAATCTTGTAGGAAGATATCATGCAGTCAAGCAAGCAAGTGTAATAATAAGTGTGTTAAGTCACAGTGTGGTAAGTTTCTTGTAAACTATATACGAGGTTATATTGGATAAGGCTAGTCTCAGAATGCTGTCACTCCACAGCCCCTTTATGAGATTTGTTCACCATGGATCCCATGCTGCTGTCCACTGGATTTGCCACTCTGGCTTCAGCTGGCTTGAACTACCCCTAACAGCATATCTACAAGCTGGACAGTGTCCTGTGGGGCAGGGTGGTAGGAAAGAAGTCCTCAGTAGAGATCATGGTGCCTAATTGCATTGATAAGTTAGTTATTCTTTTCCAAATAGTTTGAACTCAGTATATAGAAGAGGTAAGGCCATTGTTAATGGGAACAGAAACTGGAATATACTGTGGTATAATAAAGACAGGATATGAAGAAAGGGCTTTAATATATTCTTGTTTCTGGGGATGAAGAGATGACAAGTCGAGGAGCTGCCCTGGGTTCTCAGTGCTGTTCTCTTTCCTGGACAGCAAATGCTGTCTCCTTGAACCCTGACCAGTATTCTGGCATTCCTTTGGGGACCCTCTTTCTTATTTATATTCCTCTTCTTACAACAAATGCCCATTTATTTGTGGACTGAGTCTTTGTTTTTAGCATTATGAAGTACAGGACACAAAGGTACAGTGAGATGATGAAAGAGAGAGTCCTGACTACATCAGGAAGGACATCATAGAAGAGAATATGTTTCATATGATACTTGATTGGCATGTAGGGTTAGGGTTAGGGGAGAATGGGAGACCAATTATGCAATTGTATAGGGAGATAAGAGAGAGCAAGTCAAGTTCAAGGAACAAGTAGTAGTTTAGTATGGCTGGTGCAGAGGAGCTGTGTGAGGGTAGGATATAAGAATGGACTATCAGATAAGGATCGAATACTGCATTTTATAGTGTAGGTAGTGGGAAGTGACTGTGGGAAATTTTGAACAAGTACCTTGGTAACATGTGCAGGATTTATTAGCTAGGAATAAATCTGGGGGATAAAAGTAAGTGACTGCGTTGTTTCAGTGGTGTAGATGAGCTCTCAGTAATTAATTAGGGCATAAACTGTGTGTGAAGGTGTGTGTGTGGCATTTCCACATTTCATTCTGAAAGAGATTCTAAAGCAGAAGAATGAATAAGAATCAGTAATTGACTGGGTGAGAAAGAAACAGGGGTTTTGTTCTAGGTGATTGGTAATGGTCAAGGTAATGGTTTCTTGAGCAAGAGAACAGGGGAGAAAAAAATTTGATGGATAATGACCATAAATCCAGTTTTAGTTCTTTTGGATTTGAGACATAAAAATGTGTTATCTTTTGATTACAAGGGCTAAACTAATGATGGAAGACCTTGGATAAAGCAAGATGATACAGAAACAAATTATTTTAGGTTCCAAATGAATCTGGCATTGCCCTATTTTTTCTTAATTATCACTCTTTAATTATGGGGCTCTCTCAGTGTAAATTTAAAGCAGTGAAGGAGAGTCTCTGAAGGGATTTCTGATTTTGTTGTTCTTTGCCTTCAAGGTGACTCTGGAAGGCAGCTGGTTGGGGCACACTTGTTTCAAGTTACATCTCCCTGTTGAATGCCATCCTACACTATGCGGGGCCATACAATGGTGGGCAATAATGGAGGGCGGGAGGAACTAAAACAATAGCAAACAAAAACTTCTTTTGGTTTTTAATTTCCTCTTGTTGCTCTCTCACTGACTCTAAAGGTAAATAATGGTCTTTATTTTCCATCTTGTCTAGATTCTTTGACTCAGAGAGAAGTTGAGCTCCTTTCTGAAGGAAAGGGTGCCTTATATAACTTTAAAGCGCTTAGCCTTGTTTTTTCAGCTTCCTTTGTCTTCTCAATAGTTTTTAGGTTCCCTTAGTGGTTCTTTTATTATACAATGGTGAAATTGTTTACCATTAGAAGGAGTTCAGTGGGTGAAATGGACCCAGGTCTCACTTAAAACTGACGCTGCTGCATGCATGCATGAACTGCTTCCAGGGTTACTCACTCCTTCAGCTTTTGCTAAAGGATCTGTCAGTCAATGGGTAGCCGCTGACAGCAACTTTTTAAGACGCTTTTCTCTTATCCATAACACATTAAACACTTTGAAAAGAGATAAGCAAACGTTTTCTCACAGTCTGTTGTGCATGTTTCCTTGCTGCACATTTCAGTATAATGAAATTCATGTTGTACGAAGAGAATTTCAGTGAAATGGATCAAATTTCAGTCTTTACCATTTTGTCCATATGGGTCTGGTTTCCTATAAATCCATGACATCCAGGGTTAGTGTGATTTTAAGTTTCCATTTTAAAGATTAAGTGTCCTTATTATGTTCCACAGCTCAACTTGAGTTCTTCTTGTGAAAAAGTTATGTTTCTGTTTGCATCTATCGTCTTTTGTTTTGTTCATCTTCTCCATCAGCAGGAATCTAGCATTTTGAAACCAGGAGAGCCATTACTAGTGGCTTTTTTTAGGGGAGTACCCTTACTGTGATGCAATACCCAAGAAACTTTATGGAAATAGGCTTTATTTATGATGATGAATTACTGTTGCAAAAAGGACTCAGTGACACTGATAAATATTAAAGAGCCACTCTTGCCCCCATGGAAACCATTTTATTTAGTTGCTTCTAAAAATCTTTTCTCTGTGCTTCTCTTCCCTTTTATTTATGAGCTGATTTACATGACAACAGAGTCTCTGGTCCTTGGGAGTATGTGTGCCCTTGCTACTGTTCTGTACTTTGAGTTGTCACCCTCTCTTTGCTGAGAAGAAGAGTGACAATGAAGTGAGGAGTAAATGGCTACTGGAGCAGATGAACTCTGAGGAACAAAGGTCCCCTTTTCATGCAAATGTCCATAGTAATTTAACATGAAGGAAGCAAAGAAACCAGGGTACAAGATATCAAGAGAACTAGATGGTATTCGATGTTGTTCTCTGAAGCCTTGACATCTCTCTAAGAGTGTCATCTATCAAAGCATTTCTTTCCCTTTCATATAAAGTGAAAACACATTTCCATTTGGAAGGGAAACATGGAGGAACATAAAATCTAACCTCAATCACAGGATCTGGGTATATATTCACACCACTAGTCCCCCCAATGTCATTTTTAACTTTGTCACTCATTTCTAGCCAATAAGAACATAGCTGTGTGTGCTAACTTACTGCACAAGTTATCTACTCTGCCTGGAAGGCATGCTTCTCTTCCTTTCTTACTTAATTCTTAAACTTTCTGCATTTATCAAGGTTGAACTCAGACCCTGTTCTATCATCCTCAGAGCCTTTCTCTCTGGACTGATCAGCTTCTTTTTCAGAATTCCCATTGAATTTTGAGTTAGTGTCTATGACTTAATGACAAATTTCTTTCTATGAGTTGACTTTTTTTTCTCACCAAAATTTGGTGAGAAGAGTGACCATGTATTATACTGCATTGTTCTTTATCCATAGCTTTTGGTGTAATGGCAGATGTATCATATGTAGTTCTTAGATAGACTAGCTGCCATTTTAGAAGCTGCCATTTTAGAAGCATGATCCTTAGAATAACAGAGTCATTTGTCGAGGGTCATCGGGGAGAATACTGATAGTATCTTCAGCTTTGCCACATAACAGACAGAGCATGGTGTACTCCTGAAATTCATCCATGATACTGAATGTGTACTCGTGCCTGGCTATTACATGATGACAATTCTTACACAGATGATCATAGGTAACTATTTCTTCTCCATCTTCCTCTTTCAAAGATTTGTTGGTGATCAGCATAAAATCCCGCTTACTACACACTGCACAGCCTGTAAAGTTCAGCAAGAAAGATCCATTTTCCAGGCAGATGTTACCCCGATTTGGATACTCCTTCTCCACACAGCCCCCACACATCCCCTCATTTATATGAGACATACATCTATCCATGATTGTTTTTCTTCTAACTTTAAAATTCATGATACCTAGCCTTAAAGATGAAACATGGCCTGCTTTTGATAGTTGACTATTCAGGGATGCCATTGATCCTGGAATGGTCAATCTGTACATTTCAGTTAAAATAATTTTTAGCTGAGAGACTTGGTATCTACTCACATGTTTTGTTTGTTTGTTTGTTTATTTGGTGGGATATATTATTTATCCCTGGACTTATAATCCCTGGACTTGTTTCTCTTCGTGTTATAGGGAGAAATTTCCTAATTGAGAAAGAGAAGATACTTTATTGTTCTGATAATTTTTAATGGAGCCAGCTTATGTTCTGGGACTGAATTACTATTGAGGTAGGGTCTTTAAATAACTTGAAGAGCAAAGAGGTTTTTGTTTTCTCTTGTTTTGTTTTTGTTTTTTTAAATGTATGTGTTTGTCTTTGTATGCAATTTTGAGGAGGTTATATGAACCATTTAAACTATAAATATATTTTCTGAAGTAATATATGGTGAAATTAAGACTACAGCTCTGTCCTGTCATCCAGAGGGATGGTAAGTGATACAGGTGAGAGTGAACTTTGACTCCATGTCCATAGTGCAAAAATGTGATTCCAATGGCACTCCTTGTGGAATTTCAGAGACTTCTGCTAGCTCTTAATTAGAGAACTAAGTCCAATCATTCATAAATTAATCCTTGTTGGAGCAGCAGGTGAGCTGTTCTATGTCAGCCAGCACTATCATCCTTACCAAGTGAGATACCTGTTTTTTTAAATTTAAGTAAAAGAAACCACAACAACAAGCACAAGTCTAGAAATTATTTATCTGTCATACATCTACTGGGAACCTTCTGTTTGTAAAGTACTATACCAAGTACAAGAGATAGAAAAAGAATAAATCACACTCTCTGTCCTTTAGAATGTCATAATTTGGGGCAGAGGAGGGAATGAGGGGCAGGATGAGGGAAAAATTGAAAACTAGTATTACAAATCACAATAAACATATAAAGTGATGTCTAGGTCGTTCAAACATTAAAGAACAGGATTGGAGAAAGGTTTTACAGAGCAGGTAACATTTTGAGTTAGGTATAAAAAGAAAATTACATCTGACTGGGTAGAAGCATGGAGAGGAACAGTTTTCCGGAGGAAACAGGTTACAGAAAGGCAGCAAGGTACAACAAAGCAGGGTTATGTTGGGGAACTTCAAATAGGAAATATGAAATACAGAAATGTTTTTTCCATTTTGCTATAGTCTGTAGCACTCATTAATTTAGAATGTTTGATATATTTTTCTTTCTTTTTTAAAAATATTTTATTTGATAGAGAGAGAAAGAGAGAGGAAGCATGAGTAGGAGGGAGTGGCAGAGGGAGAAGCAGACTCTCCACTGAGCTGGGAGCCCAATGCTGGGTTCAGGCCCAGGACCCTGGGATCATGACCTGAGCTGAAAGCAGAGGCTTAACTGGCTGAGCCACTCAGCCACCCCTGATATATTTTTCTTAATTCATCTTTGAAACTTCCCTCTGAGATTGTGTCTTTGGAGTTCAGCATCAGGTTTGAGCTGCTATGCATGATAGGTTGGTCTTGGTGAAAGGTTGACCTGAGTGTTTGTAGGGGCACATGCCAAGCACAGGGGTGCGTATGTTGCAGACAACAGATGATGACAGAGAATGTATGTGATTGTTGGATCAGAGCTATGGCCTTTGGAAGAGCCAATGTGCTGTTCCTTGTATGTCCATTGCTCTTTTGCATTTCTGTGTATTACATTCCCTGTTCCATCTGCTTCAAATGTCCTTCTCCCCTTTTCTGCATGAGAGAGTCTCATTCTTGTTTTGAAGTAAAGTGAAAATTAAAGGCTACTCTGTGGAAAAGTTTCTCTCTTGATCCATGCATATTCCACACATACACTTGGCTTAGAGGAACATATATAAAAAGCTTTTCTTTTTCATTTTATAGTGTAAAGTGTTTGTCTAAATTTATTTTAGTCATCTCAATTAGTCATGAGTCAAGACAACATCTGACTTTCAGAAACCACAATCATCATGGTTTGGTAATAATTTCATCAGTATGAAGTGTGCGTGTATGTGTGTGTGTGTGTGTGCGTGTGTGTGTTGAGGGAGGGCATAAGACAGTGGGCTTTTCATTCACAAGTACAAAATAGCCTAAAGAAAAAACATTCTGAGATTTTACTCCTCAGTTTTTTCCCCCAAAAGCCACTGTATTTCCTCAAAATCATTCTTTGCTGAATATTTGATGTCCTGCTGCGAGTGCCGTAATAGACACATTGTCTGTGGTGTTAAAGAGGCAAATAATATGGCCATAGCCCCGGGTTTAGTCTTTCAGTTGGCATCTGAATATAGGCAGTTGCTTTAAAGTAGTAATTAGCTGAACCCTCTGGGAATTTCTTTCCAAAATGTATACTAGTCCTTATGTGTCTCATTATTTTGCTTATGCAGGCTGTCTTGTTCATCTAAATACATATATGTGGTGATTATCTGGTTTCTTTAGGACTTGTACTTTAGTTTTTTGTTTTTCTTTTTTGAGAGAATGATTTTGTGTGTGCATGAGTTGGCGGGAGGAGGGGTGGAGGGAGAGGGAGAGAATCCCAAGCAGGCTCCACACTAAGTGTGGAGCCTGATGTGGGGCTCTTTCTCCCCACTCTGGGATCATGACCTGAGCTGAAACCAAGAGTTGGATACATAACTGACTGCGCCACCCAGGTACTCCCCTACTTTAATAGACACAGAGAATGATGGTCATGCCTGCAGTCTACACAAAAGTCAAAGATATGATGTAACACTATAGGGTTATTTACTTGGTTTCTAAGGCTTATTTTTAACTTACAGAAGAATAGAAATTCAGATATTCCTTTAGATTATAATGTGCTTATACCCAGGCAGATAGACTCTAGATATATATTATATCTATTTATCTATCTATCTATCTAGAGAAATATATACACACACACACATACATGCTGGCAAAAACAGAAAAGACTAGATTGAGAATTTGTTTAACAGTGACTTCCTACTTTGATCCTGTAGTAAAATATATACTGAACTGATTTGTCCATTCAATAAAGTCTGTCATGAGATGACATTCCAGCCTTCAGATTTAGTGGGGTTTTTTTGGTTTGTTTGTTTGTTTTTTACCCTTGCTCAAGTAGATAGCCAAAATATTCTGTTGGGATTGTTACGCTATCTCTTCAAAGAGTGTGGAACAGGCAATAGACCTAGAAATATGTGGAAATACCAAAACTGTGCCTTATACCTGGTTTCTTCTTACTAATATGAATTACTACATACATAATTAAATGGACTATTCATAAAAATTATATGCATTTCTTCTTGAATATAAACATCTTGATCTTCCTCACTTTTTTGAATTATGGTGGTTTTCCACTATAATGTTTTATACTTTTCAATTGTTTACTTATAAACAAGAGTACTATGGGAAATAAAAAGGTCAAAGAAACATTCGAAACATTCTTTGCTGAGACAGTTTGTGTTGAGAGTCACATCAAAATGAGATAGGCTGTCCTTGCACCATTTGGGAGTTTCCTGTCCACATAATGGACATACCTCAATGGTAAATTAGATTATTGTGTGGATGATCTGACTCACTCATTGAAAGAGTCAAATTAATTGATTCCATGGCTCGGCCTTGGTGTTCATATGATGAATTATAACTAGAAAACATTTGTCATCCAGACTCCCTCTCCTACAGTGCTAGAGGCAATCCTGACCAAGCTCAGTAGAGGACAGTAGATCTCTTCAGGGATCTTTTCACTGACCTGCCAATTCCTTCAGCTTCTCTGTAAAACATACTGATCATGGCCCAGAGCATGTGCAAACTTCCCGCATGCTAGCTCCTCTGTGATGTTCTTATGTACCTTTGTTCCTATATATTTTAAGTTATTATAATAAACAATTGTTTTATCCACAGTTAAGGTGCTTGGGAAGCAGGTTCTGAGATGGAGATTGGCCTAGCAGAAGTTTGTTAGGGAATGTCATTCAGTTAACACCAGTAGAAGGTGAGGGAAGGAAGCAGGCTTCAAGCAGATGGAGAAGCTGGGCTGCTTACATATATAAGTCTCAAAAAAACCTGTGGTCCACTTCCAGAGAAAGGTGAGTCTGAAATGGCTCTTGAGAGATTTCTCTAGTTGGGGGCCAGCAGGCTAAGCCAGACCTTATTTCCTGCTTGTTGATGGATCATTTGCTGTGGGCTACCCCAGAAAGTGGCTTTCTTTTTAGCAGAGACAGTTCCTGAGGAGGGCTGGCAGCTGGGGGCTGTTCCTACATACTCACAAACACTGGAAGAATGAGACCTTTAGTCTTTAGTCTGGGTAGCACATTATAGATTTCACTAAACCTGTTATAGAGATTGTAGTTATTGCAAGCACATGTGTTTAGTTAAGCATTATTTAAATCTATATTAGAGACATTCAGAAAAAGTTATTTTTTTTCCCTATGGGAGTTAAATTGATTATGTTTTAAAGAGTCAAAAATTAAAGTGTTAAAAATCAAATTAGTTGCAAAATATATAAATATTGCTATCGTTGTATGTTATATATATATGTATATATACATATACATATACATATACATATACATATACATATACATATATATATATATATATGACCATTTTGGTCAAAATGGCTAAAAATTGAACATTCTATATGGAAAACACTAATATAAAAGGTTGGAAAATGTCAGAAATATAGGATTCCACAAGCAAGTAATTTTGAGAGATTCTTCCAGTTTTAATTTTACTTAACAGAAAATGAAACTAAAAATTATCGACTCAGTGGCATGAGTATAGTTTATTGAAAAGATGTGATATATCAATCAGTGACTTAAAATCAGAGGAAATCCTGTGACCTTACATCAAACAAATGGTCAAGGATGTACTCTTGGGACATTTCAAGTTAAAATGAAACTGCTATTCCTAATCCTTCTGATAAGAGGGCATCTATAGCCCTAAGAGTCTCCTCTCGAGCCATCTGGAAAGGGTTTAGAAGTAATCTTATTACCCTAAAAGTGGATATCTTTTGCCTTTGGTGACTTTGGCACCTTTACACCATAGTATTCTGCATTTTCTTCTCAAGTTAAAGGCCATTCTGAGAATCAGGAAGGAATCCAGGTTCCTGAGCCCCCTGCTGCTTTCTAGAATTCTAAGCTTCAGTCATTGGCTTACTCTTGTCTCCTCTGCTGGATGTTTCTTCCTGGTGTCTGTGTTAGTTTCTGTTCCTTCCAAGTTGTGGATTGATGTTCAGTTTTGAAATAGGAGTGGCTCCAGGAGCTGTGCAGCCTAAAGTGCTTACAAGTCAGAGAATTCTAAGAAAAAGAATTCCAAATTACAAATAAAGAATTATGTATAAAGTGATTATTTATTTATAATTAAAAAATCACAAAAAGTTATTAACTTAAGAAACCTTACAAATAGTATAATCATCTTCCAAATTCAGAAGTATAATATTATATTTGTATTAATTGTCAGATCTCTATAATACTGTTTTCTTACATTTTATGCTTGCATACACTTTGAGCACTTTTTAAAATAAAACAATTTTTTAGTACTTTTCATAGAGGAAAATAGTAGGGTAATTCAATCTTTTCTCTACCAGGATTGATTACAGATGCATTATTGACAGTTTAGAAAAACTTTCATCTTTACAAATCATCATTGGTAATCTTTTGACAGGGTTTAAGGTTGCTTTTCAAAACCTCCATCAAGTTTTATTTCATTGAATAAGCTTTCTCAGAACATAACAACTTTTTTTTGGTACAGTGTTTAATCTTAAATCCTCTGATTTCATAATCTTCATAACCAGTTTGTCACTAATGACATCATATTAGAATATTTTACATTATCTGAATGTCAGCATTTTATATAAAATTGGCAAAAAATTAAGTTATTTTTCAATATTTCATTTGATTTATATCTCTTTATTAATTGAAATTATAAGTCTGCATGGAAGCAGCATTTACCTCCTGTGCTTGGCCCTGTTTCTAGTTTCTACCTTTTTTTTTCTACTTTTTCTCTTTTTGGGGTTTTAGCATACCACTCAGCTGAGGACATATATAATTATAATAGAAAAATTTTAAAACAATGAAAACTCCAGTAGATTCAAGAAGAAAAGTATGTGATGAAAGCATATTTGTTTGAAATGAAAAGTGTAGGAAGAAGGAAAAACAAATAATATGTATTAGGAAATTATTGAAACTGGAGGAATATAGCCTTCTATTCCCTTACATCACATGGCATTACTGACATTTTTATTTGTTAACCGGTTAATGAGAATAAAAATCTTCCATCTAAACCTGGCTGGTTATCATGCATCTGGTTTGAGATTTTTTAGTGTGAGTGATCAGAGTTAATTTCACAGAATACTGTCAGAAACTCTTCTACTAAGAATTCAGACACTCTACCATGACATACGAATACTTCATTTATTTTTATTATTGATGGGATGTTGGATGGCTAAGTCTTTATTTTATGGGAGAGTTTCTGTTTTACATTTCTTTGGGTTTCGATCTTCTCCATTGTTCTTTTCCCAGTGTAGTAGACCTTAGGTTCTTCAGCATCTAATATCATGCCTGATATTACTCACATACCTTTTAGAACTGTTAGATAATTGAATTGACACATATAGTAGTAACAATTTTAACCAGCCAGAAGTGGGCTGAGGCAGGATAAGTTGCTATATGTTATGTTTCATACATTTTCCCTGGTGTTCCCAGCATTACAGAAGTTGTACTGAGCCTTACTCTCTAGTAAATGCTCACTGATATGCACAGAAATTGGAGCCATTCTCTGAAATCTCACTGTAGGAATAGGAAGAATGTGGGACCCTAACAGGTGAGTGGAGAAACATAACATCATTATGAATGAAAAACTTCTTGGGGTGCCTGGGTGGCTCAGTGGGTTAAAGCCTCTGCTTTTAGCTCAGGTCATGATCCCAGGGTCCTGGGATTGAGCCCTACGTTGTGCTTTCTGCTGGGTGGGGAGCTTGCTTCCCCTCTTCTCTCTTTGCCTGCCCCTCTGCCCACTTGTGATCTCTGTCAAAAAATAAATAAAAAATCTTAAAAAAAAAAAAAAGAAAACTTCATGTAAAATTGCAACTTGAAACTGCAGTTTGAGAGCCTCTTTTTTTCCTAATGAAACATGAGAAAATATTTGTTTAGTTTTAAAAAAGTATTGCTCTTAAAAGATTGTGTTTTTACCTTTGAAAAATTGGTTTAAGATTTCTGTTCTCTGTCATTTGAACAAATGCATCAGGCTTCCAAAGAGCCCTTCTTAAAGATACATGCCTGTTATTAAGAAACTGAGTCTATGATTCTCAAACTTTGGAATTTTGGATTAATCATCTTTTTACTTGGAAGATAGGTTTTTTTTTTTTTTTTTTCCATTCCCCATATTTTAAAAGCAGTAACACCAAATACCAAGTATATGTGTTTATGGTGTGCAGGTCTTTCCGATGAACCTATAAAAACTGAGGCCCCACATTTCCTTGTGAATTGATGATTTATTACCATAGTTGAATAGTTCTTTTCATTGGCATAGGATTTTTTTTCAAGGTGTACTTGATCATGATTAATGAGGCTCACAAAATCCTAGAGTCTCCAAAATACTAAGTGTGTGGCTTATCCTTAACAAGTGTTAATTACTTAAAAAAAACTAATGAAACCTTAATTTTTAAAACTTGTATATAGTTGTATTCTAGAAAACAGTTCTATTACATGTAGACAAAATTAAAGATAAGTGTCTTTTATTTAAATAACTTTAAATGATTTTAAAATAAATGTACAGAAATAACTCATGACTGATGTATATGTATAGAAAATTACATGTAACTAACCATTAAATTCAATTATACTCAAGAATAAATTTTCAAAGTAATTAGCCAATTATGTAGATTAGTGTATTCCAACTGATAAAAGTCTTTGGCATAAAATTTCATTTAACTTTTTGTGGTCCCAAATACCAGTGATTCTCAGTGGCACTTTTTTGTTTTATTTTATTCTAAACCTAATGCTATTCTGATAGGTGTAATAACCAAGAAGAGATTGAAAAATCTCAAGCAAATTTGATTATTTATAACTAAACTTACTTTCTGTATTTCTCTTAATTAAGTTAATATGTGTATTTCTTCATGGGACTATTTTTGTCTTGGAAGTAAGGTAAATGCAGAGTACTTTAAAAAAAAGAGAGAGAGAGAGAGAGAGAGAATGCTGTATCCTAAGAAATGTTCCTGTGATGCTAATGTACAAAATACTTGGCTGTCTTTCACTAACTGGCCAGATATGTTACATAATAATATATCACAACTAATTAGTTTCCATTTTAGCTATTTAACTGGACTCAAATTAATAACTGATAGCCTCAATCATATTATCTTATATTCTAATGCTGCCATTTTTGAAATGGTCTGCTGTAGTGTACACTTTGTCTAATTGAGAAGAAATGTTCTTTATAGAAATTACAAAGTTATAAAAATAAAATCATACTTGGGAATTTTTTGAAGCTTTATTTTGTTAAATTTTGATTGTGGTCCATCTGGAAAGAAACATTTTTCAGGATTTGCAGGCTTGGTCCTTGGTGATTCTGCTGTCCAGTTGTGGAAAGCAAACTATATGCTATGTTTGGATGAAAACATAAAGCTATTAAAATTAGAAGATGAAAGAATGGCAACAGGTTTGAAAGGATCATGAGAAAATGAAGAAAGCATTTTACAAAAATCCTAAGTGGGCCCACTTAAATTCTTGCCATTATTAATAAAACTATCCTAGAAGTTGAAATTCAAATAAACATTAATTAGTACATATTTTTTGAATTCCTATTTTGAGTCTTTTGTTGAACTGGACATAGCAGAAAAAACAAGAGTGTTATATATTATTATATCTGCCTGTGGGAACTTAACCCTCATTGAGTGAGACAGAAATAATCCATATAAAACTGTATAACACACCTTTCATGGAATATATTGTAAGAATACATTTTGTTTGGTCAGCTGTTGTCACAGAAACCTAATCTTTCAAAATATCAGATCATATCAATGCAAAAACAAGTGACTACTTGAGGAGATGCATGATGATACACTAGGAAGAATCTAGAAATAGGAATCAAAAGACTATCAGATTCCAGATCTGACTGAGGTTACCTTCTTTCAACCAATGTTCCATGCCTCCCCCATTCGTTGCTATAGCAACTAGCTGAGGCAGGAGTAACCTGACAGAACTTCATCTCAATTTCATTGAGTATCTGTCACCATGCAGCTTCTCAGATGCCTCCATGTGGGAGATATGGAAACCCATTCAACTACCCTGGTGGGTGTGCAGCCCTCAAAATGTGAGGAGTTAAAACTAAGTGGGAAACCTTTGATCAATAGGGAATGTGGGTAAATATTTGGTTCTGCTGTCCCTAGAGTAGTCAATTCTGAAATGCATTCTTTACACTCCTCAGAGGTACCAGTGGGATAAAACCCCAGTTGTTATCATTTAGACCAGCTTTATAAAGCATCCTTGAAATTACTTTTAGCTTCTTCTCTCCCTCACTACTATGACATTTTCTATTCCTGTCTCTTAGGATCTATACCTAAAATGAATTACCTGCACCCAAATTTTCCCCTCAGGTTCTGCCTTCTTTGGGAAATACAGTGTAGGACACTGTTTTAGAGATTTACTAAGTGTGTGGACCTGATAAAACAAAACAAAAACACAAAACAAAAAACAAAACAAACTAATTTAAAATCAAGAGATAGCCTAGATTGCTTGGGTTCAGGCTCAAGGCTTGCTAGTGACTAGCTGTCAGACCTTAGGCAATTACTTTAATTCTTCATGCCCTGGCTTTCATACATGTAAAATGTCTATAAAGTCAATGCCTATGTTATAAGGATTGTTGTGATGATTAAATATAATACAAATTCCTTAGCAGTACCTGATTCATAGTCAGTGAGTCTGCAATGATTTCATTCATGCAAAGCACTTATAATAATGCCAGGCATATTAGTGGTTTAAAATAATGCACATTATCTTACAGTTAGGAGGTCAAGGTTCCAGAGTGCAGTGTTCCTTCTAGAGGTTCCAGGGGAGAATCTGTTTCCTTGCTCTTACAGCTTCTAGAGGCTGCCCACATTCCTCACCTCAGCGCCCCTTCCTCCCAACTCTTCTATTGTCTCCTATGAATCTGACTTTCCTGCTTCCCTTTTATTGGGTTTACCAGGATAATCCAGGATAATCTCCCCATGTCAAGATCTTTAACTTAACCACATCTGCAAATTCTCTTTGCCATGAAGGTGACATATTCACAAATTCTAGGGATTAGGATGTGGATATCTTTGGGGAGCAATTATTCTGTCTACCACAGTACTCGACAAAATTGGCTGGTTAAATGTCTCTGAGCCCCAGTTACAACATTGATTACAATCAGAATGGTTATAATCAGAATGACATGATATGGTAAGATTAAACAAGAATAGTCTATATTTATTATATAGATTTCTACCTATACAGAGTCATGCTTTAGAACTGGGCTTTCAGTAATGTCTCTTAATCCTTATACTGCTTCATGGATAGCTTTATTCCACTTTATGTTAAGTCTGAGCCGTGGTCATACTAAGAGATTTGCAGTTTCCTGAACTCCCATGGTACTCAACGCTAGCCCTTACTGTGCTGTGTTTTAATAAGTTACTTCTCTTTCTCCCTTAGAAGGTTGTAAGCTTCTTTCTTTTTCTTTCTTTCTGTGTCCTGTTTTTCCATGAGTGTCCTGTGTGCCCATGTCTAGAACAAAGTAATGCTCATTAATTTCTGTTGAATGATGGCATGGCTGACTGTATTATGCATACATGAGAAAAGGCCAAACATAGAGAATATTTAAAGGATAGTTATTAAATCTGAGATTGTTTCATCTATAATTATTGAAAGGGTTGATCATAAATATTTTGCATTTAATCCACTAAAAACAGACAACAATCAATATTATATTACAATTGTTTTAAATATTTTGGTAGTAATATTTTCAAAGAATATGCTATAGAAAGCATTTTTGGCAAAGTATATACTACAAATCAGCCTTAATAGCTGTGGGCAGGACATTTAAATTAAATACAAGCCAAAGTCAGCTTCTTTCTCAGAAAGCAAACACAGAGCTGATGATTTCAGAATTTTACTGTGCGAAGGAAGGAAAAACAAGCCCTTTGAAGCCACTTATCTGGTAACGTGCAAATGCAGGAAAATATCAAGGCTGCCCTCTTTATCTTCACAGCAAAAATATGTGACTGAATAGGCAAATTAGGTAGTGCTTTAGGCAGTCTGGAATTTTGCCCGGAGTGCCTCAGGTGACATGAGGTTTTGACGGTGCCCTGAAACTACATGCCAGAATGCTAGGAGTTTCCAGTCTTAATTTTGTAATGAAATTAGGTGTGAATGTGATGACTGATGTAATGTATGCAGTACTATCAGATTTATACTTGACATTAATATGTTGCTTCTGGGTACAGTAGTGACTTCCAATTTTCCCTGTCCCTTGGTCTGTTGGAAAGAAGCCATAACAACAGTATGATGTCAGGCCAAGGCTCTCTTTCCAGTTGCTGAAATGGCATATAGTATAGGACACTGCAGTATTTTGTGTGGTCTACAAATCCCAATTCAAGTTCTAAATGTCTTTCCTTTGCATTAGTAGTGTTGTTCCTCAGAATTGTGTTCATTATGTGGAAAGAATTTTTGTATAATTACTCAAGGTTTGATATGCTCAGATTTACAGAACCACTGAAACCTTAAGATTTATTTAAAATTGAAAACAACAAAACCAGTTCCACTAATATTTGTCTTCTCTGATGTTCAAAGTTCCCCAAATTGGAAATTTACATATGAGCAGCTGTGATGGTTAGTTTTACGTGTCAATTTGACTAGGCTACAGTATCCAATTGTTTGGTCAAACACCAATCAAGGAGTTGCTGTGAAGGTATTTTTTAGGTGTGATTAACATTTATGTCAGCAGACTGTATACAGATGAGTATAGGGATATGGGAAAAATTGTGAAGTATTGTGGAAAGTACTGGCCTTTGTAATACCTGGAAGTTTTTATTCTAAAATTTCTACCTTTCAATTTAGTATTTTACTGAATAATATCTACAGGTTTTAAAATTTAAAAATATGTATAAAAGAAAACTATGAATTGGATGTCAGAGAGTTAAATATTATATTTGACAATAAGATGACTTTGCAAGATTACTATAAAATGTTATAGTGGTGCCTGTCTTACTCATTCGGTGAAGCATGCAATTCTTGATCTTGGGGTACCAAGTCTGAGCCCTGGGTTGGATGTAGAGATTACTTATAAATAATAAACAAGAAAATACATAAAAATACAAAATATATACATAAAAATACAAAATACATAAAAAAATAAATAAAATGTTTCAATTTGTGGTATAGCTGTGTAAGAGTTAAGTATTAGAGCATGTCTCAAAGCAATTCTTATTGATTCCAGTTGGATGGATAAAGAGCACCACACGTAAACACATCTGCACACATTCATTCATTCATTCAGTCAGTCCGTCAGTCAGCTGTGGGTATAAAATTACAGAAAATAATTTAGTGGGTAATCAGGATATTTTGCTCATTTAGGTCTAGGAAGGAAAATGTTTTCAAAAGAGATATTCTTTAGTTCTATATGACAGAGAATAACAGATGAATAAACTAATCCAAGACAAAAACTACTTCAATAAGGAACAGTAGACATAGATCCCTTACCAATAATCAGTGATGTCTTCTTGTATTTGTTAGGAATTAAAGAAGAATATTTATGGTTATGTTAGGTATAGAAAAATAATAGAGGGTAACAGTTTTGTGAGTGGATTTTGAAGCTAGGTTTGGATTTCACCTCTGCTACTTGACTCTTGACTATGGAAAGCTTGCTCAACCTCCTTATCTATAAAATAGAGATAAGTAGCAGTAAATAGTTCTAGAGAATCCTAAGGATTAAAGGACCTACTATAAAAAAACAAAAGAACTACTACTGTATGTGAAACCAATAGAAGAGTGGCTTGCATGTAATAAGTGTGCAAAAAATAATGATTCTCCAGTACTTTCATCTTCATAGAGTTTTTAGCACAAAATCAAAGTTTTTAAAAAGGCTGGGAAGGAGTTATTTTGACTTAAAATTTTTTATGTGTGCCTAGAGCTGACAGTCCCCATTTACTTTGTGAAAGTCATCATTGTGCTACATTGACTAGAATGAGAAATGGAAGTGTCAAAAATGTGTTGCATAAATCCACCTCCATTACCCCTTAAATATGATTTTTGTAAGCTGTTAAAATTTTGTGATTTAATTTTGGAGTCTTCTTCCATGTTATTGTTTTAAGTACTTATGAAATGCAAAGCACGTACAGCCTCTGCAAGGAAGACTGAGTTAAAAATAAAGGAGATTGACTAGAATTTTCAGGATGCTTTAGACCTCAGGGACACCTAAAATAAATCAGTTCAGAAATAGAAAAATAATCTGGGTACTAATAAATACATTCTTTTTTATGCTTAGCACACACATTCTGAACCTTCGTTCATCCTTTCATGCAATTGTCATAAACCCATGAATAGTATTTCTCTGCTATAAAGCTTTTTCTTATGACATATAGGAGTCCACACAGCCTTTGAACACATGTCCCACTCAGTTCATTTTTATGGGCATTATTGCATGCAAATGAGGATGAATAATGCACGTTCTGTTTTCATTTCTTCCTAGAAACCAGAATACCTTACTGTGAATTACATCACTAAAAGTAAACTTTAAATATATTTTTGCCTAATGATGACCACTTATTGGTTAGACTATTTTACTTCATCTTTCTTCTTGACTGTCTTCTGAATGGACCCAGTGTTTGTACCAGAATTTCTTTGGTCAGATCATCTATGCCTGTATAATTCCTCACACAGGGCCTCCTGCCATCTGTTTCACATTTTATTTCCCATGTATGCCTTCTTGTTCCATCATCTGTATTAGTTTGGAACCAATTCTTGAGTAAGAAGCAATGTTCTTTCCTGAGCCTGTTCTGAATTTCTAAGGGTTTGGATATTTGAAAAACTTCTTATGAAAAAGCAGTGAACATTATGGGTATTAGTGAAAATTTGAATCCTACTTTGAATATTTTATGTAGATTTCTTTTTTTTTTTTTTTTAGATTTGAGTTTAGCTAGTCTTAGCGTTTACTAACTTGATCTAATTTAGAAGTCAGTGTCTTTTAAAGAATACACAGGAGAATTATGTGACAGTGCAATATTTGATAGCCATGATAACAAGTTCACAGTGAGAAATTTGGAACTTGTGGTTAAAGATTTTATAAAGAATCATGTTACATAAGTAAGCTAATAACCAAGGTTTACCTTCAGCCATCATATGAACGAGAAGCATAGTACATTGGTGGTATCCTCTAAGCACAGAGTTGAGTAGGTAACTGGAAGCATCTTCACCTTTGC
The DNA here is from genome assembly GCF_022355385.1 of Mustela nigripes. Classification (NCBI taxonomy): domain Eukaryota; kingdom Metazoa; phylum Chordata; class Mammalia; order Carnivora; family Mustelidae; genus Mustela; species Mustela nigripes. The sequence goes on along the minus strand of NC_081557.1, from coordinate 187,430,123 downwards.
CTGTGGTATTTACATTATGAAATTAGAGCAACCTTAGTGATTAACTCTGAACATGTGTGGTAAGTGGGCATCAGCAAGTCTATACTTCTTACTGAGTTATAAAATATGTATTGTATATACGTTTAGTTACAGAATTTTCCAGGTCAGTTTTCAGAATCTGTTCAGCCTTGGGAGACTTTGGAGAAGTTTTGAGAGATGCTGATAAATTTAAGACTTGTTGCCTTGATGGATGTCTTGTCTTGCCTGGGTAGACTGGGAAATAACAGAAGTCAAGGACAATATATCCTTGTACTAACCAAAGCTCCTCCAATGGCTTCATGTCCTGGGGTTTTCAGGTTGAGAGAAGAGGGAAAAGAGCATGAGTACATTCTTGGTCTTCTCTCTGAAAGGATGCCCTGGGCTTTTGAAAGAAGACAACACTTCCTAGGGATAATTTAGTAAAGTTTTACATCATTTCACAATGAAAATTAAGGATAACTTCCTCTCCAGAAGATGTTAATTTATGCCTAAAGTAAATGTTTATATAAAATTTCTCATTAGACTGGGTCAGGTTTTTGGGGACCTGAACATAGTCAGAATGTTCCACAGTGTTTGATGCCTGGATAAGAACGAAATGTGAACATTTTAGGCTATTTGTAAGATGTTCCACAACAGACAGTGCTGGGAGTAGGGGTTCTTTTGGGGCAACAATATGAATGCCCCATGCAGGCATAGATTCTGAAATATAAAATCATTGTAGAGGTGGGAGCAATTTAGAAATAAAAAGATCCAGTCATATCAGTTTCCACGAACCATACTGTGATGACTTAAGTGCCATGTTTAAACACTGGATTATAAAGAACATATATCATGCTAAATTGGCATGGTCTTGTTTATGTAATTTATGCACTAGTAGAAAATAAATAAAATGAACTTTATTCTTACACTGTAAGAATGTCTCATTAGTAAAGTCACCACCTCTGAGAAGTATTTAATCATTTTTCTGTTGAGTGAAGTTTGCCACATTACAACCTATTTCTTTACACTCAATTGCTCCATCATCGAAAAACAATTTTTTTAAAAGGCCTTTTTCTCTCTGGTGTATATTTTACTAAGTTGTTATATTAAACCTTCCCTGTGTCCTATCTCTGCTGTCAGGTGATGCTGAAATAATAAAACTGCTCTGTGAAATTCAGCAAAATGTAATCCCTTTATGTCTAACTGAAGAGTCTTTAGAATAAACCAATCAGACATGCTCCATATGTAATTATTTCAGGATACAAAGTGGCCTTAAATACTGTCCTTTCCATTGACCCTCTTTCCTGTATAATTTCTCTGTTTTATGAACTGGCAGGCGTAAACAGTTAAGTGCCTCCCTGCAGGGCTGTAGTCTTGTTGGAACTCTTATAACCAATGTGTAGACTGAGGTTCCTAACTCCTTATCTGCTGCTAATGATTGTGACTCGGGAATATTTTCATAAGATTTATGTATATGTGTATATACACATAAGTACTACGTACAAAGATCCCTATATTTTTGAGCTTTGTTGAAGATGTTAATGACACTTCTGATGTGATGAAGGGAGAATATACTATGTGCTGCTTTCCATAATGGTTGAGATAAAGGACTATTAACTCAGTCGTCAAATGCAAACCATCCCAATCTGAAAGCAGCCCTGCAGAAGAGGAATGTGCACCTCATTTTGGGGCAAAGAATTATGCAGAATGTGTCCAAGACACCTGCAGAAAATTAAAGACTTTACTTCTCTGTATGTGAAATTCTCATGAGGTAATTACCCTCAGTGTCAGACATAATACTGCTCCCATTAGACAGAACACATTGAGGGAAAATTGAATAGACTTTTTGTCGGGATTGCTCCTAAGGATTAATAGGGCTGTCTAAAGCAGTAATTGGGAGGTTTTCCCCCCACTTTGCATGCAGCCATCCTCACTTGTGTCTTTCAGGTTTATTATTAGGCCATTGCATTCTATTTGCCATGGAGGCACAGGCATCTTCCTTGTTAACATCTCCTGCCAGCACCTTTGTTTCTTTGGAATGGGCTGCTGCCTTTAACCACTTCCCCTTTTGTACTGGTCTTGCCTTGCCTCCCTTTATTTCTCTCCCTGGTCACAGTGCCAAGAGCTGGCAGGAAAGGGGCTCCTTTTCCATGCATCGCAAAGATGAAAGTGACCAAATAGGGCTTGATCAGCTAAAGCATCTCACTTTGTTCCAGGACTCTTTCATCCTTCAGGGAACTTCCTCAGCGGGAATGGAGCTGAGAGCTAATCTTCCTAACTGTGTTTTGGCATCTGTAACACCAATATCCAGTTTATAGATCTATACAGCAAATGGTCTCTTTATTTGGATTTTTTTAGTATGCCTTTAATTATTGTATGAAAAGATTGCTGAGCTAAAAGGAGATTCAGAAATCTGTATCATATTATTTTCTCTGCTTCTCTAGCATATGGGGCCATGTTAAAAGATTCATACTAAATTGTCATGAATTATATACTGTTTATCAGTAACAAAGTTCTGGTTCGGGTTAAGGTAAAAGTGGAGTTAAAAGTATTAGATGTATGATCAGGATTTTGTGTATCAGAATGACTGGTTCAGGTTTTGCATGTGTGTGTGTGTGTCTGTGTGTGTGTCTATTGTCAGGAGGCGGGAAGTCTTGTGTATTGAATGAAAAATACCAGAATGAAAAGTTTTCTGCTAGTTACACAGATAAATGCAATTAATTGTGCTGAAATAAATTAATGAGAATGTAGAGACACCGCCTGCCTCTCATCCTTCTTGATTCCTAGGGGTCAGTTTTTTGACTAAATAATGCTATTTCAACCCACTCTAAGATCAGTTAGATGATATAAAGGATTACTGTTGCTGAAATGTTAATTTTAAATATGTTAATTTAAAATATACTGTCTTTTCTATTAGAAGAACTTAAAGATATTAAGTATTTGATTCTGCTTAATGCTCATTATCTTCTACCTGCATTTCTTACTCATCTTACTAGAGTATAAAGTCCTTAAAGATATGTATTGTCTAATCTCACATTTGCGTATCTCCTGCTTTTATAACACAGTAGACTTTCAATAAATATCTATGAAATAGAATCCTCTAGTGTAATTGTGATTGTTTTCATAAATAATGTTATCAACAGGTATGTAGATAACACTTTTAATTTAGAAGGGACTTCGCCTACTTTGCACTTTTATAACAAGCAATTGCTTTTTCTGATACTAAGGGTAAATAATAGAATAAAAATAATGACCAAAAAAAATTTAGTTTTAAATACTGATCTTTCAAAAATTTCTTTTACAGTTTAGTAAAATGATCAATCCTGTCCTTGTGGCCAATTTCATATATATGCTTATATATAATTATTATAATAAAAATTATATAAATATAAAGAACATAATAAATAAATTATAGTATGATATATAACATATTATGTAGAAATATACATATCAATCATTATACATCTTTTACATATATATAAATCAGTACAATTATGCTCCAGTTAGAGAGAGCAAAACATGGACATTTAAACTTATAAAACTGGTAAGAAATCTTTATTATAGTAAAAGGATTTTTCATAGGCAGGTCTTGCTATACATTTAAATATAATTCAGTATTTTAAATTTAAAGATTTTATGTATTTATTTGACAGATTGAGAGTTCACAAGTAGGCAGAGAGGCAGGCAGAGAGAGAGAGAGAGAGAGGAGGAAGAAGCAGGCTCCCTGCCTAGCAGAGAGCCCGATGTGGGACTTGATCCGAGAACCCTGAGATCATGACCTGAGCCCAAGGCAGAGGCTTAACCCACTGAGCCTCCCAGGTGCCCCAGTATTTTAAATTTAGACACAGATATACAGAGTGCATAACACAATGCCTCAAACTTAGGAGGTGCTCACTAAAAATGGCAGCTGCTATCACTATTCTTGTTACTAGTTCTAAGCATCTGTGATGTAGTGCATCCAACAGTAGACATTAACTTCTGCTCAGAATATGTCCTGATTCAGTCCTATATTACCTTTCTGAGCATAAGCAAAATTTTTACCTCTAAAATTAAAATTTTTCACCTCTTGTGATATGTCAAATCATTTGATAAATTGTAAAATTTATATAATGAGAAAGTATCATTATTTTGAGAATGTTTTCTGGCCTGTGTTTTATGTTTACATCTGTAGTATAACCCTGCTATTTATGAAGCACATGTACCTGCTTATCCACTATCCTAAGATTCTTCTGATCTATGGCTGATAGATTTTTACTAGAATGTACCACAGTAAGTTGTATGAGATATCAGATATAAAGTTTTTGAGACTGAGATTTTCAAAATGGCTGATTCAGATAAAGGCTTATTCAGCAACGCACCTACATTTTTTAAAAATTTGTCAATGTCAAGTGAATGTTGGTAAAGGAGCCAGACTGACAGGTCTACAAGGTAATACCCCTCTTTATTACACCATACATAGTACATTTACTAGCCAGACTTGGCCAGGAGCCTCTATGCCAACCTAACTAGGACCACCACGGGCCATGAATTGGCTGTTCAGTCAAAAGACCTCCTTGATTTCTGGCCTCCCCTCTCCCGGGGCAGATTTTAAGCAAAAGCCTAATTAGTGGTGGTGACACCTGCCCACCAAAGAATGATGGAAGACCATCAGCTCGTGTCTCAAAGATCACTGAATGTCTAGTAGGTTGTGAAAATATTTGGTCATGACTCATTCACCACTTGGACTAGGTTCAAAGTGAGGAAACTCATTTCTAGTTCCTTCAAGTAACTATCTACCTCCTGTGAAGAAAATACATAATACCCCTAAATCTAATCTTACACCCTCTAAGATTTTGGCTTTTTTGTGGTTGACAGTTATACACAGCCATAAAAATAAATATTCTTTTACTATGGCAATCTCTTTGCATGTGTTTGTTAAATGACAGTTTAAAAGATGAAGATATTTTTAAGTATATTCATGTTGAAATATTCTTTTCTTCTTACCTATAACTTTCAAACTGATGAAACATGACTTATGAAAACAAATAGTAAACTTTTCTCCATGAATACTTACAAAGCGAAGCTAGTAACTTTCCTCTGCTTTTTCTACAAAAATAGCGATTTTATTTCTTTATTTGGCTTTTGAATTTTTAATTCATTGTATTTTTGGAGGTGACATAAATAAAGTGAAATGCAGAAAACATTGTGCCAATTTTTATTAATGCCTTGTTCAATATTTTTTAATCCCCTGTATTCTCCTTCTGCTTCAGTGTATTTAGAGTCTTTTTTTTTTTTTTTAAGATTTTATTTATTCATTTGAGAGAGAGAGAGAGAGAGAAACAGAGCACAAGCAGGGGGAGAAACAAAGGGAGAGGGAGAAGCAGACTCCACACTGAGAAGGGAGCCATATGTGGGGCTCAATGCCAGGATCTGGAGATCATGACCTGAGCAAAAGGCAGACAACCATCTAAGTCACCCAAGCACCCCTCCCCCTGACAAAGAATTTTTTTTTTCCCCCTAGTGGCCATTTTTGCTGGACTATTGCAGTTTCCTAGCTATTTACTACTTCCCTATTTTAAGGGATTTAAGAAACAAAGTCAATCTTTAAGTGTTCAAAGGGGCAGATGAATTCTATTGGGTAAATTTTTTTTTTTCTCACCAAAGATTCCACATCTTTTGAGGCATATGATATTTTCCTTAGAAACATTTAGAAAATAAATTATACAATGGAGTAGATAAATTCATAATTACTGTAAAATTATAAAAACAAAAGAAATAGCCATGTATCCATCATCCAGGTTAAGAAATAAAATATGCCTGTAAACACCTCCCAGATCACATTCTTCTCCCTGTTTGTATTTTGTGTCCAACTACATGTATATAATCTAACAGTATGTTTAGCTTATTGGTATTAAACTTTATGAAAGTGGAATCATTACGTATGATGTATGTTTTCCATGCCTTACATCTTTTGCTCAACATTGAGATTCACTTTTGTTGCTATGTGGTACTGTATCACACTCATTTCATTGTCGTAGGAAATCTCAATATATGAATTCACCACAATTTATTTCTCCACTCCACATATCACACATAACAATGTAGCAACAATAGCTTAACACATTTTTCTGAACATTTGTTTTGATAAACATTTGTGGTTTGTTAAGAACATTGCTGCTATGCATGTTCTTATACAAGTCTCCCAGTATGTAGATGTAAGATTTTTCTCTTAGGAGTAGAATTACAGGGCTGTAGCATATGTGTATGTTCAACTTTAAATGCTAAATATTTTCTGTAATGTTTGTAACAATTTACATAAGCACCAGCAGTGACTAAGTGGACAAGTCCTTTTGTCCATATTCTGGCACAGAGATATTGACTTACTTTAAAATTTTTACATGATATTTTACCTCTTTGTGGTTTGAAATTATATTTCTTTTTTTCTTTTTTTTTAATATAATTTTTTATTTTTTATAAACATATATTTTTATCCCCAGGGGTACAGGTCTGTGAATCACCAGGTTTACACACTTCACAGCACTCACCAAAGCACATACCCTCCCCAATGTCCATAATCCCACCCCCTTCTCCCAAACCCCCTCCCCCCAGCAACCCTCAGTTTGTTTTGTGAGATTAAGAGTCACTTATGGTTTGTCTCCCTCCCAATCCCATCTTCTTTCATTTATTCTTCTCCTACCCACTTAAGCCCCCATGTTGCATCAACACTTCCTCATATCAGGGAGATCATATGATAGTTGTCTTTCTCTGCTTAACTTATTTCGCTAAGCATGATATGCTCTAGTTCCATCCATGTTGTCGCAAATGGCAAGATTTCATTTCTTTTGATGGCTGCATAGTATTCCATTGTGTATATATACCACATCTTCTTGATCCATTCATCTGTTGATGGACATCTAGGTTCTTTCCATAGTTTGGCTATTGTGGACATTGCTGCTATAAACATTTGGGTGCACGTGCCCCTTTGGATCACTACGTTTGTATCTTTAGGGTAAATACCCAATAGTGCAATTGCTGGGTCATAGGGCAGTTCTATTTTCAACATTTTGAGGAACCTCCATGCTGTTTTCCAGAGTAGTTCTAGTCTTCTTTCTTTCTCCTCCCCCTCAGGGATTACAATAGTTCTGACTCTGGAATGTTTCATGGCGTCATTTCCCTAATTCTGTTTTCATGGCTTCTAAGCTGTTTGTTCCAGGCTTATTCCTGATCCTTTTTCTCTATCTTTTTGTCCTCCAGATCACTAATTCTATCTTCTGCCTCAGTTACCCTAGCTTTTAGAGAATTTAGAGTAGATTAGAACTCATTGAGAACATTTTGAACATCATCCCTGGTGGCTTTCATTTCTTCCCTAATCAATTCCATTTTGTCATCAAAGACTTTCTCCAACCTAGCTATTGCCTGGATAATTGTTAACCTGAATTCCCTTTCTGACATTCTCTCTATGTCCATATCCAATAGCTCTGGTGGAGAGGGCCCAGTCTCTGAATTTTTCTTCTGTTTGGATTCCCCTCCTAGTCATTTTGGTGAGAGATGGGTGAACAGAAGTGTAGCTGAATGTATGAACTGTGGTGTAGGCAAGTTGCACCCTGGAACACTTCTGAACAATTGAGAGTTCCAACCAAAAAGAAAGAAAAAAGAAGAAAAGTGAGAGATAGGGAAAAAAAAAAGAAAGAAAGAAAGATACAATAAAAGAGAAGGCCCAGCCCAAATGGGCCCCAAGGTAAGATTTATGAAGTATACAAACAAAAACAGACAAACAAAAAAACCGACAAAAGTAGATGACAAGAGATAAATAAATAAATAAATAAAAGAACTTCATCAAAAAGAAGTCCAAGTATGATATTTATATACTACCAGGACAAAAACAAAGACACAGAAACACTGACAGAAAAAAAAAGATGGGAGAGTGGTTAAAAATTCTCAATGTGGACGAGGAAGTTTACTTTGATTCTTCCTGGATGTATCTTGATATCTTTGTTAAAGGACTCAACTTTCCTGGATAAAGGGGGGTTAAAACTGGTTTACCTATAGAGGTAACATTGATTGGGGAAAGGGGATTACCTTGAAGCTTGTCTCTATATGAATATTAAAAAGTAAATAAAATAAATTTAAAAAATAGAAAAGCAAAAGAAAAACACAGGTATATGTATCAAAAAAGTTCAGGTTAAGAGGTTATTATGGAATTTGATGTACTGGAAATCTCATTGTGATGGTAAATAGGTTAAAAAGTTATATATACAAAAAAATGGAAAAAAAACAGAATAGTGGGAACGAATTAAAAATAAAAGTTGTATCTATGAAGTTGTGGTGGTATTTCCTCTTGTCTTTTTTTTTTTTTTTTTTTTGGCTGGCTTTCTGGGGAGGGGCCTGCTGCATGGGTTTTCAGGCAGTGTTGCTAAAGTCCTCCTGCCCCAATCAAGGGGTTGGGCTCTGAGGAAAGCAGTTTCTCAGGCTTTTGTTCTCTGGAGGTTTTTGTTTGTTTGTTTGTTTGTTTATTTTCTTTCCCTTTGGTGGCTTTTGGTAGTTTTGGAGATTTAGAGGAAAGCAAACTGCACCCAGATCTCCCTCTCAGAGAGAAGCCTCAGTTACTTCCCCTCTGGGTGCTCCAGAGCACATAAATTCCCCCTCTGCCGCTGGCAGAGCCCATTCCCAGTCACGGTCTCTGGGGTCACAGGAGCTCCTGCTTGTACCCAAAACAATGAGAAATACTGGCTGCAGCTGTCTGGGCAGCTTGAGACTGCCAGAGAGGTCCCAAGCAGGGATATTGCACTGAGATTTTCACGCTGGTTCCAGACTAGGAGTGCTCAGACTCTCCAGGTCCTAGAGCGCCAGCTGGTGCCTGCACGCACCTCTTTCAGGTGAGGGTGTAGGGTGCGACTCAGACTCTGGTTGCGCAGTGGGGCCATGCACATGAATGCGTGCGATAAGAGCGTGCGTGCAGAATGCTAACGGAGGTGGTTCTGCCCCCCCCCCCCCCAGCAAGACCCCCTCACTCTCATGGGCGCCACCACCCAGACACTGTCATGTGCGCGGGCAGCTCAGGGACCAAGACCTGGCTTCTTTGCTGCACTCTCTCTGGCTTGGCGCCAGCGGTGGCTGTCCTAGGTCAGTGGGCTTAAGCCCCTGTCCCTAACCACCCGATTCCCCCAATTTCCCCCCTATGATCCTTTGCTCTTTTTGAGTGCTTTCAACCAGACTCCTAGTTAATGCTGGTCCCCTGATCACAGGGCATTCTTGTATTAGGGTATTACTTTCCAAGGGGTCACTTCTGGTGGCTCCCTTCACTTTTCTTTATCTTCTGATATCAGTCCAATGTTCCCACTCCACTTTACCTGTCCACTGGCCTCTTCTGCCCCTGTAGAGATCCAGAAGTGTATAATTCTAATCTCAGGCTGATTTGATGGGTGATCAGAGTTCTTTGGTAGGTAATCAGCTCACTTTAGGGGACAGGTTGAAATGGCGCCTCCTCCTACTTCTCTGCCATCTTGTCTCCCCAATTTTGGTAGTTTGTATGTCTCTAGGAATACATCTATTTCTTTCAGATTGTCAAATTTGCTGGTGTAGAGTTGTTTATAATATGTTCTTATAATTGTTTATATATTTTTGGTGTTGGTTGTGATTTCTCCTCTATCATTCATGATTTTCTTTATTTGGGTCCTCTTTTCTTTTTGATAAGTCTGGCCAGGGGTTTATCAATCTTATTAATTCTTTCAAAGAACCAGCTCCTAGTTTCGTTGATTTGTTCTACTGCTCTTTTGGTTTCTATTTCATTGATTTCTGCTCTGATCTTTATTATTTCTCTTGTCCTTCTAGGTTTAGGCTTTCTTTCTGTTCTTTCTCCAGCTCCTAAACCCTACCTAAACCCTACCTAAAGTGTAGGGTTAGGTTGTGTACTTAAGACCTTTCTTGTTTCTTGAGAAAGGCTTGTATGGCTATATACTTTCCTCTCAGGACCGCCTTTGCTGTGTCCCACAGATTTTGAATAGTTGTGTTTTCATTATCATTTGTTTCCATGAATTTTTTCAATTCTTCTTTAATTTCCTGGTTGACCCATTCATTCTTTAGAAGGATGCTGTTTAGTCTCCATGTATTTGGGTTCTTTGCAAATTTCCTCTTGTGATTGAGTTCTAGCTTCAGAGCATTGTGGTCTGAAAATATGCAGGGAATTATCCCAATCTTTTGATACTGGCTGAGACCTGATTTGTGACCCAGGATGTGATCTCTTCTTGACAATGTTCCATGTGCACTAGAGAAGAATGTGTATTTTGTTGCTTTGGGATGGAATGTTCTGAATATTTCTGTTATGTCCATCTGGTCCAGTGTGTAATTTAAGACCTTTATTTCCTTGTTGATCTTTTGCTTGGATGATCTGTCCATTTCAGTGAGAGAGTGTTAAAGTCCCCTAATATTATTATGTTATTGTTGATGTGTTTCTTTGATTTTGTTATTAATTGGTTTATATAATTGGCTGCTCCTATGTTGGGAGTATAGATATTTAAAATTGTTAGATCTTCTTGTTGGACAGACCCTTTAAGTATGATATAGTGTCCTTCTTCATCTCTTATTATAGTCTTTGGCTTAAATTCTAATTTATCTGATATGAGGATTGCCAGCCCAGCTTTCTTTTGATGTTTATTAGCATGGTAAATTGTTTTCCACCCCCTCACTTTAAATCTGGAGGTGTCTTTGGGTCTAAAATGAGTTTCTTGTAGACAGCATATTGATGGGTTTTGATTTTTTTATCCATTCTGATATTCTGTGTCTTTTGATTGGGGCATTTAGACCATTTACATTCAGGGTTGCTATTGAGAGATATGAATATAGTGCTACTGTATTGCCTGTAAGATGACTGTTACTGTGTATTGTCTCTGTTCCTTCTGGTCTACTACTTTTAGGCTCTCTCTTTGCTTAGAAGACCCCTTTCAATATTTCCTGTAGGGCTGGTTTGGTGTTTGCAAATTCTTTTAATTTTTATTTGTCTTGGGAGCTTTTTATCTCTCCTTCTATTTTCAATGATCGCCTAGCTGGATATAGTATTTTTGGCTGCATATTTTTCTCATTTAGTGCTCTGAATATATCACGCCAGTCCTTTCTGGCCAGCCAGGTCTCTGTGGATAGGTCTGCTGCCAGTCTAATATTTCTACCATTGTATGTTACAAAACATAAAGTTCAGCTTAATTATTTGAAATACAAAGAAACCATGTGACCATCCACCAATTGAGCACAGAACATTGGGAGTCCTTTAGAAGCCTGGCTTTTGTGCTTTCCTGATCATAACTTCCTCCTAATGTTTCTTTCTAGATACTCTTCTATCTCTCTTTTCTCCTTCACAGTTAAACATATGAAAACATTATCTAAATTTGTTGTTCCACTTCATTTCTTTGTTGATTTCTCAACTATCTGCAGCATGGCTTCTGCCCCCTCCTAACTAATGTCACCATAATTGGCAATGACAGTAAATCTTAGGAACATATTTTAGGTTTTATCATAATTTTTTTCCTCAGGCTAAAATGATATGATTGACCATTATTTTCTTCATGAAACTCTCTCTTTTCACTCTGACTCAAAATTCAACATATATTCTCCTACCTACTTAGCTACACCTTTCTAACCTTTTTTTTTTTTTTTTTTTCCCTTCAGAATTTTCATGTTCTACTCAGTGGATTCTATTCTGGGTTATTTTTCGTTCATTCCAAATATGTAGCCTGGGTAATCTCATCCATTCCAGTTCTCTCAACTATTATTTTAGACTGATGACTCATCCTCATTTCCAATCTCCTGAGCCCCAGGTGTGCCTACCTTCTGCATCTGCCATATCTCATCTCAGTGTTTCCCAGGTACCAAACACTCAGTGTCTTAGGTTGAACTTATCATGTTTTCTCCTACCCTACCATCCCTCTGCAATTCCAATAGCAAATGCCCCAACAACTCAGGCAGTAGTCCAAGGCAAAAAGAAAAACAAAACAAAAAACAACAAAAACTAAGACCCAAACCCTCAAAACCAAACCAAACCCAGGTAAAAGCCATTCTTTATTGCTTTTCTTCTTTTCTTCAGCTATCAAATCTGATAAATTATTATTTCCTGTTGATTTTAGTACCTTTTGAATCTCTCTATTTAATTTCATCTCCACTAACATCACCATAGATCAGCCTCCATCATCTTTTTCTTGAATTTTGATATGTGATTTCCAAGGGATTCCCAACTTCCCCCAGTCCTCATTCTTCTATTATTGTCTTTCGTCCAGCCAGAGTAGTGTTTATGAAAAAAAAATGTGATCATCCTCTCCCTTTTTAAGACTTCTGATTGCTTCCCATTTAAACAAACAAACAAACAGCAACCAAAATTATTTACACAATGAATATGAACATGTATAATTTGGTATTCTCTCCTCTTCCCATTTCCTCTTCATTTTCTCTTTTTAAAAGTCTCATACTCCCTCTATCAGGCAGCTCCTCTCCCCCAATTTTTTACTACATAGCTTCTCTAATGTTCTGCACTTCCCCTCTCCTAAAACTCATGATACTCTGTGTGTCTGTAGGTTTAATTTTCTGAACCTCCTTTTACTAAGCTCTGTGAGTAGGATTACCAAAGTTTTTTAATTTTTTAAAATTTTTCTAATTTAATTTAAATTATACTTATTAAATACAGTAAAGTATTGGTTTCTGGAGTGAGATTGCCAAAGTTTTTAACTAAAATCCTAAATAACAAAATAGTTTTGAGTAGTGTAAAAAAAAAGTCATGATGTGGAAAATTTAATGATATAGTAATGTATATTATTATATTATTAACTCATTTTTGCTATAAGTTGCATTGCTTATCTATCAGAACATAATAATATAGGTAATCTGAGAAAAATTCATTTATGAGTTTGATTTTTTTCTATTTTATCTTTATTTTAATATAAGACCATCTGGTTCAAAATTTACTTATACCTGACAAGCCTTTCTATGAAAGCTGACCCATGTCCATTTGTTCACCATTATATACCAAGTGCCTACCACAGGGATTGACATGTATTAAGTACTTGTTAAAGAATTATTGTGCGGGTGCCTGAGTGGCTCAGTTGGTTAAGCATCTGCCTTCAGCTCAGGTCATGATCCTAGGATCCTGGGATCAAGTCCCACAGTGGGCTCCCTGCCAGTGGGGAACCTGTTTCTCCCTCTGTCTGCTGCTCCCCATGCTGTGGGTGATCTCTTTCTCTCTTATTTATTCATTCTCCCTCTGGTGAATGAATAAATAAACTCTTTAAAAAAAAAGTTGCATGAGCAAATGAATGAGAGAATGTAGGGGAGCAAGAAGAAAACAGTTTCAGTATTTATCTGGGGAAATCAGGAGGGCTATTACATGTTTACCAAGATCAAGCATATAGCAAAAATAGGTGTTGAATATGAAGAAAAGTTTGGGGATATAGTGCTTTCACAGTCATTATTTTGTCTTGATCACTTTTTTTTTTTTTTTTTTAAGTAGACCCCATGACTGGGGTGGAACCCTGTGAGGGGCTTGAATTTACTCACAACCCTGAGGTTAAGAACTGAGGCCAAGAGTTGGACACTTAACTAACTGAGTCACCTCGATGCCCCCATATTGGTCATTTCTGATCTACTTTTCAAAAATAGCAATTCAGTGAAATTCTTAACTGAAAAAATTTATAGTGAAAAATTCACACTGAGCAATTCTCACTTTTTAAAGAAATTATTTTGTTAAAAAGAATAGAATTGTTTTGGTGATCAAACTATTTTTCCTGTAACAGTATTCAGGTGAAATCTCTCTTGTATCCTTCTGGGTATCCACCACCTCTGCTTCTCCTTACCTCTACTGATAGCAATCACTACTGAGACAACTCTATTCTTTAGATCAGTGGTAAGCAAACTTTATTTGTAAAGAACCAGAATGTAAATAGTTTCAGCTTTGTGGGCCCAAGGGTGTCTTCACAACTATTCAATTCTGACTTTGTAATAGGGAAAGAGTTATAGGTGTAAATAAGTGTGTGTGGCTGAGTTCCCAATAAAAATTTGCTTACAGAAGCTCGTTGAAGGATGTATTAGCCCATGGACCATAGTTTTGTAAACCCAGCTCTATAGGAAATATTGAAGGAAAGTGGAAAGTTTATGAGAATAAGCCAAGATTAGACCCAGCTCTTCAAAAGAAAAAAAAAAATTATTTGACAGAGAGAGAGAGGGAGAGATCACAAGTAGGCAGAGAGGCAGGCAGAAAGGAAGGGGGAAGCAGCCTCCCTGCTGAGCAGAGAGCCTGATGTGGGACTCAATCTCAGGACCCTGAGATCATGACCTGAGCCAAAGACAAAGGCTTAGCCCACTGAGCCACACAGGGGCCCTTAGAGCCCAGCTCTTTATTTGTAGTCATTTTTCTTCTTTCATAAAGGATAGGAAATGGTGAATAGTAGAACCTATGTCAGTGGGAAGAGGAACAATGAGGCTACACCTCCTGTCCCTATTCTGCACTGACAGTTTCACCTAACACATGACTTTGCATTTCCAATCTCCATGGTGATGCCTTTGACTTTCAGTTTGAAAAGCAACTGGTTTAGAAAAATAGTTTCTTTGGAATAATGGTTTCAGTATTTATTTTACATGAGCAAGATATGTTTGAGATAAATTTGGGCTACTTCCAAGGTAGCTCCAGGGACTTCTGTGGTAGATCTGTAAGTGTTTACAAGGCAGAGTTTGCAAATTATTTTAAAATCAGGAATAGCTTGGTAACTGAATGTTTCCTCATTGAAAGGGCACTGGATTTCCCCGAGAAAAAACAAGCACACTAAGAACAGTCTGACCACTTCAACAGAATTTTAATAAGTTCCAGGACATGTGGCAAGTGTGGATATGGCAAAGAAAGCAGCCATTTTTCTGCCATATGCTTCTACCCATGTGGTATATGTGTATGGATTTATACTGTGTCGTCAGCACTATAATCTAGTTTGGGAAAGAAATGTCAATAAGACATCTTAAACTAAGTTCATATTTTATGTTATAACGTATTTTTGAAAAATTCTATTCCATGATTTCTATCTTGATGCACTAACTATTTCATTTAAGTCTTATGCTTGGCAACCTACTGGGACATTTTCCCAACATTTTTAGACTCTACCCACTTGGGTTACATGACAACCTATAGTAAGAAACTGGTCTAGTTCAAAAACATGCTTCGTTTAAGTCTTCAAAGGAACATCATTGGAGACTGAGAGTTGTATAGGCTCAAGATCTCAAGATTTTAAAACAGTGAAAAAATAATAGAATAGTGGCTTTTTAAAAAATTAAGAATATTTTTTAGGGCAGTTTTAGCTTGAACTTTTAAAATTTTAGGATCACCAGGTGAGCTTATGCAGATCCTTGGAATTTATGTCTAGAAGTTATCAGAGTCTAAATCCGAAAGGTGCCCAGGAATCTTCATCTCTTATTTGTCTCTGTAAATAATTCTGAGGCCATTGGTCACAAACTTCACTTTGAGAAACATTGTTCTTAAAGATTTCTTTCTTTTGTGTCTCTGGGTCTGTAGCAAATAGCTCATTGGGATAGGTATTATATTTCACCTTTGGGTTGCCTCCCAAGTGTTCTCTGGTATATGAAAAATTTTATGATTTGAATTGTGCACTTTATTCAGCAGGATCCTACTGGCTCACACATTCAACAGTAATACCATGGAAGCTGTACTGAAGAACCAGATGGCTGGATCCTGCTGTTCATGTGATAGAAGTGATCATATTCAGCAGCAAAATCCAGAGAGACTGGATGAAACCTCATCAGTCAAGTCAGTTTCCAGAAATATAATCCATTCCTAAGAATGAAGAACAATAGTATGCAAGTCATTAAGATCATTACATCAGTCTAGCAATTGAAGAAGAGATTTTTATGTTTCTGCCTTGTTTTATATATAGCCAGGGATCTTAATCCTATAATTCTCTCCACTGACTGCCAAGACGATATTCTAAGAATGAATGGAAATGACATTTCATGAGTTTCACACTTGAAATGATTAAGTATATGTGGTGATAAAAGCTGAATTATTAATAAACAAATAGACTGGAGACATATACTATTGTGTTGAAGAGCTATAGTTATTTCCCTAGGAGCTCTGCTGTATTCTTTGAATATTATCTAGTAATAAATATTTAGGAGAAATGTAGCTCATCAAATTATAGATTTTTATGCCTGGCTTCCTTTCTTTCTTCCCCGCCTCTTTCCCTCTGTCTCTCTCTCTCTTTCCTACTTCATACCTTTTCTTCTTTAAAACATATTCATGTAAGGAACAGTTTTGTTAGATTTTGTAATGGCTTGGGATAGTGAAATTCTTTCTCTAATTTTGATCCTATTATCCAACATAATTTTGAACAAACATTTTAGCTGTTCATGACTGATTCTCTATGTTTATCAAGGGTAAGATGATATTGGATGTGCAGCTCAAAGTACATAGGTAGTTGAAATACCATAGAAACCTTAGCTTGTCCTAAAGTACTAATAGGTAAACATAAACATTCCTATCATAAGAGATTATGTTAATTTAGAGTGATTTTTTTTAATTGACTTTTATAGGTTTGTTTAAGTCACCATTATATTGCTGAGGAGGAATAAGCATGTGCCAGAGAAGAAGCCCCTTCCTGGAGCTTTATTGACTGTAATAGCACCTGACCCTCTGGTGACTAACTGCTTATAAAAATAAATTATTGACCCTTGTGAAGAGAATACACTCTTCCATGGCTCTGATGAGCCCCATAACTTATCTCTGATCCACCTTACGACTAGGTCTCTGTTTGCTGCACTATCACAATATTGGTAAGTCAGTATTATTTTTAGCTCCTTAACAATATTTAGAAAATATTTAATGCAAAAAGGATAGAATAATTTCATTTTGGCAGCACAGGCATTGTTTGTGCTCACTTAGATGCAAACCATAAGAACATCTGTCAATTCCTCTTTGTTAATAAGAGCCACAGCATTTCTTTCTGATGCTCTCAGGAGACCAATACACACCAGCCTGAGAACCTACTTTGTGACTCCCTCAGCCCTCCTGTAAATTTTGCTGTCCAGCACGTGACATTGAAATTCTTCTAATAATTTATTGTTAAAAAGATACTAGGAGGAAGATAATGTATAGATGAAGAAAACCTAGCCTGTAGAAAAACAACTGAATATTGTCAGAGTCACCTTATTGAAACTCTGCTAATTCAAAGAAATTAATATTGACCTCCAGGAGATAGAGCATAAGAGACTAGACCAAGAACCAGAGACCTGGCAGGGTCACTGTGACCAATGCAAGTAATTTAATCTCTCTGAACTTCATTTTTCCTGTCTTTAATTTGAGATACTAAAATGGATTTTTATCAAATGGGATTATCTGCTTTACAGTGTATTGTGAGCTGTGAAGTGCTACATGATGTGTAGAGTTACTGTTCTTGGTGTTGAATTCATATATGTTAGGTTAAGAATGTTATGAATTGGGAACTTCAGTCTAAAAATTGGTCCGTTTCCAATGAGTGAATGGTTTACAGTTTATTTCAGCAAAAAGCTTTTTTTCCTATTATTCTTTAGAAAATTATTCTGCACCTTTTTTTTTTTTTAACTACCATAGAATTCTGAGCAGTCTGGTAATGAGAAATACTTTATGATCAGATGAGTTATGCTGAGAATGTTCTCTTCTCTGTATGGACCAAGTCCTAATAGTGGAAAAATCTAAGTCAATTTCATTTGATCTTTAACAATAGTATTTCTCTGCTCTCACACCACATTCCCATAAAATGATTATTCTTCTGGTAAGTTGAAATAATAGCCAGATTAGAGCTTTGCAAGTATCAAGGATAAAGTGCACTTTGAGACCTTTTATACAGTGGCTAAAACACTAATTAGTCTTTCAAGGAACCTTGACAAGAGAAGATAAAACTAGGAATACTTCTCTTCCCTTCTTAGCCTAGTTCACGTGAAAAATGTGTAGTTCACAATTTGGGAGGTAGGCTAGAAAAGAAAGGTGCATATATTTTGAAAATCTTCCCTGATATCATGGTGATCTACTTGTTAAGTCATCCCCCCCCCACCTTTTTTATTGTTTCTCTGTTCTGTGGCTATATTTCTATATAAAAATTTATAAAACATAACTTTGTATCAGAGACAAAGCCATTCTCTCCAGTGAGAAACAGATGAGAAATTTGATAAGCATTTATGAAATTGAAATTTGTTGAACCCTTGGGTCAGTACAAAGATAAATAGCAGGCAAGCATGTTCTTTCTATTAAATCAAATTTGTAGTTGTTATTTTGCTAGGATGAATTCAAAGATGAGGATGCTAGTGCCTGGCTTATCAAAAAAAAGGATATACAAAATATGGATTTGGACAATATATTGTATATGACAGTTTCAGAATTTGTGAAATCGGTATACCTTAGTTATTTCCTTCCATCCCCAAACACTTGTAATAAAAAAGCAGGTAGTGTATAAGCAGAAAATTCACTGGGTACCACCATGGCCATGTGGACTAAGTTTTATGGTTTTGAGTTGTAGAAAAGAGCTTCTGAGACAGGAAGAATAAAAATGAAAGAAGAAAAAAAGTGGTACCACTATGGGAAAATAGACATGAGGTTTCTCCTTTCTGTTTATTTCATGATAAATGGTATACCGTGTACCTATGCCATTTTCGGTGGTCAGATTAGTGTCATGAAATATGGATTCTGACAAGGTTTGGAGGCTTAGCACCGTGACGTTGAAAGCAAGATTTATTGCTGAGACGTTGGGCTAGGAACTGCAAGCACAAGGGACACTTTCTGAAACCCTATGAAACCTGGGTGTATGTGTGGGTATTTTATAAAATGGGATGTTTCAGAGAATTCTCAGTTTCTGTATTGATGATGTTTATTTTTTTTGTTGTCACTCTTGTTTAAAACTCTTTGTATAGTCTTATTTGACAGGAGAAGACTGTGTTGGCTACCTTGTAATTATGTTTTCTGGATGTCTTGTATAAAGTTAATATTAAATGAAGTGAGATAGACTAAAGGAGTGATCAGGTTGTGATGTTTCATGGTCCAATTCTATCGGAAAGATCTAAATAATTAATTGTACTTCCTTTTATTTCAAATCATTTAAAGTGACTTAAAACATATGTAAAGTAGAACAAATTAGAATCTGATAAAAATATTTGCAAAAGAAGACAGTAAATCCACAGTAGGAAAATGACTTAAGATGGCACAGCACAGAAATACTTACGTTAGAAGTTATTCAGTTGCTTTGGGTGAGTGCTAAATGTGGATCTAAAATTTCTAGTAGCCAGTAAAAATGTTTAGTTATTCAATTTCAAGTGTCCATTAAATAAAACAAAAATTCCTCAGGAGAACATTAGATTATAATAGAGCAAAAATGAAAGAACTATTCTCTTTCCTTACCTTTGAAATTTTTTATTATTTTCATTTTTTTAAAGATTTTATTTGTTTGAGGGACGCCTGGGTGGCTCAGTTGGTTAAGCAGCTGCCTTCAGCTCAGGTCATGATCCCAGCGTCCTGGGATCGAGTCCCACATCGGGCTCCTTGCTCCGCAGGGAGCCTGCTTCTCCCTTTGACTCTGCCTTCCACTCTGTCTGCCTGTGCTCGCTCTCGCTCGCTCTCTCTGACAAATAAATAAAATCTTAAAAAAAAAAAAAAAGATTTTATTTGTTTGAGATAGAGAGCACAAGCAGGGTAGAGTGACAGAGGGAGAAGGAGAGTTAAGATTCTCTGCCCGGTGGGACCCTTGGATCATGACCCGAGGTAGAGGCAGACACTGAACTGATGGAACCACCCAGGTGTTCCACCTTTTTTTAAAAAACAAAATACAACATGTTATAGAGCTTTAGTCTTCAAAATAATCTAATATTTTGTAATTTGGAAATCTCTAAATTCACTATCAGAGGCTATGATGCCAAGACAGCAGAGTAGCAAACTCCAAATTAGATGTGCATAATTTCAACCACATGTTAATTCTGGGCTCTATTATCATCATTACTAATAAAAGCCGTTGCTGTTCTATGTTGTTCTGGAGTGATAAAAAATAAAATTAACACTCATATTTGAAGAAATTGGTTTTAGTCATCCAGAGAAGACTCAATATTTTTTAATCTCTTCTAACATGGGAAGATATGCAGTATTTTCTTTAAAAAAAAAAAAAAAATTCCGTGTTCTTCACCTGGATAGTTGTTGTTTTTTTGTTTTTTTTTTTTTTTTTTCCTGCCTGGTACTCCATCCATTCATTTATGACTCTGCAATGAAGGGTTGTGTGACATCTGTTTCAAATCAGATTCTCCCTAATTTTTATGTATGCCCTCTTGTTCCATCATCTGCATTAAAATTCACAAGCAGACATGATCTATTCCACACTGGATTTCATCTTCTGTACTACAGATCTATAAAACCTATCTTTACTGCCTTGTTTCACAGGTCTCTTCTGTAAGCATTTGTCTTCTTGGCCTTTCTTTCTTTCACCTTTGACCTGAAATCAGGCAAGTTTTGAGTTTTTCTTTTGGCATGTCAATGGCTAAAGCATCTTTCCGTAAAGGAGAAGAGCTAATCAAGTTGGCAATCCAGGAGAGGTCTGTGTATTTTCACTTCTCAGATTTGCAACACCTTCTAATCATTCTCCTAGTGCCTTTTCTTATTTTAAGAATCATTCTCCTACACAGTGAAGACATCTGGACATTTTGAATAAGTGTCTGGTTGTACGTTGTGTATGTGTTTTCCTTTAAAAGGAGGCAAATTCCAATCCTTCTGCTTGTGTTCATTCTTAGAGGATTGATAAAATTCTTACTTTGAATGGAGTCATTCTTTCCCAGCAAGGTAAAGCTTTTGAAAATTTTGTTGGAAACATCTGTATGACATCTCTTTTATCCTGGAAAGCAGCCTGCTTGCGCAGGGCTGAGGGATTTGTTTAATTAAGAGGGACAGGAACCTTCTTTGAATTGCCAAATGGTGCAGCTCTAAATGTTCTAGTCTTCTAGTAAGAACTCTGGTCTTTGCAGCACATCATTGAAAAGTAAAAGACTAAGTGTTACACTTTCAGGAAATATCTTGCTATTTAGATGCATGGGTCTTGCAGTAATAATATAAAGAGCAAATTTGTGACTTCTATAACTCCATTAGGGTTCGTGGATTGAGTGTTCTTGAACAATAATTTGCTAAGTACCTACTATTTTTAAAATTTTTGTCCAGTACACCTATATTACTTATAGCTCACACTAACAGAGATAGTGAACAGTACATTGTTCATGACAGTGAGTTCACAATCTAATAAGAGAGAGCTTATCAACCAATGAGAAAAAATGAGTTGATTGTTTTAATGCTTATCTGTAGAAGACCTTGTGCAATGGAAGAAAACTACTCAACCATCTTCACATAACAATTTTTTTACTTCTTTTAACTTTGTTTTTCAACTTCTATGATTTGAAACATGCTTTGTGGAGGAGGATTACCAAATGTTTTGCAGTATCTTTGTTGTTCTCTCCATTTGTTCAAATATCTAAAAATTCTTTTGCATTTGTAGATTCAGTGATTTATGATGCTTTGGCTTAATCTTATTGCAAGTGGGGGGATTAAAGATATTTTGGTTTGGTTTTTCATATGGTCTCCAGCTACTGTAGATTAGTTACCTAGTTACCTAGTGACAGTTTTCTGTTCTTGCTTGGTTATTGGCATAATTTGTAACTGGCATACCAGTTAATAACAAATTATTATGTGGAATATTCCCTTGATTGACTGGAGATTTAAACTATGGCCTTTGGGGTTGGCAGATGTATTATATTGGGTTTTTATGCTAGTTAGGTATCATGCTATTAGTTATGAATTTAGCCATCTTCCTTTCTTGGCCCACTCTTCTATATTTTTCTAATAAACATTTTTAAGAAGAATGTGTTTAGAATTTATACCTAATCTTCAGTATGCAATTGTTCTTTTACTATGTTCTCTAAATCTTTGCATATAATTGTGACTGTATAGCTGACTAACAGGAAATATCAAGAATATAAGAAATCATGTAAGTGGTAATTGGTTGAGTATTGAGAGATCTTCACTATTAGATGGGCTGGAAAACCATGGGTTATGAGTCAAATAATAAAGTTTTATTATAATGCAGCCATACCATTTGTTTATCTGTTGTCTATAGCTGATTTTGTACTGTGTCTAGTGTTGCAACAAAGGCTATGCAAAACCCAAAATAATTATCATCTGGTCTTTGCCCTTGAGGATGGCTCTATTTATCACTTTGCAACTTTTCCAGTGCAATGGTGAAGTTAGAGTTCAATTTATTTTTCTTACAGTATCTGAATATTTAATTGTCTTGGGCAAACTAGGGCATATGAAAATATAATATACAAAGTCACTGATTCACATATATGAATATATTTCAAACTCTTTATAGCTTTTTGTGACAAGATGGTCAACTCTTGAGTGATTTAGTATTTTGATACTTTTATTATGTAATGATATAATGATATGATTAAGTCATTAGTTTTAATGACCTCTCAGGAAAGGGAAATAAAATTAGATGAGTACCTCCTGTGATTCAGACTCTGTGCTAGCTTCTGTCCCCAGGTGGCATTTAACATCTAGAAAGAATATCAGCCACACAAAGAAAAAAGGCATGCTGGGTTCCATGGGAGACACTGCTTCTCATATCCTCTTTCATCCAATTCTCATTTTACCAATGAGAAAATTAAATTCACTATGGTTAAACAGCTAGCCTGAAATTAGAAATTAGGAAGTAGCAGAGTTGGACATCTGAATATAAGGTCCGCAGGGTTCCAAAGCCCATGCTTCTTATGCTAAGCCATCTTACCTATTATTTTATAGGTAGTGTATCAGGACATAATGTGTCTTCAGAAAAATCTACTTGATTTTTGTGGCCTTTTTATTCATTTATTTATTTGAGATAAGAAGAGAACAAGCCATGTAGAAGGGTAGAGGCAGAGAGAGAGAGAAGCAGGGAGCCTGATGCAGTACTAGATCCCAGGACTCTGGGATCACAACCTGAGCTGAATGCTTAACCAGCAGATGCTTAACCAACTGAGCCACCCAGGTGCCTGCCTTTTTTTTTTTTAAATAACCCTAAAACCTTTCTCAAAAGTTATTAACTACTTGCAACACTTTATTAACCCACTAGGTAAGTTGATATTGAGCAGGTCTAATGTAATATCATCTGTATAAGGGAAGAGTAAGTCCCCAAATCAGACCCACTTCAAGAAACCAACAACATCCTAAAGGAAAAGGGGGGCTGGGGCTAAAAGCACTCTCAGTTGTGACTAGATACATTATACCCCTTTGGCACATGTGGAAAAGTGTTTAATTTCTCTCAATTTCTTCTGTCCAGGCCACTCTTTTCCAAAGGCTAATATTTTTATATGATGAAAGCAAGGAATGACAGTAGGCCAGCAGGACAATGAACAAAATTTTGAGCTTATTATAGGCCCCAGTGTAATAAGGGATATATCAACCAAATGACCACTCCTCTCCTGCTATATCTCTTGATGCTAGTTCTTTGTGGTTCCTTATGATGGTATACTTCTGCTAGAGTCCCGTTGTTATTCTACTACTTGACAATAACTTCATTTGGAGAGAAATTAGCAGATATGCAAGAACTCCAGACTTGTAGAAATATTTGTAATACTTTAATTCTTTTGTGACAAATTGCTGGCCCTTTTTAACAAGCTGAAAATGAACTTTTCTAAGAATCACAAAATTTTCAGGGATGACATATCGATGGATTGTCACTTTTGTCATCAATCCTTTCCCCTGAGTAATAAGGCTTTAACTTGCCTGACTAAATCAAACCCTGAAGCAATTATAAACTGGTTTATAGTATTTGAAATAAAATTAAATCTGCATGTATCTACAGCTTAGGTTTGAAAATGGTTAAATCTAGTGAATTATAATCCAGAACTGCTTTAATTATATTTCTTTCCTGCATATAGAGGTCAAATAATTATGGTCACAGGGAATATATTTATTGATTTCTTACTTCTGGTGATATAAAGCACATTAGGTGGAAACAAATCAGGGAGTAAATACTTTGTTTACCGCTTTATATAGGTATAACAAATGCTTGCCAAGTGAAATCTAGTGGTCCTTTTGGGACAAAAATGAGAATGGATTGTTTTGGCTCAACTGTTTGGGTAGTTCTAAGCATAAGATTTAATTGGGGGTATAAACTTTAGAGGATATGGATAAAAAAAGAGTTGAAAAAATACATATATTTTACATATTCTACATGTAAGATTGTATCCCTATCATAACAGAAAACATATGTGGTGCCATTAGCTTGACTTGAATTACTGAACATGCCTCTAGACTTTTAAATTCTCCAGCATTTTAAATAAGGGCATACAGTTCTAAACGTTTTAAGAGTAAATATCAAACCAACCTGATGATTAAATAGTATCAAAAAATAAAGAAGTTTAGGAGGAAACACTGTCATACAAAATTTGGACCTTAAATTTATAAATAAGAAGATTAATTTCAGTAATAATTAAGCTGGCATTTAAGCACTTTTTTTCTGAATGAACAAATCATGCTAATCTTGTTGTCTGGATATGATTAGCTTATTATAACAGACTGTGAGGTCATTAAGAAAATTAACATATTCCAGGTGCATCATTCTACTGGCATAATGCCATGGGGGAAATGTGTTTATTCATCTGAAACCAAGAAAAATATAATTTAATTCAGATGTGCATGATAAAACTCAGTTTAAAACTACTAGTGGCGTTTCCCCCCACCAGCACCAAAGAGCACAATCTGAACTTTCAACAATTGTTTTAACAAATCAGAAATGTATTTTACAGGAGTGTTTTCAAACCCAAATTCTATCAACATAGTGAATGAGGGATGTAATACATTTTTGGGTGCTGATTTGGAATTTTTTTTTTTCCAGGAATAAGCATATGTCAAGTTTTACAAAAATTAAGTTAATGAACATACATACACAAAATATTTGTGTGATTTATTAACTTCGTTAAAAATCTTGAGTGCCTGCTATGTGTCACGCTTTGATTTTAGGTATTTGTTGATGAGTAAAATGTCTCTCAAAATGCCTTTTATGTTCAGTTTGCTCTGAAATGACAATTTTAATGTGAATAAAAAATTAAGATTAAAAAATTGTCTTACTTCCCAATTATTTGATTAACTTTTATTTACTTTATAAGTTGATTTTGCAATATTGGAAGATATCTAAATATTTAAATCTGAAGTGTTGTAATTTTTTTTAATATAACACAGGAAATTTTGATGTTCTTCCTAGGCAAAATAGCATAAAACTAAGACTATTTATGCCTTGACTTAATATGAAATCCTCCATGAGCGCCTCAAAATAGTTTTAGCCTGTTAAGTCTTTATACTTTCACAACTAAATTAATATTTCTTACTCAAAATGCTTTTTAAGATTCTATTTTAACCTATTTTCTCAACTTCTCACAATAATAGAGGAAAAATTGACATTTACAGAATGGTACATTGTTCCTGATTATATAGAAATAAACCACACTTTTCTATAACAATTTTCTCCCTAATAAAGTATACATGGGAGTGGCAGATTTGAATATTCCTCACTTATTATTACTTTTTCCCTAAATCAAGTCTATTTTAATTATTTTAAGTCACTTCTATCTGCTTAGTCTAATATTAGTAAATGGCAGTTGGGATGAAAAGAGAATAACATCTAGTTGGAATTTAACTATTTCAGTAGATTACATTGGTGGGGCAGGGTGAGAAATTTTCCTTTTAGGAACACAGGTGCCTTTTAAATTAGTATTTTTGCATCACAAGGTGTTTATACATCCTACTGAAGCCTGAAAAATGTGATTCAGAACTAGAGTTTGGGGTAATTCTTTACCTGTCTCATCTTAAAATTCTTGATTAAATTATCAGATTCTATTTCTACTTCTACTTGCATTTTCAGGGTAAAACTCTATTCTGTGGAATATCAGCCATACCTAAAAGTTCATAGGCCCTCCACTCCCATTTTTTTCATAAAATATAGTAAAAGTGAATGAATTCTTTTTTTTTTCTTTTTTAAGAGAAAACGATAGAGAGATGGGGTGGGAAGGGCAGAGAGAGGGAGAAGGAGAGAGAGAATCTTTTTCTTTTTTTTTTTTTTCTAAAAGATTTTATTTATTTATTTGACAGACAGAGATCACAAGTAGGCAGAGAGGCAGGCAGAGAGGAGAAAGCAGGCTCCCTGCTGAGCAGAGAGCCCAATGGAAGCTCCATCCCAGGACCCTGAGATCATGACCTGAGTCGAAGGCAGACTTTAACCCACTGAGCCACCCAGGTGCCCCAGAGAGAGAATCTTAAGCAGGCCTCCTGCTCCTCCCTACTGACATGGGGTTCGATCTCACCGCCCTGAGATCATGACGTGAGCTGAAATTGAGTTGGACACTTAACCAACTGAGCCATCCAGACACCCCAAGTGAGTGAGCTCTTAAATAACAGTTCCATTACAAAAAAAAAAAAAAAAAAGAAAGAAACAAACAAGCAAACAAACAAAAAACAACCAACCAAACAAACAAACAAACAAACCCCCAAAACCCCCCAAAACAAAACAGTTCCATTACACCATTACAAAATAGTTTGGGAAACTGCTGACATTTCTGTTCTCTAACCTAATTTACATATTTTTCACATTACGCCTTGTATACTCAAATTTTATCTTTTTTTCCCCTTAATTTAATTGTCTGAAAAAGATATGTATAGTTTACTTTGAATTTTCGGTATTTTGAAGTGGAATTAAAAAGTTCTTGTTTGTGTAAAAGGCTCCACAACTAAAAACTAGAATAAAGGAGTCATTACAGATTTCCAGTGCCATTTCATATGGTACATCTGTACAACCACTAAAACAGCCATTTCCAAGTGGTTGGATTCTTGGCAGGTAGGCTTTATTAACCAAAACACAGCTAGAAATGAACTTGAGTAATAGGTCACATTGCATTGTTAACTCTACAGCTCTTACTCAGGCATAAACTAGATCTCATTAACTATGACTTGACTGTGCCTCTGGAATCTACAAAAAGGAATCAGATTATTATTTTTCCGTAAAAGAAAAAGATGGCGACTGACAGGAGCTTAATGTCTGTGGGACACTTAACTGTATGCCTTTGCTCTGCAAAGTTTTATCCTGGCAGAAAGAGAATTTGTCTTGAGGAGACCAGGCCTTGTAGAGGCTGGTCACCATTGCTTTGGCCTGACTGTCCAGGCTTATATAACAAAATGCTTGTTTGGAAGAGTGTAATGTAGGTATGTGGGGATTTTGTCAAATTTCAGAGTGAGTCATTGGCTATCATTCTTTGTATTTTTTAAAAGAGTTAAGAAGCAAATGTAAATGAAAAGGTATTAAGATGGTTGACCTGTTTAGAGGGAAAAACAATTATCATCCTTATTGGCTAAAGCAATTCCTTTAGGGGAAACTTCCTAGAATGGTTCCATAAATGTATTTTTGCATCTGATTTAATCTAAATTGGTTTTAAAATAATCTCATGATTCTGAATTTTTACTTTAGTAGGTTTTGCTTTTTCTCATACTCAGTTATATTTTCCTTCCTCTGGCATCACAATATTCTATGATTTTTTTTTAACAGTGGAAATATGAGTCTTTGACCAATACTTTCTCATGGTTATGCATGGCTTACATAATATAATTCTGAAGAAGAGACTTCATTCTTAAAAATTTTTAGTGTCCTGAACTGAAAGAAATTTTAAGAATCATGAATCATTCATTGCATGATAAGGGACATGTCTTTCCTGGACTTGCCTTCCCAAGTGGGAAAATATAATGTTGTACTTTTTTTTTTTAAAGTACCAGTTCAACCAAATTGAAACCTTCTTATCAGAATTTTATAGAGTAAAAAATATGAAACAGGAAATAATGGTCTAACATAAAGACACAACTAGCATAGAGATAGAGATCTAAATTCGTTTTGTTTTCCTGCAGTGATACATGAACTTCTATACTTTTTCCTGTTTTCTAATACTAGGTTGGTTATTTTCTGTCCAAAACAAACTATTTAGGTATGGTCTTTTAGAGAAACTCAATTTACACTTGCTTTCTGTATGTTGGTAAGACTAACCAACGCACCAATGTCTCCTTACATGTTGAAAATGCTCACTTTCTTAATAGAGGAAATTCTCCAGCATTATTTTTTTGTTTCTCAAAAAATATTGACAAATAAAATAGAAAAATATTTCAATTTTAACTATAGTAGAGAAGAGATCCAATTTGACTCTGTTACAACACTTTCAGTGTTTGAGGCTTAGATTAATCTTGAAATTTTAAATTTATATACATTATTAAAGACATATAAATTATATGTATATGTATGCAAATATACACACACATATATAATTAACACAAGTATATTCTTCAATATATACAACACATGTATATATTTCATATACTGAAATGAATATATGTACCTCAACATCTTAGCTATAGCATTATTTGAAATATTTGAGTTATTTTATTTCCCTTTCTGCATGTTTTGATTCAATATAGGTAAAGTTTTAATACCTTGACTGAGAAATCAAGCTGGTCTTTTTTTTTTGAAAGAAAGAATACACATGCATGCCAGAGTGAAAGGTGGAGGGGAGAGACAGAGGGAGAGAGAGAGAATCCCAAGCACTCCCCATGTCTATCACAGAGCCAGCTGTAGGCTCAGTCACATGACTCTGATATCATAACTTGAGCCAAAATCAAAAGTCAGACACTTAACTGACTAGGCCACCCAGATACCCCGATAAATCAAGCTTTTGAATAATTAAATGATAGACTAACAACTCAAACATATAATTTTTAAAAAAGATTTTTTGTTTATTTATTTGACAGAGATCACAAGTAGGCAGAGAGGGGAGGGGGAATCAGGCTCACTGCTGAGCAGAGAGCCCAATGTGGGGCTTGATCCCAGGTGGGATCATGACCTGAGCCGATGGCAGAGGCTTTAACCCACTGAGCCACCCAGGTGCCCCTAAACATATAATTTAACAATAGGACTAATATATTAACAAATTGGAAGGCATTACTTTTGTTCAATAAAATGAACTTCAAGGAATATCACCTACTGAATGAATAGTTCTAGGTAGGTTTCTAAAGATTATAATTACTAGAGATAAGGGCATGAAAATCAGAATGTTTTCAGTGCTGATAAAAATTAATAGGAAGATAGTTTTAGGGTGGCATGTATATGAAACTGTAAACATAAGTCCTTTGTTGAGTAACTGTCTTATGTTTTCTATGATTCATTTAAAATTCATTATTTAATAGTTCAAATAAGTGAATTCAATTTAGTTAATTGTTTCAGAATCAGTGACTATTTAGAAAGTTACTAGGTGGAGAAGTTGAGGCCCAGAGAGGCTGTATGATTTGTTTAATCAAGATCGTAAAATTTATTTGTTGTCCGACCAGAACCAGATTGAAGGTTTAGGTACTCCTAGTGTTGTGTTTTCATACCCAATAGACCATACTATTATAATGTAAATAAACCTTTCACAACCCTTCCCTCACAAGGTGATTTTATCCTCATCTCTGGAAACTTTGACTATGTTACAGCATTACATAGCAAAGGAGAATTAAAGTTGCAGATGAAATTAAATTTGTTGATCAGTTGATAGGTAGTGTCTCCTCTATTATCCAAGTGTGCCCAGTATAATTACAAGGCCCCTTAAACGTGGAAGAGGGAAGAGGGAGAGAGAGGAGTCAGGGTCAGGGATCAGGAAGATGTGACATGAGAAAGATTTAAAGGCCATTGCTGCCTTTGGATATGGACCAACAGGGCCAGCAGTTAAGGAATGCAGGCAGCCTCCAGAAAGGTGAAAAGCCCAGAGAAAACAGATTCTCCCCAGAGCCTTAGAAAGAATGCAGCTCTGCAGACAACTTGATTTTAGCTCAGCGAGGCTAATTTCAGGTCTCTGATCTCCAGAAGTATATGTAAGATACCAAATCTGTGTTGTTTTAGGACACTAAGTTTATGGCACTTCTTTATAGCAGTAATAGGAAACGAATACACATTGAGACAGAGATAGAACATTTGAAATTATAAGTAGAATTGAGTGATTTCCACACATAAAAGAATGAAAGATCTTGTTAAAGGAAAGTTAAGAATAAAAAGGGATATAAATGGATGCTTTCTCTCCTTTAGGGTTCACCAACAAATTCATTCTCTCCTTTCTCTCAGATCAATGAGCATCAGACAGTTGGCCTGTTTTATCCCCAACTGGGAAATAGCACACATTTATGCTGTGACCTTCTTTAGAAATGGTGTGGCCTGATTTGTTAGATGAACATAAAAGTTTCTGCTTACGGTTGTGCTTTAGGAATTTATTATTTCTTCTTCTTCGTCTTCTTTTTTAATATGTGAAATGGGAGTAATGCTAACTACTCATATCCTAGATAAGGTTGGGATTTTTCTCTTTGAAGACTTAATGTGGTAGAAAATTCATTTGCATGTTTATTTTTTACAATAGAATGAGCTAGTCTATAAGTAAATCCTGATGCTTTGATCTTGTTCATTGACAAACTGGTTTTCAAAAACTACATTGTTTTCTTTTTCTTTGTTTTTGTTCACACACTTAAATTTGCTTTACTTGGGATTATTTGGGTTCACTGCTACTTTCATGACAGCTGATGGACTGTAGTAGTGACCTCCTGCTTCCACTGTGGCTGTAATAGCTTCCATCTTTTGTTTCGTAGGTCCCTCTCAGCAGTCATGGTGAAAGCAGTTTTATTAAGACCAGGCAGATTTGATTTCTTGGAAAGAATCCTGGGAACATTGTCATATGAACTTTACCAAAGCTTGTATCTGATAAACAAGGATCTTACTCATATTCTAGCAAGAGGGTTAGTAAGCTGGCATAGCTGGAAGACAGGTCAATATCACACAACAGTATGTTCTCTCGTTACTAGCCCTTCATGGTGGCTGATTCACTTTCTTGCAGGAGTTACACCAACTGATGTCACTAGACTAAGCATTAAGGACCCAGTGTTGCTTTGCAATCAATTTTGTCTTTTAAAATCAAACCTTAATTTTAGTCAAACGAGGCACCTGTCTTCTTCCTTTTGTATTGACATGAGAAAAAGAAACCTTAAAAACTGTAGAGAGGCATTACTCTCACATTAATGGATAGATTTACAATGATAGAGATTAAATTCCAGTGTGAGTTGGTACCTAAACATATGGGATTATTTATAAAAACTATGTATGTGAATTTGTTAATGGCTAGGAAATTCTACTACATAACATGTTGATAACTTACTTTATTTCTATGCTTTTCAAAGATATGTTGAACAATTTTATTAATGCTAGTGTTGTAAAATAAAGTATTTGGCTGACCTCAGGTCCTGGAATTTCCCAAACTCTAGGATTGTCTTTGTTATTAATGGTGGACACCTGGGATCACACCTCAGTTTATGTTAACAAGTTGACTCTTGGTGGGCCCTAGATAATTTCAGCATGGCAGCTGATTAGACAGTTAGGGCTTTGAACTGTATGATATAAGACTGGACTCCTGACCTTGAGGGTATGAGGGGAGCTGGAGATTGATTTCAGCGACTCAATCAATTATGCCTACATCATGAAATTCCAATAAAACTCTGGACACCTGAAGCTTGGGTGAACTTTCTGTTTGGTGATATACATCAATTTGCTAGCAGTATGGTACATCCTGAGAACACAGAAATTTTGCAATTAGGACCCCCTGGATCTCATCCTATGCATCTTTTCATTTTGATTGTCTTTATTTATATCAATTATAATAAAATCATAATTATGAGTACAGTGTTTTCCTAAGTTCTGTGAATCATCTCAGCTAATTATTGAACCTGATGAAGTAGTGGGAACTCCTGAATTTGTAGCCAAATGGTCAGGCATGTAGGTAGCCTGGGAACCCCAGAGCTTGGCTTATATCTAAAGTGAGGAATGTGAAGGCATCTGGGTCGCTCAGTCATTAGGTGTATGCCTTCGGCTCAGGTCATGATCCCAGGGTCCTAGGATCAAGCCCCACATCAGGCGCTCTGTTCAGTGGGGAGCCTGCTTCTCCCTCTTCGACTCCCCCTGCTTTTGTTCGCTCTCACATTGTCTCTCTCTCAATTAAATAAAAATAAATTCTTTAAAAAAATAAATAAAGTGAGGGATGTCTTGTTAGAAAAGATTGTGCCCTTAACCTGTGAATTTGGCTCAACTCCAGGTAATTAGTGTCATAATTGCATTGTAGTCAATTAGAACATTCATACATAGAAATACATACCTATTTTTAAAAAGGGGAAAAAAAGAAATACATACCTATTTACATATGTCTGCATCATTGAGTTAATTTTGCTGTTTTGATTTAGAATTTTGATACTTATTTTTTATCCTGATATATAATATATGGAACTAACATGTTTTAAAATCATTTCCAGCATCAGTGAATTCACATAGTTCTTCAGTGATAAGCCATATAGAAAGGAATTATCCCAGTCTTTTGATGAAACTGAAATTATTTGTTCTTTGATTATTAAAATGCCTGCTGCATTTACTATAAAACTGGGCTAGGAATACCAGGATAGTTTTTTGATAATCCCAATAAGGCACTGATATGCATAGTGTTGGTAGGTTAAGGTAATTCATTTACCCGATCATACCCTAAATCTTATCTTTATCTTGGACTCAGGGCTGTTATGAGGACAAATTTGTCTTTTGATCAGTGTCCAAATGCATGCTGCCCTTCACTTATAATTGTTAGAATTAAGCACTAAAAACTTGCCTAATAGTTTTTAATTGAAACAAAATAGAAATGATACAGATATTAAGAGTACCTTTATTATGATACAGATATTAAGAGTACCTTTATTACTGATGACAAAACTGAAGCATGGAAAGTAAACTGTGAATATTATGTAAGTTGTGAGTGGCAGAGCCAGTGTCCATTTTGGTCTTGTCCTTGTCCTTGGCCATTAAATAATTCATTGGTCAGTTATGTTCACACCTCACATTCACCTGGTGATGCTGATTTTCAGACACTCTTAGAATTAAAACGTAATTGTATACATTAAATTCAGTGACAATGATTCATTTATTAGTAGTATTTAGAGAGCACCTATCAAGTGTCAGGTACTGGGCAGATACCGAAGAGACAGAATTGTTTCACTTTACCTCAGGACAGGGACATCTGGAAGGATTGCACCAGCTGTTCATCTCAGACCCAGCGTCCTCCAGCACAATCACTGAGAACATCCTGGGCTTGACTTCTCCTTTTTTTAAGGTTAGCAACTCTTTTTTTTTTTTTTTTAATAAAGTTTTTTAGAATTTAAATTCAGTTGATTAACACATAATGTATTATTTGTTTCAGGGGTAGAGTTCAGTGATTCATCAGTCTTGCATAATACCCAGTGGTCTTTACTTCATGTGCCTTCCTTAACGTCCATCCCCGTCTCTCCCCTCCAACAACCCTCAGTTTGTTTCTAATAGTTAAGAGTTTCTTAGGGTTTGTCTCCCTCTCTGATTTCATCTTGTTTTATTTTTTCCTCTCTTCGCCTGAGCTTGACTTCTTTTGTGCCCTTTGTGTCTATGGGAAAAAAGGCAGGAAGAGTTAAAAAGAGAAGGTGAAAAGAGCAGAATCAATTTGATCAGACTAGGAAAATACAGTGAAAAAACTGCTTAAAACTGATGATATTTTTTGGTTCACATTTTCATGTCCTGTTATTTTTAGTCATTTTCATTAGAAAATCTACCTAAATTTTAATGAGTTCTGAGTTTATGTTATCAGAACATTTTCATATTGAAGACTCCCAAATGTTGCTTGCCCTTATGTTTCTTTCTTTTTAACTTTTCTTTCACTTGTCATTTGAGATCACTGAGGTACCAAATACTGGTTCTAATTACCATTATGTATTAGTTTTGACTTTCTTTTCCTCCCTCCCTGTGTCTCTGTCTCTCTCTCTTTTAAGATCTTATTTATTTATTTGACAGAGAAAGACACAGCAAGAAGGAGAACACAAGCAGGGGGAGTGGGAGAGGGAGAAGCAGGCCACCCGCCAAACAGGGAGCCCTGTGCGGGGTTTGATGCCAGGACCCTACGATCATGAACGGAGCCAATGGCAGACGCTCAACCACTGAGACACACACACACACACACACAATTGAGAAGAAGTTGATTTTTCAGATGGAGACAAAAATGTAATAGTGTTTTATATATAAATTGTCTTTGAGTCTGCATAGGGACTCAAAGTCAAATTTCTGTTGCAGGAAGACTGGAAAATAAAACCATACAATATTTAGCTAAAATTAGCTAAATTACATTATAAATCATATGTAAGTATTTGAGGGCAGTGTTATGCATGTTTTTAAATTTTGTGCCTTCATTTGAGATTGGAAGTTCTTTTTAATGTAAAAAGATTAAAGCACATAAGTGCATCATAGTGATTATTATATACATTTAACTAATGGGTTCATTTGATTTTAAATTATTTCAGATATGTGCTGTTGCTCTATGTTGGCACACAGGCAATTAAAAAAACAATTTTTATGTCATTTGTTTCAAGAACTGTTAAGGTATTTCAAGAAACTGCTTAGTTGTAATCTGCATATGTTAGCTGAAGTGGATAATTGAGATAATTACTTGAATTATTACATAAAAAGCTGCATTTCAATCAACTGTGTCTTCTGATTTTTTTTTACCTATTTAGCCTGATTATTTAGATTATATTTTCATTTTTTAACATCAAGTCCTATATACCTAAACATGGCAATATACCTTTTTTTTACATCATGTGGAACTGCAGTTAAGAATTATTGTTAAATATGGGGCACCTGGGGGGCTCAGTAGGTTTAAGTGTCTGCCTTTGGCAGATGTCCTGGGATGATGTCAGTATCCTGGGATTGAGCCCCACGTTGGGCTCTCTGCTTAATTGGGAGTCTGCTTCTCCCTCTCCCTCTGTAGTCTCTCTCACTCTCACTCTCTCTCAAGTGAATAAATAAAATCTTAAAAAAATAATTATGGTTAAATAATAAAATAAAATGAATACTATCTCAAAGTCAAAAGGCAAATATACAGTGCTTTAGGAATATTTTATTTAGTAAAATTAATCTTATATTAAAGCTGAATCTATAGTGGTTTAGCAGTCTTTCATTTGAGCTTCCTTCTCCATATGTTCACTAGAGAAAAGTGTAGGAGGAATTTAAAGAAAGCTGTTATCTCTTGTTTCTACTCCCTCTACCCTTCTCTCAGGTCAATAAAAAACAGGGGAGAGAGAGAGGGGAGAGAGAGGGGAGAGAGAGAGAGAGAGAGAGAGAGAGAGAGAGATTGTGTGTGTGTGTGTGTGTGTGCATGCGTGCGCACTGTGGGGTGGAGTCAGAGCATGTTGATGCAAGTTAGAAGGTGTGCTCACTTCAGCATATTTGGGCAGAGACACATTGGTCAAGGGACTTTTAGGTGATGCTTATATGCTATTTCTTGATCTATGTAGTACACACAAAGGTGTTTACTATTTCTTTATTCTTTATATGATATGTTTATTGTTTACTTTTGTCTTGGCCCATTATATTCCATAGTTTTAAAAAGAAAGCACCAGCTTACATGGGGGGAGGGGGTTTGGGAGAAGGGGGTGGGATTATGGACATTGGGGAGGGTATGTGCTTTGGTGAGTGCTGTGAAGTGTGTAAACCTGGTGATTCACAGACCTGTACCCCTGGGGATAAAAATATATGTTTATAAAAAAAAATAAAAAATTAAATTAAAAAAAAAAAGAAAGCAAAAAGGCAATTTTGTTAAAGGACATAAAATTTAAGCTAGACAAATTGAAAGATACTGATGGTACTGGATAGGAAAACAGTATAAACCTAGCAGTTCTTTTGATTTATATATTTAATGTAATTCCAGGCAGAAGAGCAGTGTTTTCAAAAATTAGATAAAATTATTTGTAAATAATGTGAAAGAATAAGTGTTCTAGACTATTCAAGAAAAGTATAAGAACATAATTTTAAGTGGAAATTTGCCTTCTCTGATATTGAAACTTACTACCAAACCATTGTAATTAAAAAGCATGGCATCAGAAGAGGAGTAGAAAAGCAGATTAGTTTAACACAATAGGATCCCAGATATAAAATCAAGGATATAAAGGGATTTAAAATAATGTGAATATGATATTACAGTTTAGTGGAAAAAGAACAAGTTATTTAATTAAAGATGCTGACCTAGTTGATTAACTACCTTGCAAAGACTTTAACAAATTGAGATTTAGAGGATCAATGGTACAAATCTAATAATAATAAATGTATAATTATTAGCCCAATAAAGGAAATCTTTCTAAACAAGATAGGAAACTCAGAAAAGATAAATATATTTGATTTGAGAAGGAAGTGTGAGAAGTTTGAATGATTGGGCTATATCACAGTCAGAAGGCAAACTTGTCTGGAAAGAAGGACATCTGTGTCAGTCTGATAGTCAATATTTCTGATAGAAAAAGGACTCTTGTAAACTGAAAATATAAAAACATATTTGAAAAAAATGGGTATGGAATATGTATTATGCATAGTATTTTGTCTATATTGAGAATTTTCCAAAAATTATTCACCATATTGGAAATCACATCACAATTTATGGTACTGAATTCATTAACCCAACACAATTGCATATGCATTTGTTTATAACAAAATATTCATTAATTTTATTTTCTTATTTTTTATGGAGGTATAATTGACAGATAGCACTATATTAGTTTCAGGTGTACAACAGCTCTTTGGGTTTTGTGGATGTGAGTCCTGTTGACTTTCAAATCCAGAGGTTTTAGGGGCTCAGAGCTCAGGTGCAAGTCTGAAGTGTTGTGTTGTTTAATGTAGAAAAAAAGCCTTTGCTCCTCATCGGAGGCTTAGCTCCAATTTTTCTTGTTTTATATTTTTTATTCAACCAATAAAATAATAAACATTATAATTGAGGGGGACATCTGAGTGATATGCTGGTTGAACATCTGACTCTTGGTTTCAGCTCAGGTTGTGATCATCCGGCAGTAAGACTGAGACCCGTGTCAGACTCTGTGCCCAGTGCAAAGTCTGCTTGAGGCTCTCTCTCCCTTTCCCCTTCCCGATACTTTCTCTCTCCCTCTTTCTTTCTAAAATAAACAAATCTTTAATAAAAATAAACATCATAATTAATATTATTAGTGAAATTGTTAAAATAATATGATAGCTTTTGAATGTGTTTGCAATTCCTCAAGGATATGAGATTAATTTCATTAAATGAAGGGAAATTTGTTATTTATAAATAAACTTACTTTAAGCAAACACATTTGCTTACCAGGCATTTTCCATTTCCACATTTCAGCCATTTATTTAATTTATTTTGGGTAGATTTAAAGACTGACTTGAAAATACTGCTTTTCTTGAATGCTCTTTAAAAATGGGTCGGATTTAACAGTTTCCACCTTGGTCTTTTCCAACTCAGTTGGTGATAATGTCATCCTTCTAAGCCAAAAGCTTTGGAGCTGTTCTTGATACATCTTTTTTTTTTGAAACCTCACATCCGATCCTTCAAGAAATCTTAGTGTCTCTCTATTAGGAATTTGACCACTACTCACCACCACTACTCACCACCATTACTCTGTTCTTTTGGAGTGATTATAAAAGACTCCTAACTGGTCTCCCTGCTTCCTTGCTGCCTGCCCCTCTCTTCTCCAAATAGGAGAAGAAATTACCTGGCTCCTGTGATAAGTCGTGTAAATTGGATCTTTCCTCTGTTCAAAACTCTGCAGTGGTTTCCAGTTTCACCCAGGGGAAAAATCCAAAATCTCTATGTGACCTGTATGATCTGACTCCTCAGTGTTAATTCTTTCAGCTTCTATCTCATTCCCTCCCCTTGCTCATGCCAGAGCAGCCACAATAGTTTTCTTGCTGTTTCTCCAGGGGGCCTGTTTCTCCAGCTGTGCCTTTGTTCTAGCTATTGCCTTCCCATGGATAAAAATCTTTCTCCATGAGGGGCACCTGTGTGGCTCAGTTGGTTAAGCAGCTACCTTCAGCTCAGGTCGTGATCCTGGGGTTCTGGGATCGAGTCTCACATTGGGCTCTTTGCTCAGTAGGGAGTCTACTTCTCCCTCTACCCTTTGCCTAGCTCATGATTGCTCTCTCTCAAATAAATAAATCTAAAAAATCTTTAAAAAAACTAATAAAAATCTTTCACCATGAAAAACTTCAACCTACTGCCTTATCTCCATCAAGTCTTTGGTTAATAACTCCTATCCATGCCACCTTATTTTACAATAGCAATATCTCCTCTATCATCCTTTATAGTCATTTTTTTTTTCCTGTGGATTTATTGCCATATAACACAGTATACATTATTACTGTTTTTATTTCCTTTCTATCCTTCCTTCCTAGAATATAAGCTCCACAAGATGAAGGACCTTTTTCTGTTTTGTTCATTTCAGCCGCTACCTAATAATGACTCAAAATGTATAGGAGGATATTTGAATCTCTCAAAAGATGGGATTCAAATAAAACATTATTGAGTAAGTAGAGATTCTGGGATCTCATTGCATTAAATTAATGCAGGATTTTTTGAAAGTATTTCATAGTATTTTAAGCTTATAATGTTTAACTTTTTATGACACAGTAAGAAATTTATATTGTAAAATTAAATATGGGAATAATTTAATAATGGCTTATCTGTTGTTTTTTTCATCCTATTCCGATGCTGTCCTCAGAGCTTTACTCTGTGTTCTTTATTATTTGTTCTTTTTCCACTCCAGTCTTCATGTCTCCATCACTTATTGAAGGATGCATTCTTGCAAGGTCTTTTGAAGTGGTAGATGCTGAATATGTGTTAAATGTCAAGATAAAGATTTGTTTTCTATAATTCTTTTTTTGTTGGTTTTCTGTAATTCTTAATTACTACTCTTTCTTATATTGTGTTGGCCTTCTTATTGCTGCATAATAATTTTAGAGGCTTAAATCAGCTACATTTATTGTCCCAAAGCTTCTGTGGGTCAGGATACCAGGTACAACTTAGCTGGGTATGCTTCTCAGTGTCTAATAAGTCTATAATCAGTGTTGGCCAGCATTGGACTGTCATATAAGGATTGAGAGCCTTCTAGGCTTATGTGTTTTTTAGCGCAGTTTGTTTCTTTGCAGCTCACAGAACTCATAGAGACTTACCTCTTCAATGTCAGCAATAGAATCTCTCTGGTCTCTTATGTTACTGTTAAAGGCTTCACCTGATTAGATCAGGCCCACCCAGGATAATTTCCTTTTTTATTAACTCAAATTCAACTGACTGGGGACCTCAATTACATATGCAAAATGCATTTTGTCATGTTACATCTCATTCAATGATTCTCTATCACCTTTATTATATGCTATTGGTTAGAAGTAAGTTGCAGGTTTCTTTCAATTCACAGGAAAGAGATTGCACAAAGGTGGGAATCATTATAGAATTTAGAATTCTACCTATCACATGTCATCACATAGGAAAATAATTGGATGAAAACACTCATAAATGAGACCCATTTCATTTGCAATAATTTGATACTTTCTTTACTTCAGTCATTTACCTTGTTATATTACTTCTATTTCAGTTAAAGTTATTTCCCTCTTTATTTTATCATGTAGAAATAAATAAGACAATACAATTTACTTTTGCATTAGTCTTATTTTACTGTTTAGCCATATCAGCACTCTTTAAGATTTCCCCAAATTTCTTGTACAGAATGACTTTTCTTCTTTTTGTTTTACTTTTAAGATTCTTTATTTTAAGTAGATGTAAGCATATAATTACTTCATGGTATTATATAATATAGTAATCACCAAACATTTTTGTGTTGATATTTTAAAATTATTTATTAGGAATACTTTTATTATATTCCCTCTTATGTTGCAGCTAGAAATTATATGTGTAAATAGATGATATATCTATGACTTTAATTTCAAAATGGCAAAAAACATTGTTCCATTTAATTTTACGATCGTGAAGGATGCCTTACTAAGTATTTCTAATAACAAGTGGGCACACAGATAAGCTTTAAAATTGTTAAGGTAGAAATTTAAATGACTCATTTGTATAAAATAGAACCAAAGTCTCTATCTCAACACTGATATGTAAAATTATAACCTGAAAGAAGGTTGAAAAACTTTTTAAACAGAAGTGGAAATGAAAAAAAAATACAGTAAAGCATCTTAAATTAGAACTTAAGTTATGTATTTGGGCAGGAATAATACCGAGATGCCAGTGTGAATTCCTGATTAAAATCATTATTATATGTGTGTGCCTAATGTGCATGTTCTGTTGCTATTTCAGTGATCATTCTCATTAACAATAACAGTGCAATTAAAAAATACATAAAATGCCAGTGAGGTTGAAATGTAAATCAGATATTGAGTAGAATATTCATTATGTACCCACCTCTGGCAACCATGAGAATGTGTGTCACAGACTTCCATCTTCATGGCAGGTAATTGAGAGGGCCCCAGCTGCCCTGCTGTGAATCTATCAAGGCATTTTCTTCCCATGGGGCATGCTTCCCATGGACTATTTCTAGGCTGTAATATCACAGCAAGGACACTAAGGTAAGCCTGTTCTGACCAAACACAAGTCTCCTCTGATAGGTGTCTCTGGCTTGGCCATTCTGACTGTCTTGTTGAAGCTTCTTCAAACTGTATGGAAGTCTAGAATGCTTTCACCCAATCTTTCTTTTGACTCTCCTTCACTTGGAGTTAGGGTTGTATCAAGTCTTGCTGTCTCTCCTAGTCTCCCTTGCTCTCTCCCCATTTCCTCACACAGGTATTTTCCTTAGTAAAATCTTTACATGTTTAATCCCACCTTGGATCTACTTCTAGGAGGACCTGAACTAATTTCCTCATATTTCAATGAAGTGGAACATGAGCGTCATCTCATAAAGGATTTTTGAGTATTTTTCATTTCTTTGACTTGTAAAGTAATTATTTCAGGCAGTAGTTTAAAGCCTTTGTTCATTTTCTAAAGGAATCTAATTACATCCCTGGGATGGCTAATATCACTTATAATTACATGTTTTGGCTCAACATAGTGGATTCTGTTATGTTTTTTCTTCAGGCAGGGGTAGTGTCTTTTTTGGTTACCAAAGCTATTATCTCCATTTCTTACATACACTGTGGTTTACATAGTTTAAAGTTGCATTGAGAGCATTGGGAGGTTTTTATGATGATTGCTCTGAAATGGAAGATTGAGCTATAGAATGTCATTATTTTTCTCAAAGCAGTGCCAGTTAGCACTGTATTTTATAGGGCACCAGGAACCATCAGTGCGGATTTAGTTAAAAACAAAAGCCTACATGAGGTAGATTTACAGATTAAAATAGTTTCTCTTTAGGACACCTGGGTGGCTCAGTTGGTTGAGCAGCTGCCTTCGGCCCGGGTCATGATCCCAGCGTCCTGGGATCGAATCCCACATCGGGCTCCTTGCTCGGCAGGGAGCCTGCTTCTCCCTCTGCCTCTGCCTGCCATTCTGTCTGCCTGTGCTCGCTCTCTCTCTCTCTCTCTCTGATAAATAAATAAAATATTTTAAAAAATTTAAAAAAATAGTTTCTCTTTAATTGGGAAAATAAAACAATTTTCATTAGTCTGTCTAGAGTTCTCAGAAGAATTCTGAATACATTTAAGAAAAATATCCCCTGTCCTAATATTTTTTCTGAAGACTGCTACTTATATTTCCCATATTGTCTGTGGAATATATTCTTTTCTCCTTTCTTACCAGATTAATAGATGTGTCAGAAGTACTGTGACAAATCTAAGTGAGAGAGTAAATGGGTATTTGAGGGCCTGTAAGGTTAAGAAAGTAATTAGAGATTCATTAGGTTCAAGAAAAAGCAACCATTGATCAGTAAGAATGCATGAAGTCGGGTTTAGGTTCTATAGTTATCTAAAGTCCATTCCTAAATTTATTGTCAGGGGGAATAAGAAACAGAAAGATCAGAAATCTAAATGGTGTAAGAGACAATGGCTTTACTTCCCAACCTTAGCTGCTAAGCACTCAACCTTCCTGAAGTTATGAGACACAAAAGGAGTGAGACTATTTGAGGTTCATGTGTCAACAATGCAGTTATGTTATGCTGGAATACTCTGATTCACTGGGTATTTCTCATTTTAATATCACATTGATTATTATGAGCAGACCCCTTATTGATCTAATAAAATGATGCCCATTAAAGAATGTAAATTTTAATTATGAAAAATTATGTGATTCTATTATTTCAATGGATGGTACTTTTTTCTATTGTTTTTCATGCTTTTTAATGTCCAGCTTAACATTAGTGAGGTAACACAAGTGCAAGATCAACTCCTGAGAGTACATGCCTCATTAAGTTTTAAATCCTGAGTGCCTTGCTTGCTTCACCTTAGTCCCAGATCTGCTTTCTTTCTTTCTGATGTGACAATATTTGACAGGGTCAACTTCCTTAAGGATGGTTTGTTCTGTACCAATGAATCTCAGTTCTTTGACTTGACAGACGTGTCTTCCAATGATCTTTCTTTTAATCCCCTCTGCTTTTTAATGGTAAACAATGGACTTTCTTATTACCAAAGACTACACCAGTTCCAATATATAGATAGATGCCAAACATCCCACTTTTCATTAACTCTAATAACTTTCTAGTTTACTCTCTCTCGTATCCTCACTGGATAAATTCTTATGCCTAGTTGAGGAATTCGATGTTATTTTCTCCATAATGCTCTCCTTTATGTGCTATTTTTTCCCCTTACCATACTTAAAGCCTATTACTAAAATCATCACTTTGGATTCATTTACATTTCTCCTTCGTCTAAATTTACCAAACCCCTTTCCAAGTTTTCTGCTCCACATCTGTAACTTAGAGATGGACGTGTTAAAAACAAAACAAAACAAAAAATCCCCCAAAAACAAAAACAAAAAAAAACCAACAAACAAACTGACAAACAGAAAACTTAGTGGACTGGGCCTATTTTTCAGAGATTTCAAGCTTCACTGAGCTCTGTTCAACTGTTCCACTACGTTTTCCTAGTCATTTTTTCCTCCTAAGCTTCAACATCTATTTTGCAGTTTCTCCTTCTTCTCTAACCTTCAACATCCATTTCTTATTTTTCGTTTTGAGCTAAGAAAGCAATGATGACACAAACTTCCTTGTAATTTATTGTGTTCATATTTATCAATTCCTCTCTATTCATATTCATATTTTCAGCCTTCCATTATGTCAGATGAACTGCCTTAGAATCTGTTTACAACCAACCCTTTTTTGGGTCTCCATTTGCTTACTCAAGGATTTCACTTCTGCAGTATCTCCATTCTGTCCTGCATCATCAGTTTCTCCTTTTGAATCAATGCCTTTGGCATACCAACATGCCATAATGTATCTGATCTTAAAAATTATAGAAACTTGTTCTTGACTCTCTGTCTATATCTAGATGTTTCCTATTTCTCTCCTTCCCTTTAAAACAAAACTTCTTGAAACATTTTATACTTGTACCAATTTTATTTTTTAAAATGTTTTGTTTATTTATTTGACAGACAGAGATCACAAGTATGAAGAAGGGCAGGCAGAGAGAGAGAGGGGGAAGCAGGCTCCCCGCCGAGTGGTGAGCCTGATGTGGGGCTCTATCCCAGGACCCCAGGATCATGACCCGAGCCAAAGGCAGAGTACTTAACCCACTGAGCCACCCAGGTGTCCCCCTTGTGCCAATTTTATACTTGTACTCACAGAAACCAAATGAATATTATGGAAAATGGGATTAACTA
Organism: Mustela nigripes; assembly: GCF_022355385.1. NCBI lineage: Eukaryota > Metazoa > Chordata > Mammalia > Carnivora > Mustelidae > Mustela > Mustela nigripes. Next base: position 187,386,425 of record NC_081557.1, on the reverse strand, counting down.
TAGAAATTATGGGGGAGAAGGTACGAAATAAGGCCACAACAAGGGAATCGGAAGATCATAGAAAAGTCTAACCACTCTTCTTAAACACTTGTGTGGGTGAATAAGTCAGAGATTTCTGGAAAGCCAAGCATGTCCAGCTTCCAGAGTGGGGCCATAGAGCAGAGCTAAAGGAGAAGCCTATGGAAGACTGTTGCCTATGAACTTGGGGATGGAACTGGGGTTGTTATATCAGCAGAGCTGGTAGTAAGGAAGAAGAGCTACATGCAGAGGGAGAGGAGGCAGAGGTCCAAGCTGACAAATTCTGTGTCTCTCACTTCATCTAACTTTGGTTGTCTTCAGAGAGTAATGGCTACTGATTCATTCTGGATACAAATTTCTCTTTTGTCCGAATCTAATCTACAGACATACAGAGAATGGGTTTTATAAAACTTAGTTCTAGCTTACTCAAATCATCACAGTATAAAAGCACCACAACACATATTTTATCAACTTCTGCTTCCCATTATTGCTTCAACTCATTCATATCAAGAGTTTATACCATCAAATCATTAGATTATTTCTTAATAAAGTTTACTTATGGGTTCATGTCAAAAAGTTCAATAATTTCTCAAACATTGTGTTAATTAACCCTTCAGGTACATTTTTGCAGCTCTTGAAAGAATTCTTTGCCTTGTGTCAGGGACATTCAGTCTCATATTTCTTCCTTCCTCATGGGCAAGGTCCTTTCCATTTTTCTTCACAGGTCTGTTTCCTTTTTCCAACCTATACAGGTTGAATGCCAGAGAATGCGCTTAGTCCTCACCTTTTTTACCTCCTAACACTCTACAGATATTGTTACTAATTCCCATTGTTTAAATATAATGTATATCTTCATGACACTCATATTTATGTTTTAGCCCTAACATCTCCTCTAAACTCCAGACTTGTATATATAGTTTCCTAACTGATAGCTCACTTTCAGTGTCTAATTGACATCCAAAACATAACCATCCAACAAAGAATTCTTTATCAACTTCGTTAATCTTCCCAAATTCTTCCCTACAATTAAAGGTCACTATTATCTATCCAGTTGTTAAGAAATTCTCAGGTGCTTCCTTAACATTGCGAATGCTGTCTCCCATTATACTGGTTTGACTGGTTAAAGAAGAATCATTCAAAAATCACGTGACCTCCAAAAATCATGAGACATGTTGGGTGACCCACTAAGTTTCTATTCCAGAGCTATCTATGATGGATAGACTATAGTCTAGGAAATGTACCTTAGGGCTTATCTGGTATTTTTATGCAAATCAGTGCCCCATGTACCAGGCAAGTTCTCTTATCCACTTTCCTCAAGAAAAGCTATCATCATGACTTCTAGCTTTCAAGGGTTGTAAAATTTGATAAAATAGTGCAACCTAAGATATTGCAGTCTGGATGATGGTTAAACACATTAACATTAAAAGCAGACAATTGTCTTAAATCATATACATCCGGGGCTTAGCAGCAAGGAAACCTAGCAGCAAGGAGTGAATGATGTGCAAATTTCATTTACTGTGGCAAGACTGATAGAGGGGTTAATGTTTTTTAAAAAATATCTCATTACAGAACCTTGTGAATCTAAGGTTGATTTATTATTATTATTATTATTATTATATTAATTTGTGTTCTCAAACCAGGGGGATTATGGCATTTGTCTAATCTATGGAAATAAACTTGACTTTAGAATTAGAAAGGAGAAACCTTTATAGTAACAACAACAGTCAGGGCAATTAGATACTCAGGTGTAAAGGAGATGATTTTATTTTCATATGATGTAAATCCTTTTTCTCATGAAGATAACATATTCTAAAAGATGAAATATCATGCTCTGAAAAGATGATTGCAGGTCATGAAAGTTTATTCAAGAGATTCTCATTACTTGAATTATCAGCATTTATATTCTAAACATAGCAGAGTTCTTATCACTGAAAACGCATCTCCTGTGGCAATTTCCCTTCCAACCACCATGAGAGCAGAGGCAGTAGAGTATCTTACAAACCCTCCACTCGGTTCAGAAAGAATGGTGTACGTTTTGCCTTCCTAAACTCAAGTTGTTTCTGCATCAGATTACTGCTTTGCAAATAAGCAGCAATTTTTTCTGCTGTGGTCTTGTGGTCTAATATTAATACATTTTCACAATGGAAACCCGATGGATTAGATCATTTTCCTAGGTTTGTATCCCAAGGGATATCTAACCTATGTTGCTTGTTTTAATTAAATTACCACATTTTCCATATGATTAAATGCCTGAATAATGAAGACTTATGGGACTAAATGTTAATGCACCATACATTAATATGAGCAATGGTGGTTGGGGGGGAACATATGATTTTACTTTAAGTAAAATCTTTCAGTAGCAAATGTTTCATCTCTTCCCTTTTTTTCCCAGAGCAAATGAGAGTTTCAGCACTGCAGAGCACCAACCAGTGAAGCCTCCTGGAGTGACCCTCAATGAATGAGAAAGAGCATCTTTGGGATTTTCTTTTAGACCTTGGAATATGGAAGGATATTCTGGGTAGGGGCCCATGTTTGTAAAGTAATGATATTGACTGACTCCTATTCCTACTGGAATAGGACCACTTGCCTTTTTCTTTTTTTCTCCCTACATGTCAGATATACTTTACATCAGCTATGGAGACCTATCAGTCTACATATAGATAGAGATATCTATATCTATATAGATATCAATATATATAGTCATGGGGTATCTAATAGGAAAATTGCGTACAATAACTTTACATTTCAACTCAGAAGAGTTTGTACAATCCTTTTCCTTTTCTGGTATCATCATGATAGCCTCAAAATCAAAAATAATTAGGCTAATAGGGAAAAGAATATATCTTGATTTGTATGTCAGAAACATTCCCTAAACTATGGTTATTAAGCTAAAAATAAACCCTCTAAAACCATTGTAAATGTTGTGCATACTTTAGCCAGGAGTGATTACGTTAGTTACATCTGAGATCAGTTAAATGTTTTATTTTCTATTTGATTGTTCAGTGATAATTCTAACCGAAAATTATATATTTTTTTACTTTAACCTAAATCTAATTGAATTGAGTAGACTTTATGAGAAGTACTGTACATATAGTGACAAAATTGTTTTTCTTAGACTTTAAAAAGAGACATTCAAGGATCTTTGAAGAGTTCTCACATATGTTTTATTTGTTTTGTATTTGGACTTTTTTGAGAAAAAAGATACAAAAGGAAAAAAATCAGAATACCTTTTGCATTTTTGGATGTAAATTGAGAGGGTAGACTAGGGAAATAATACAGATTTTGGGGGGGGGCAAATTCTGGTCCTTACTAGCTATATGAGTCGGACATCAGTTTTTTCATTTGTGTAATGTGGTTATATGTACTTACCTCACAGGATTATTCTGAGTAAATGAAACGCTTCTTTTGAAGAATCTAGTAGGTGTCATGTAGTAAATTCTCGGTAAATGTGAGGTCCTCTTTCTTTCCTCTCCCCTGCTCTGGAAACTTCCACCATATGTGAGTGAAAGAAATAAAGGAGAAAATTCCTTTTTTTTTTTTTTTTTTTCCCTTTTCCCTTTTAAAGCCATAAAGTATTTAAAGAAAATACTATACTAGATTTTGAGATGGATAAAACACATGCATTTGGTTTATTAACTTTCTAGTTAAGAGATTTATTCCCTAGCTCGTTTAAATATTTTGAGAAACATACTGTTACATTTAAACATGAAATCTGTCTCCCTTACACTTCATGAAGCTTTTCCAGTTTCCTGTCTTCAAGTTAGGAAATGATGAGGTTGAAAGCATTCTGGCCTCAAGACACTGACCACGAAAGTTCATTCAACTTCTCATAAATGCCTCAAGACTTTCAAATGTAAAACATTTGGGCAATAGGCTTAGTCAAGGGACATGATACCAGCCTCCTTTGTTATGGCATTTATCAGATCCTGATTTGTAGAGTACAAAGTTTCAAAGCTTGACTTTTCTTCTTAGATGCTGCATACCATTCAGACTATCTCATTCCCTGATGTTTGTACTCCTTTTTGCCCATGATTCACTTCCTATTCTGCCCGGCTTCATATCGTCATAGCTATTCTGCTTGTGGTTTTTCTCCTCCTTTAAGAGATTTTTCAGAATTTAGAGTTGTGGGAAGGAAATCTAAGTTTTGACTCATTTAAGGAGCTTCAATTTATACTTTTGACAAATATTTGCCCAACATAATATCAATAGAGTGCCATTATCTTAGTGTGTCTCTGGTCAGTAATAGCCTTAGTCTTGCCCCTCTTAGTGTAAACAAATAAGATCTCATAGTTTGTAACCATGGAGAAAGCAAGAGTTTACAAACATTTATACACAGTTATAAAGCTTCCCTGGAGCAAAATGGATACAACTGAAGAGAAGATAAATTATCTTTAAAGATGTTTCTCAGATTGGATTGTTCTTAATAAATAACTCTGTCCTACACATTTCTCTTTTGGAGCCAAATTTTGCTTTTGGCTTCTTGGCCTGTTCTGTGTGTTCACAGAGGGAGGTCCACATGAGAAAGCATATGTTGCCTCAACTTTAAAGAATTTAGAAAAAGTAAAACCATGCTTTGCTGTGAAGGTTTGTTTCTCAGTGAGTATTTCCTGAGTGCCTACTATGTGATCATCATGAGCAGAAGTTTATTAGGGAGACAGGTGGAAAAATTAGGCAGTGTCAGAGGACAGCAGATATAGTACCAGATGACTATACATTACTGTGGGACAGTAATTCTCAGTGGGGGTGATTTTTCCCCCACCCACAAAGACATTTGGCAATGTCTGGGGCATTTTGGATTGTCACAACTAGAGGGGAGATGCTTCTCACATTTGTAGGGGCAGCCTTTGTAGGATGTTTAGTAGCATCCTGCAATACACAACATAGTCCCCACAACAGTGAATTATCTGGCTTAATAATGCTAAACTTGAGAAACCCTTCTGTAGAAATGTCAAGGAAGAGAGTCTGACAAGTAAAAAGTTTTTTCTTTTACAAAATTCTGTCAGAGCATGATAATTTAAATAACTTTTTAGAAATGCTTGTTTCTTTTTGGAAAATATTTGTTTCTTTTTTTTACAAGGAGCTGAAGTACCTTGTAGTTGTTAGCTAGACACCAGAGTGGTACTTACGAGTTTCTGAGTATCAAAGGTTTTGTGGAAATGCTTCTTGAGTTTTCGCTTTATAGCCTTTTCCTCTTTGAGGCTCAACTAGGAGTCCATGAGACATGGTGAGGTAACCAATGTCCATGATGCACAAAATTCTGTCTTTTCCTGAGGTTTCCTTTACTCATTCCAGAGCTATCACATAAATTATCTCCTAGAAGGTGCCCCCACCGATCCATCATACCTGCCAAGACACACTTGGAAATCACCAGAGGATGGAGTGAAGGCCAAAGCTGGTATCCTTGCACTTATTTTGGTGATTTGTAATCAGAAAATAGATAGATGAGAGAGGGCATGAGATATGGAGAGTGGGGAGACAGGGAAAGGCAGAGGGGTTGAGGGGAGAGGAGAGGGCAGCATGCACGAGGGATGGTACTTTTGACATCAGATTATAACTGTTCTGACATGCTGGATTTTTTGGAAGATCTTTGGTTTGACCATGGTTTTTCTTCTTCTCCCCTTTCCTCTTCAAAAAAATGCTCCTAATCTTCACAGAGGCTTAGAGGACTTTGCTATATTCTCCTGCACAGTCTCTGCATATCTCTGAGTATTTATATGATAATTGTCTCTTTAGGTGTTCATCTTCCCTAACTGGCTGAAAGCAACGGGAGGGCAAGCACAGTGTTAGCTCCGTTTCTAGGACAGTGCCTGCTGCATGATAGCCACAAACACCTGTGCAGTTGATAAAAAGCCAGTACCTATTATGGTGCTGAACCAAACTTCAAACAAGAACACTTAACAACGTTTTCTACTTTCTGGTTTTGATATGGCTCCAGTTCTGCCTGACGCCTCTTTCTTGGGGGGGCAATAGAAGGATATAAAACATAATATCCTCTTACTTCTTTCACCCATCAGCCCAACCACAGTACAGGCTTTAGTTTTTGTTCCATTTCATCTTGAAATTTCTTATTTTAAGTCTCTTTTCACAATTACTGTCTTTATTTATAGTGATTGTGTGTTTTATCTCTTCATTGGATTATTGGCTCCCAGATGACAAAGACTCTGCCATATCTTTGTTTTTTATATTCAAAGTGCTTTATTTTCACCAGGGCACATGAAAATGCCTGGAGTTGCTGTAAATGTGTTAAGAAAAATGACAACAGCTAGGGTTTAGTCTTTGTCTCCTAATGCAGAGCGTTATGAACAAGTGTTTGTTTGTTTGTTTTCCCTTTTCTTTTGTGTTTGTGTGTGTGTGTGTGTGTGTGTGTGTGTGTGGAAAGGCAGAGAAAATTGAAACGAGGAAGATTGGCAATAAAGTAGAAGTATTAGTGGGAGGGGGAAAAACAAGGTTTTAATGGGAAGTGAAAGAACAGTGGGGTAAAGCTTGCGATAGAAATGAGATGGAAGGGCCATAGGGGAGATGCAGAAAGTAAGTGAAGATGGAGACTAGGTGGCAGGAAGCATATGCTCTCAATGTGCGTTTGTGCCAGGAATCTTAGGTTTCTGATCATTTTTAATTTTTATAGAAGATGAGTAGCAGACTCAAAATAGATAACATATTAAGGGATAATTATCTCAATTCTTTAGTCTCACTGCTGCTCTAATGGAGAAATTACTTCATACAGAGAAATAATTATGCCATTTTTCATACTCAGCTCCATAGTGCTGAATTACATTTGTTTAGGCAAGATCTAATTTTTCTCAGATACTGTGGGGGAATCCTACAAATCTGTTACTCATGTTTTCATTTTATGATCAACTTCGTTATTAAGTAAACTTAGATATAACTGATTTTCTCTCTCTGTCTTTTCTGTATCGATCAATTATTGTATTTTGGCAATTAGAGTGACATATATTATCTGATTTAAAATAAAAATTAAAGGCATGCAAATCATTTTCCTGTGGCTCAAGCTTTGCTCTTTCATTATACATTTGTAGACACACCCTCTTTCTCATTGCAGAATTGTGAATTGTAAAATATATGCAACATTTTTATACAGTTTATGATGAACAATTGACAAGAGGGATTAAATCAGGAGGCAAGATGCTCTGTTGGAATTGACTGGAGTCACTGCTGTTGAAATGCCAGAGCACAGTATGTGCATATTTTCCCTCTTCTCTCACTGCCTAATTGAGAGAGGCGTTAATGCAGTGAACAGTGCTGAAAGCAAAGTGCCAGCTCTGTGAAACAGGAAACAGATATATCCAATTATTTTTTGGTTGGACTACTGTCCACGATAAAGCAGAACAAATGTTGCTGCTTTGCCTATATTGAAGTTATGAACAACAGAGAAATTGGGCGTGAATTCAACTGTTGATAGCACCAAAAAACCCACCAGGAAACTCAAGGTTCTGATTATTTAGATGATAATAAAAGTCTCAGTTGTTAAGTATGATGACTTGAATAAAAATATTCAATTTATGCTTGGTCTTCTGCATTCACTGCTATATATTGAAAGAGAAATATTGATCTCACATTTCAGTAGTGTCTTTAGGATTGGAAGAGTGAGTTTTTCTCATTGTCTTAAACTGCTTTGGATGAGGCTCTCTCTAAAAGGATAAATTGTGATTATGGGATAGTGTTCAGTATTAACATGAAAGAAGATTGGATAGGCCAAAGTATCATCATTAAATACAATGCACGTAACATACTGGCTCATGTTAATTAGTTTGTTAATGAAAAGCAAGGAGCTCCAAGTGACTGTGGGAAAGTGACTTGGTGATTTGCTATTGCTGGTCAGTCTAACAAAAGGAGAATTGTCTATTGTAAAAAAGTGGAGAATGGGAAATCAAGGAATCTGATAGAATTTGGATATAGTGTTATTGAGAGCGATAATTAGGAGGAAATCTAAAACCTATCAGGTTGATTTCCTGAAAGTACAATCTGAATTTGTCTCTGGAGTTCCAGAGGAGTCTAATGGTTAGAAGATTGGTATTTTATCATGTAAACTGTTTTTTCATACTTATTCACTTTATTCAAGTCAGCCAATTTAAAATCTGGTAAAAAAGGAAAGAACCCACATTTTAGACACCAAAATTGATCTTCAGTACAACACACAAAAATATAATGCAAAGGAGAATCACAAGAAACTGAACTTACTATGCAAATTCTTTATTAAACTTTCATGCCACTGCTGCATGCACATTACTTCCTTGGTTTGGCCACATGAAGAAGTCACAATTATGGAATATAAAGTTGAATTATTCTAATGAATAGAAACCATACTCGACTAGTATATTGTGACTTGTTATAGTATTAAAAAAGCTTGGAACAGAAGATGGCAGACTGGAATCACCACACGAAGGATCTGACACAGACAGCACTTAAAATAATTTATTTTTTTAAGTGAGTATAATGTAGGTGGTGGTTAGCTAGAAATCTCTTGGTCTGATAGGACTCTCTCCTTGGATAACTGAGCACGACTAACATAGAAGCTGAAGAAGCTAGAAAATTTTCACTATGATTGTCAAAGGATAAGCCAAATGCCTTTCAATCACATTGAATTTTTTTTCTTATATATCGTTTAAATATTAGAAGAAAATTCTTTTAAAATAAAATAATATTATATGACATTCTTGGGTGTAATCTTGTGAACTAGTTTCTCTCTTTCATCTCCTCTCTCTTCTGTTTTCCTCCCCACCCCTCCTGAAATCAAAGTTCTGCTTACATAAGGATAATGTGTTTTGAACTCACTTATAATAACACTGATTTTTTGGTTAGAAAGTATAAAGATTAATGTGACAAGATACTTGTCACTTAAAGCTCAAAATTTAGGGGCACCTGCGTAGCTCAGAGGGTTAAGCTGCTGCCTTCAGCTCATGTCTTGGTCCCAGTGTCCTGGGATTGAGCCTTGCATTGGGCTCTCTGCTCAGTAGGGAGCCTGCTTCTCCCTCTCTCTCTCTGCCGGCTGCTCTGCCTACTTGTGATCTCTTTCTGTCAAATAAATAAACAAAATTAAAAAAAAAAAAAGCTCAAAATTTAGTTGGGCTCAGCCATATAAATAAATAAATTGAATTTGATATAATAAGCCCTATAATATAAACAAGTGCAAGTTTCAGGGCTTAACACAAAAGAGAGACAATAAAATACACATTTTAAATAAATGTTTTCCTCATTATACTTTCTCCAATTGAATAGTTATTCTTCTAGGATTAAAAGACAATGATTCAAGAAAATAGAGTATGAACTATGTCTAAATGGAAGATTCCACATTTTGTATTTGGAATAGAATTATTTAATATGAGTGTTCTAGATACAGTGCATGAGACAAATGAGAATGGGAGAAAATTCTTTTTTTTAAAAAAAAGATTTTATTTATTTATCAGAGAGAGAGAGGGGGAGAGAGCGAGCACAGGCGGACAGAATGGCAGGCAGAGGCAGAGGGAGAAGCAGGCTCCCTGCTGAGCAAGGAACCCGACGTGGGACTCGATCCCAGGACGCTGGGACCATGACCTGAGCCAAAGGCAGCTGCCCAACCAACTGAGCCACCCAGGCGTCCCGAAAATTCTTTTTTTTTTTAAAACTATTTTATCAATTCTGTGTGAAGTCTCTCAACATTTCTTTCCAAACTGTCTCCTTTCCATTCTACCCTCCTATTTCCCCTTTTTTGCAATCCTCAGAGTCCAACCATTTCTTATCTTTTTTAAAAGTAAAAACGAAGAAGGTTTTAATGTCTGTTTAGCTTAGACTCTCTCCGCTTGTTTTTACATATCTCTAATTCATATTTCATGGATAAAGAACCAGGATATTTGTCTACAGGCATAATAAAGACTTTTAATCTAAAAAGGGTAACAATGAACATCTCAACTTGATAATAAATAATTAAGAAAATCATGAAAAACTTTAGTTGGCTGGGTAGCACAGTTGGTTAAGCCTCTGACTCCTGGTTTTGGCTCAGGTCCTTATCTCAGGGTTGTGAGACTGCACTCAATGTTGAGTCTGCTTCAGTTTCTCTTTCCCTCTGCCCCTCCCCCCCATCTAAAATAAATAAATAAATTGTTAAAAAACAACAACAACACTGCACTCAAGAGTTGGTGTTGGTGTGCTCGCTTCGGCAGCACATATACTAAAAAAAGAGTTGGTGTTGGTCTCTGCCTTTGTTGGGAGTTACTGCAGCTGCTCTTAAGTAGGTAGTAAAAATTTTATCGAAGGGGTATCCAAGTTTTTTAATTTTTTTTTATTTTTTATTAACATATAATGTATTATTAGCCCCAGGGGTACATGTCTGTGAATTGCCAGGTTTATACACTTCACAGCACTCAACATAGCAGGCATACAAATTTTAAAGAACTCTGTCTTTAGTTGCGAAGGTTTTCTTTTCTTTTTTTTTTTTTTATTTTTAAGATTTTATTTATTTAATAGAGAGTGATACAACGAAAGAGGGAACACAAGCAGGGGGAGTAGGAGAGGGAGAAGCAGGCTTCCTGCTGAGCAGGGAGCCGGATGTGGGGCTTGATCCCAGGACCCCAAGGCGAAGGCAGATGCTAAACAACTGAGCCACCCAGGCGCCCCTAGTTGTAAAGGTTTTCTAATGCCACTTTTAAGAAACCAAATATGTAAAGTGAAAAAAGAATAAAGGAGAAATTGTGAGTGTGCTTGAATAATAAGTGACACAAATGTTCTACTCTAGGCTCCCATCTATTTTCAGGAATAAAATTAGAGTGAAGTGAATGAATACAATCTGAATCTTTTTCCTGTTTCCTACAATTGCATAGTGAGCAATTGGGGCTGTGTGAATGGAGGGTTGACTACCCTGCAGTTCAGTTTGGCCCATGTGTGGTCATTTGGACTGCTGTTTTTCTTGCATTTTTGTGTTTTTATAGTCAAGGGTTTTGGGAACAATGGGGATACAAACACAAATATTTGCTAGGGGAAGTATGATGGCTCCAAAACATAGAGTAAGTTTGGAAGTCTGTGTTGGAGAATTATTTATGGGTGTCACCTTCACGGGCTAAGCATGGAGCTTCAGAAATCAGGTTTAGTTTCAAAATACAGGGAGAAGGGAGAATGTACTAGGTTGGCTAACTGGAGTATCTAACAGTTGTATTTTTATTAATAAATTGGCTTTCAAGTATTAAAAAGAAAAGAAAACAAATCAGGCTTAGTCTGTGACTTTCCTATGGTTGGCTTAAAGATATGACCTTCTTAAAAACTTATATTGATTTAAAAAAAAAAAACATATTGATTTTAAAAGTTATAAAGATTAACTTAAGCAGGAAGATGCTATCCAAGTGATGCCGCATTTTTCACTGTGATTCCCAAGTTAGATGAATAGATTCAAAATAATATTAAAAAATTAGTAAAATTATAATAGCAATACCCAAAATAATGCTCTTTATTGAGAGTCTTCATTATAAGTAACTGAAAATGCTTTGACACCTATTCTTTCCTTCAAATTCATAAAGGAGACAGGGCGAGGTTGAGGCATTTTAGAAAAAATAATTTAAAGAGTAATGTTAGAGGTGGAAAATAACCTAAAACTAGGCTGTTCTAGAATAGGATGGGCCTATCCAATTTTAGCGGAGAGGAAGCTTTCATTGGGCCACCTTTGTCCTTCCCATCGTTTCCTTTGTTCTTTCATTACTTCCTCATCCAAGGCAATCTCAGTCCGTCTTCAGTCTCTTGGAATTCTAGTGTGGTTCCTTAAGGACGAAATTACTGTGTTTGACCTCTTCTTTCCTCATCTCATTTATTCCATTTTTCAATGTTTGACTGGATGAGTAAGGTATGACCTTCTTCCAAAGAGTGCCTTGTCATTCAGGAGGCATGGGTTTGGGAAATTTTAGGTACTTTGATATTCTCATGTTCTGTGTGTAGTGGACTTGGCCTATATGATGGAAAGAAATCTGTGATATATTTCAAATCACACTTCGGCTTACTTTGGTTTTACTTTGGGAAGTAGGAATTGTCTTCAACTTAGAATTCTAATTCTCATAGTACATGTTGGCCTGATAAATTTCTTTGAGATAAATGAGATACTGTGAGTAATGAGTACATAGAAATACAAATTTTACTGTTGTAGGACCATCTTAATCATTTGTGTCACATTGCACTGGTTAAACAATTGGTTCCATTCACTAGTGGTGGCCTTATGAACAATGAATTAATTAGTTTGAAAATAGTATGTTAATTCTTATTAATTTTTTGTTACTTTACTGTTCTAAAGCCATTTCTAACAATAGTATCAGATACTTTGCTGTCTTAAAGCCATTTCTAATAATAGTATTAGATACTGTGTAAGCCCTTCAGTTTTGTTTGTTTGTATGGGTGATGTCTATAATACAGAGTTCTGATGTTACACGAGGGTTTCTATTACCCACGTTATTTCTTACTAAATTCATTTAAAAGGATAAATACTATGTAATATGTTAGACCTGTTAATACTTCTTTGAAAATATTTTTCAGGTACACATAATCTATGCTTTGTAGAATAGTGATTTATGTGGTTCGATTAAGAAAAGAAGGTTGTTCAGAGCTTAAATGCTCCTGTGGGTTTATTATGCATAAAATCCTGAGATTTAAACATTTTATTCTTGGCTGCCTAAAAAGAAAGTAAAACACAATCTTGGTCTTATATCTGTCTTTTATTCCCACCTGATGTCATCCTCAAATCGTGCAATATCCTCAAACTGGGAGGTTACAACTAATTCCAAACAAACTTTATTGGGGACTTTCCTTCCTGCAGACATTTCCTAACACAAAAAATAGTATAAACATTCTCAGGGCTCCCAGACTGTCCTAACGTTTGATTCTCCCTGCAAACCCTCAGTTTTGGTCTGCTACACATGATTGTTAATCAGAAACCTTCCTTACCCCAGCAGAATGTTGCATGGCATACTGAAAGACTTCCATTAAAGCAGACTCAAACAGATGAATGCTGATATACTGGGGAAATAAACAGAAGGAAAAATGGCACATTTTCTGGAAGGCAGTCAAAAGCAGTTGGGTTGCTAGGCAGGAGGAAATCATATAAACAGTTTTAGATCCCAAATTCTATTTGGATATCTGAATGAATCCAGTTGAATTCATGGCAGAAGTGTAAATTTAAAGAAAAAAAATTAAAGGAAAGAAAAGAAATTATTGATGCATGTCAACTCCTTCCCTCCACATTTTGCTTTCTTTTGGTTTCCAAGTTTCCATTCTCCTAAATCAAACTATATAATCACTTCAGATAGTTTGCATTTGAGATTTGCTTTGGTCTTTGTGAATAGTTATAATTTACATAAAAAGAAGCTGCAGATGCACTTTAAACTGTCTTTCTAATAAGGGTTTAATTTAGGTTTAATAGGACAGTTATATGTTAATTAAATACTGATGGATTGTGAGAAACGTATTTACTCTGGTTTAAGAGCAAGGTACAAAAATATGTTTTTAATCTAAGTTTGGCATTTAGCTAGTTTACAGATTCTTCTGTAGAGAGATAAATTTCTTCAGAGTTAATAATATGTTTATTTTACTGAGATTAAATTGTACGTGACAGTTAAAGTATTTGTATTTGCTATAAGGTTTATAGTTATGTTAGAGTTATATGTGGATATGGATATGTTTTAGATCAGTGAACACTGACTCTTCCAACATCAATTATATACTTAAAAATCAATTGATCTTTTTTATAGCTACATTTGTATTTTTGGAATTTGTCTCTAACAGGTAGTTATAAAATACTGTCTGATAGAATCTCTTCTTTTTATCAGTTTTTCAGTATACTACTTATTAAGCAATGATATATATTTAGGAATATTTTCTTCACATCAACACTTGTCATCTACAGACCAATTGTATTCTCTCTAATTGAGTTTATTTTTCCTCACCATAGTTATGAATACACTTGATTAAATCCACCTTTTTTTAATCAGAGCCAATATTCTTCCTCATCTCTCTCTCTCTCTCTTTTTTTTTTTTGTATGAGTGATTATAACCCACTTTTTTTCTGTCTCCTCTTGTATCATTTTATCCCAAAAGTCTCCCCCAAGGACTTAAAGCCTGGCTTTCCACCAAAGTACATTGTCTGGAGTCAGAGATCTTAAGAGTGTTGAGTTAACTTATCTCCTGAGTTTCTAGGCACTTTATAAAAGACTACACAGTAAAACAATGGGAGCCAGTAAAAGTAGAGAGTTCAAGAATTATCTGAAAAATGTGACCAATATGCACAGCAAATCTGGATCGTTTCATCTCTAATTTTTCCCCCTCAATAACAGGATTATGTGGGTCTTGACACTTGCATTAAATTTCCAGTTCTTTGTGCATACAGAGTTGCAGCCAAAGGCAAGAGGTGATTTTGAGTTTTCTTTTTATTAAAGTAAAATATCTGAAATCCTTGACACATGAGCTCTTATAACATGTCTCATTGTACTTAGGAAAAAAAAGAAAAAGCAAAAAGCAAAAAAAAAAAAAAAAAAAAAGCTACAATTACTTGTGTGCTAAGGAAGAGAGAACACAAGGTGGCAGGGCCACAGCAGAAATAACATCAATATACTAAGAAAACACATACAGGGTAGGTCAGAGATAAGAATAGCTTTAAATTCTCCATGAAGTGCATTTTTCTTTATTCAAATTTCACATAATGTATTATTTTCTTTACCAGTAGCAAATCACTAATCCCTTTAGAAGGCACAATAGGTTGGTTTCTAAGTTGAAATTCATAAGGACAGCAAGCAGACACACTTAGCATTGTAAATTATTTACGTGAAGTATGTGCTGCATTTTTTCTCTTAGCTTTTTATGACATAAGCTTCACTTTAATGCAAAAATGCCTTAGGAATAATTCTATGATCCAGATGATTTGAATATTCCTGGTCTCAGTTACATTTCAGAGTGTTTTGATTTTTTGGGAATTACTGGCATTTTTAGTATTTAATGAGATAGATCAATGAATTTTCCTCTGTGTGGTTCAGGCAAGAGAAGTGTACAGTAGTGATAGATATCCCAAGGCTTTGATGGTAATAAACGGGAATACTTATATTCTGGAAAAAATAGGAAGTGTTTGTACTCGCTGTGTCTGGGTTGTCTTTCCACTTTTTTAAATAGTAGCAGAACTTGCATAAAATATAAGCACAATAATTTCAGTTACTTGACAGAATGGAAGTTTAATTCTTGCTAATGAAAAGTAGATATATCAGAGTGGCAGGCAGATTTTGTCAAAGCATTGATTCAGTAACCCAGTTTACCCCTTTATGTTGGCTTCCTAATCTTCCACACCTGGCTTCTAAATTTGCCACAGAAGGAGAAAGAGCATGGGAGATTGCAGATGTTATGTTGTGTGGGCAAAACCTGGAAATAATAGTTACTACTTCTACTCAAATTATGTTGGGGGTGCCTTGGTAGCTCAGTGGGTTGAGGCCTCTGCCTTTGGCTCAGGTCATGATCCTAGTGTCCTGGGATCAAGCCCCGCATCGGGCTCTCTGCTCAGCGGGAAGCCTGCTTCCCCCTCTCTTTCTGCCTGCCTCTCTGCCTACTTGTGATCTTTGTCTCTCAAATAAATAAATAAAATATTAAAAAAAAAAATTCTGTTGGCCAGAACTCAGCCATGTGGCCTCATCTAACTGCAGAGGTTGCTGGGTGATACTGTTTATCTGTGTGTCTAAGAGGAAAAAGAATTAGGTCTGATAACCTCCTGCCTCACCTTTGCCATAGTGCTATTGGTAATTTTGACTAAAGTACTACAAGAGCAAGATTAAGAATCATGCCTACAAATAGGTATTTGGGAAGATGTAGGTATCAGTTAGGTAGGGTTCAACCAGAGAAACAGAACCAGTGGGAGGCTTATATTAAGAGAATTGGCTTAGTACATGAGTACTGGCTAGGCAAATCTGGAATCCTAAAAGCTGTTGGGGAAGGTAGACTGGAACTCTGGTTCAGATGAAGCTGTGATCCATATGTGAAAGAGCTTCCTCTTTGTGGAATCCTCAGCTCTGCTCAAGAGGCTTTGCAACTGGTTGAATGAGGCCTAGCTAGATTGTCTAGGATAATCTCCTCATTTATAACGACTGATTATGGATTTTAATCACATCTACCAGATACCTTCATAACAACACTGCCTGGATTAACGTTTATTGAATAGCTGGGGACTCTAGCCAGACTGGCACAAATTGAGCATCACAGTATTTTTCTATATATGTTTGTGTATATAGTTATAATATTGTATATAGTTATAATATAATATAATATAATAGTTATAAAATTGTTTTCCATTTGACTTTTGACACTTAGTAACTATACAGACATATCTCCATATGTACTATATTTTGGAAGTAAAAACATTCTTCTTTGCATTTGTACATCATTTAACTAGGAAATAAATAAAATGCAACATGACATCAGTCAAATAAACCCAGCTTTGAAGTAAAAGAGACTTGAGTTTGAAACCTTGTTACACTGTTTACTAATAATTCTTTGACCTTGCACCATGTTGCTCAATCACTTTGAGGTCAGTTTTTTTGTTTTTGTTTTTGTTTTTATTTTCTGTTGTAAGAGGTAATAATGACTATATCTGTGTGGAATCTACTATGACAGTCCTTGATTTGGAAAAGTTGCTCAATAAATAATAGGTATTATTAAATGAGATAAGAGATAGCCTACAGACAGGGCTGGACTCTCCTAGAATGCTGACAAAACTCAGGAGCCAGGAAAAATTTCTATGACATTGTCTCCCTACCTCAAGGTGGAAGTGGCAGGCTCACCAAACCCGAGATAGTGATTCTCTACTAGAAGTATGATAGGAGAGGCAGTGTTCAGAGCAGTGTTGTTGTCATGGAGAGTGGTTTCTTTTTTTTTTTTTTTTTTTAAAAATTTTTTTTTTTTTATTTATTTGACAGAACACAAGCAGGCAGAGAGGCAGGCAGAGAGAGAGGAGGAAGCAGGCTCCCTGCTGAGCAGAGAGCCCGATGTGGGACTCGATCCCAGGACCCTGAGATCATGACCTGAGCTGAAGGCAGCGGCTTAACCCACTGAGCCACCCAGGCGCCCTGGAGAGTGGTTTCTAAGGCCATAAAATACTTGCCTTAAATCTAGATCTTTGCACTGGAAATATTAGCTGCTCTCAAGTGACTCCTGAAGAACAGTATGCATGTCAGAATTTCATTCATTGTGTTTATTCTTTTTTTTTTTCACTTAGCAAATATTTATTGCATTTTTATTAAGTCTTTCACATTATTCTAGATGAACTAACAGAAATATGCTGAGATTTGTGGAGATGTGCGTTATAGGTTTATGGATTGAAAAAGTGAGGCTGGTAATTAAAATATTTCCAAAAGTGGGGTGCCTAGTTGTCTCAGTCAGTTAAACCTCTGCCTTCAGCTCGGGTCATGATCCCAGGGTCCTGGGACTGAGCCCCACATCAAGATCCCAGCTAGGCGGGAAGCCTGCTCCTTCCTCTCTCACTCCCCCTGCTTGTGTTCCCTCTCTTTCTATGTCTCTCTCTGTCAAATAAATTAAATCTTTAAAAAAAATAAAATAAAATAAAATAAAAATTTCCATTAACAATGCCCCTGATCAGGGTGGTATTGCCTTCTGCTATCACAATAAAGACTGATGTAACAGGTTGGGTTTTCTTGATCTTGATAACTTTTTTAACCTTAGATTATTACATTAAAAAAATAAAAACAACAGCAACAAAAAAACCAAAACACTTCCTCAGAATCTAAACTTTTCTACTTGCTATTTATATAATCTATGTATTTCCTTTTAAAAATTTATTTATTTATTTATTCGACACAGAGAGAGAGGTCACAAGTAGGCAGAGAGGCAGGGGGAAGCAGGCTCCCTGCCGTGCAGAGAATCCAATGAGGACCTCAATCTCAGGTCCCTGATATCGTGACCTGAGCTGAAGGCAGAGGCTTAACCCACTGAGCCACCCAGGTGTCCCTATGTATTTGCTTCTTAAAACAATTTTAGAACATAGTTGGTCTGATTGCTATTTCCTTCATATGACTTTTGATAAAATGTCTGTATCCTAAGGCCAAATCCTAGAGATCTAGGTTCTAAGAAACATCTGAATGTGAACACTGTATGAAAGGGACCATTAGGGGCTGGAGAATCATTCAACTAGTGGTGTTTTTCATAGATGCAGCAAATTGAAGATAACTCTTTTTTGCTTTCCATTTGTTGGAGATAGTTAATATGGTTTATGAGCTCAGTAGTCAAATTCTTTGACTGAAATACTTCATGAAAAACTATCAAAGGCAGTACCTACTGGTGATTGTGAAGACAGGCTGGAAAACACTTTCACAATGGCAATGTCTGACAAACTCTGCTTTAGAATGTTAGTAATAATGTGTAAGTGCATGTGACAAGGAAAAATTATTTTAGATCATATACTATTAAATGTTTTAATATAACGTTTATATAATTCATAGGCAAAACTTGTTATTTTCCCATTTACTAAGTATTGTATACTTTTTTACCTCAGATAGTGCAGGTTTGGTTCCAAATTACTGTAATAAAATGAATACTACAATAAAGTGAGTCCAATGAATTTTTTTGTTTCCTGATGCATATAAAAGTCTTGTTTATACTGTAATGTAATCCATTAAGTGTGCAAAGCATTGTCTTAAAAAGAAAATATACATACCTCAATTTAAAAAAATGTTTTGTTGCTAAAAATTGCTAACCATATCTGAGCTTTTAGTGAGTCATAATCGCTGATCACAGATCACCATGACACAGTAATAATAAGCAAGTTTGAAGTATTGCAAGAATAACCAAAATGTGACATAGAGATATGAAGTAAGCAATTACTATTGGGGAAATGGCACCAAAAGATTTGCTCTACACAGCTTTGCCACAAACCTTCAATTCGTAACAAGCAGTCTCTGTGAAGTGCAGTAAACAAAGTGCAATAAAATGAGGTATGCCTATAATTTTAAAAAGACATAACTTGTCAACAAATGCATTTTCAAATGACACATTACATGTTTGGTTTAGGGACTGCGTGTGTAGTCAGTGCCAGCTAGAATATAAAACTACATTTTTTGGTATTAAAAATAGACCATAAAAGCACATAAAAGCAATAATCCTGTATTTGGCTGGTTTATTGTTATAATTTTGTTACTTTTACTATATGAAAATTATATGTATATTGCAGGAGTGGATACTTTTTTTTCTCAGCAAAGACAAAAAGATAATAAATATTCTCTTATTTTTTTTTTCCGCATTTTAGAGACTTCTTAGTTTGCTATATGAAAAGTTTGGTCAGATGTATGCAATTTATAAATAAGATGAAGGTATTATTTTCGGGATGTTGGCTATTTTATGGCAAAGAAAGCTGAGGTTTAGAGCTGTTTACCACTGCAGAAGATCAAGTATGAACCCAGCATTGTGGATGGATATCAAGATGTGTCTGTACGTGTATGTCACAGAAGATTTGATAGCTAGATTTGTCTTTTCTTTCCTTCTTTTTTTTTTTCTTTGAACAATTATTTTTGCTTAAGAAGCTGGTAGAACTGTGTATAACTTTTAACATACTTGAACCAGCTTCCTTTCTTTCACAGAATTATAAGTGGCATTCACTCTGGATTTTCAGTGATGTTTCACTGAATTGGCTTTTCACCAACAGTAATAATGTGATTTTATTTAAAGAGAGCAATAATAGAAAATAGGTATGAATAGTGACCCTTTGGCTTGTCTTATAAAGTTTATCATGGCTTTATGACCCAAATGCATTTTTATTAGGATTACTACTCGCTTCTTATTACAAATTGGTTTTAGTTTTGCTCCTCTCCGCCAGAAAGCCCCTCATCCTCACCCCAGGGACTTGAAAAACACTCTTTTCCATTTATTTTGTAGTTTTGAAATGCCCAAATGGATTCCATTTCTTTCAGTTATAATGTTAAAGTTAACTGAGTGGTATCAAATTTCACGAGATAACCCTTTGTAAGGTATGTGAAAGTGTATTTAATAAAAGAATCAGAAAGAATTGACACCTGTAGGCTGCAACACTACATGGGAAAGATAATAGAAACTGGGGAAGCTGTAACAGTTTGAGTGATTTGTAAGACTGTAGGAATTAAAGAGCCATGGTGAATGTGTCAGTGATGGGTTGTATGTGCCAGTAGTGGGTTGTAATAATGAGTACTAATTCAAAACTATTTCTTCCACAGTGTCACTTTTATTATCAGGAGCAATTTGGTTATTTTTTAGCATAAGTTTTCAGACACTGTATAGTCCTCATTGATTTTCTGACATTCACCACATCCTGAAGTCCTGAGAACCCTCTTGATGTTGATTTTTATAGTGCATATACCGAAAAATATGCTAAATACTTGCAATGCTCCAATCCTAAAATCACATTTTGCAACCAGATGATCCTTATAAATTTGTTGCCCAGAAGATCATAATCCAGTATTGAAAAATTTGTATTTTAATATCAGACGTTTTGTTAGCATCTGTTTGGTAAGGTTCATAATTCAGTAAAATGTCATGTTTCAAAGAACAGAGTATTTTTAAATAATTAGGAGTGGGTAAGCCAATTTGGAAGTATGACAAATTTTAATTTTGTGAATATTAGAAATGTACTGGTAGAAGGAGGATCTGGGATATGGTCTGCTCTGATATTAGAAGTAAGAGAAAAAAATTTCACCAGAAAGAGCCAAATGAGATATATTGTTATGCATAAATCATTACACAGCTGTGTAGCAGGCACCTCATGTTGGATTCATCAGACTGTTGGTGAAAAAAAAGTTTTGGAAAGTGAGGGAGGCAACATGGAATAATCAAGAGCAGGTAAAAATCCCATTATAATGGATTTCATGAGACAACTAAATTTTTTTGTGGTGACTAGATACATTGCTGTAAATATTTCCATTCTACAGGAGGGAGAACAAGCTTGAGCAAGGCTTATCCAAAACAAATTAGGAAGGAAGAAAGAATCAGTGCTTTGAAAACAGAAATGAAAATAGAGTGGTGAATAATATACCGTATCCTTGTGACTCAGTGGATTTTGTTCTGTTTGGAAGGTTCATAGATTTTTAGAGGGTAGGGTATTGGTATAATTGAAGAAGGACGATGTAAAAGACACTAATCTAGTATTGTTGATATAGTAAGTATTATACTTACTTATTATACACAAAGTATTGAATGAAGAAAGAAAACTTGAAAGTTAATTTCTGTTTGAGGCAGGTCTATGGTGATAATGTGAACATACAGTCATGGCCTGATTCGACTTCAGTATGACCTTCCTTGTCTTTCTTGTAGAAAGTGTGCTCTAAAACTGCAATCATCATATCTTTCTCTGTTTCACTTTGATACTCTCCACAGAAACTTGAAAGTCACAGGAGCTGGACTCTTAAATTACTCAGGTGGTTTCCAAGTAGGAAAGTGGTTTTCAGTGTAGATCCAGCAAACGGATCAAAAAACTACTTCTTTCATAAAAGGTACAAACTTTTGCTGTAAAAATTGTTTTATTCAGTGATGGTGAATCATTTGGAATAGAATGGTAACAAGAAAAAGTAAAACACTCTTGCATGGGCAATCTCTTGAACTCCATATATCAGTGCTCTGTAGAATGCATCTTAGTAGTTTTGACCCTTCAACATTATTTTTCCTATACTAAAGACTAAGTCTTTCATGTTCTGTCTGAATTGATAAAATAAGACATCATTGCCCTTCTAATTACCCATTGCAGACACTCACCATCTGATACCTTTGAAAATACGAATTTTGGAGACAGAATGGTCATTATAGGTCATTTTATAAATGAAGTAAATGAAGATCAGTCCAATCACAGTTTGAACAGGTTTTAGGCTTTGGGAATCCTAACTGCCTATACTCATTTCCTCATCTCTGTATAGTTTCACTACTTTCCAGTTCCCAAAACTCAAGATTCTAATCCCTTTCTTCACTGCGTTATAAGATCCTTCTTGTAATTAGTGTTAATTAAGCACTTGCTAAGTGCAAGAGATCTGACTAGGCAAAAAAATGTAGCTGTGACCCTAAAGCCAGTTTGATCATCAGAAGTACTTGAGAAGTTGTATAGGAATATAAATTCTCTGACTCTGTTTCATATCTACAGAAACAAAATCTATGTATATAGGTCTTGGGACTTTATATTTTTTAAAAATACCCCCAAGCCCCTCTATACTGTTGATGGGAATGCAAGGTGGTGCAGCCACTTTGGGAAACATTATGGAGGTTCCTCAAAATTGAAAATAGAGCTACCCTGCAACCCAGAAATTGCACTACTGGGCATTTATCCCAAAGATACAAAGATAGTGATCTGAAGAGGCACATGCACCTCAATCTTTATGGCAGCAGTGTCCACGATAGCCAAACTATGGAAAGAACCTAGATGTCCATCAACAGATGAATGAATAAAGATCTGGTGTATATATGCAATGGAATAATATGCAGTCATCAAAAAAGAAGAAATCTTGCCATTTGCAATGACATGGATAGAGCTAGAGGGTATTATGCTAAGCAAAATAAGTCAATCAGAGAAAGACAATTATCATATGATCTCACTGATATGAGGAATGTGAGAAACAAGACAAAAGGTCATAGAGGAAGGGAGGGAAAAATGAAACAGGATGAACCAGAGAGGGAGACAAACCATAAGAGACTCTAAGTCTCAGGAAACAAACTGAGGGTTGCTGGAGAGGAAGGTGGTGGGAGGGTTGGGGTGGCTTGGTGATAGACATTGGGGAGGGTATGTGCTATGGTGAGCACTGTGAATTGTGTAAGAATGTTAAACCACAGACCCGTTCCCCTGAAACAAATAATATATGTTAAATAAAATGTGTGTGTGTGTGTATACACATATACATATATATGTGTGTGTGTATAAATATATATCTATATCTATCTATCTATCTATCTATCATATATAATAACAATAACAAAATGCCCCAAGATAAGTAAAATGATGAGATGGATTTGTTATTGTTGCTTAAGAAATATATACACATGGAGTATAGACTAATTATTTGGTGCTGTGGATTGATCTTCCCTACAACTCTTTTCTCTTCCAGTCCTTTCCATCTCAGTCAGTGACAACTGTCACCTACTGATGTGTTCAACCCAGGAAGCTGGATTCATCATTTCTCCTTCATCTGTTCTATTGGTGTGTCTACTTCCATTACCTCTGAGATTTCCTCCCTCCCATCTGTTCTCTACAAATACAGTTGAAGCGATGAATTTCCAAAGTGAACATATTCATTCCCCTCTCTTGTATAAAACCTTTTGTTAGCCTATATCAGTGTTGCCAATGTGTGCTCTCTGTAACTATATAATAGACATGATATGAAAAAAGAAATAAAAGCCCTGTCTTAGACCACATGGGCTGCTACAGTAAAATACCATAGACTGGGTAACTTAAACAACAGACATTTATTTATCAAAGTTCTGCAGGCTGGTAAGTCTGAGATCAGGGTGCCAGTATGGTTGAGTTCATTTTTGTGAAGGCCCTTTGAGTGGCTTGCACACTATTGTCTTCTGGCACACCTCACATAGTGGAGAGTAGAAGCCTTTGTGTCTTTTCCTCTTCTCATAGTGGCACTCATCCCATCCCACGGGGGGCCCACCCTCATGACCTCATCTAAACTGAATTACTTTCCAAAGACTATACTTCCTAATACCATCACACTGAGAAATAGGAATCGAACCTATGAATTTTGTGGGGACAGAAGCCTTCAGTCTATAGCAATCCTCATAGTCAAATCACTTTTTAAAAATGTTGAGTTAGCCAGGTAAGGATTTTAAGTGTTGCTATTTTTATAATAGAATTTTGGCTCTTATGTGCATTGTATAACTTTAAAAGGGTAGTGTATATTGTAGGCACTGTTGTCCAGAGATCTTCAACTATAGAACTCCTTTTTCTACAGAATCTCCTGAGGAGCTAATGTCTAGGAAATACACTCTGGTGAGCTGCATCTTGGCACTAGACATCTGTAGATTTTTTTTAGAAGCCCATTACTAGCATGGCATATGTATGAGACCACTACTGTAAGGGGACCTTTCATATATTGCTGTGTCTCTTTGGGCTAGGATGTAAGAAATGTTTTCTCTTGCCTTGTCACCTGCTCTTGGGAGATTGGAATTTTTAAGATTGTGACCTAATAATATTATGGCTATTTTGAAAAATGTTAAATGTGAATGGATTTAGTGTTCTACAGTAGCTAGTACAGCCAAATAGATTCTAACTTCATGATAAGATTCAAAGCATAGATGAAAAAAGAAAAAGATAAATATATTTGATTCTTGGTGGACAAAAAACCTGAAATGAAACCAAATTCCTTAATTTTTTTACCAGCTTATTGATTTTATGTCATGTTGATATGACTTATGCTTTATGTTATTGATGAGTCAAGGAAACAAAGTCAGTTGTACACCTTGGAGCTTTATTTAAGCATCCATTGACTTCATTTAAATAAGCCCACATCAAACTATTTTTTTAAGATTTTATTCATTTATTTGACAGAGAGAAAGATCACAAGTAGGCAGAGAGGCAGGCAGAGAGAAGGGGGGGAAGCAGGCTCCCTGCTGGTCAGAGAACCTGATGCGGGGCTGAATCACAGGACCCTGAGATCACGACCTGAGCCAAAGGCAGAGGCTCTAACCCACTGAGCCACCCAGGAGCCCCAGCCCACATCAAACTTTAAAGTTAAATGTAACTCTAATAACTCTTTATTGTGTCCTAGGTGACAATATGTAGTTTTTGGAAAATGAATAAAGAAAATTTTGGAGCTTTCCATTTGCTTAGTGCATAATCATGGAAAATATACTTTTGAAATAATAACTACATAAAAGATAAATTTTTATTATTTTTATTAACATATAATATACTATTTGCCCCAGGGGTATAGGTTTGTGAATTGTCAAGCTTACACACTTCACAGCACTCACCATATCGCATTCCCTCCCCAATATCTGTAACCCAACCACCCTCTCCATGCCCCCCGCTCCTCCCAGCAACCCTCATTTATTTTGTAAGGTTAAGAGTCTCTTATGGTTTGTCTCCCTCCTGATTCTGTCTTTTTTCATTTTTTCCTTTCCTCTCCCCCAATCCCCCCCATTCTACCTTTCAAACTCCTCATATCAGGGAGATCATATGATAATTGTCTTTCTCTGATTGACTTATTTCACTCACCATAATGCTGTCTAGTTCCATCCACTTCATTGTAAATGGCAAGATTTCATTTATTTTGATGGCTGCATAGTATTCCAATGTGTGTGTGTGTGTGTGTGTGTGTGTGTGTGTGTGTGCATGTGTGTGTGTGCGCGCGCATGCACACCACATCTTCTTTATGCACTCATCTGTTAAGAGGCATCCAGGTTCTTTCCATAGTTTGGCTATTGTGAACATTGCTGCTATAATCATTCAGGTGCATGTGCCCCTTTGGATCACTATATTCATATCTTTAGTGTAAATACCCAGTAGTGAGATTGCTGGGTCACAGGGTAGCTCTATTTTCAACTTTTTGAGGAACCTCCATACTGTTTTCCAGAGTGGCTGCACCAGCTTGCATTCCCATCAACAGTGTAGGAGGATTCCTCTTTCTCCACATCCTTGCCAACATCTGTCGATTCCTGACTTGTTAATTTTACCCATTCTGACTGGCGTGAGGTGACATCTCAGTGTGGTTTTGATTTGTATTTCCCTGATGCTGAGTGATGTGGAGAATTTTTTCATGTGTTTATTGGCCATCTGGATGTCTTCTTTGCAAAAACGTCTGTTCATGTCCTCTGCCCATTTCTTGAATGGATTATTTGTTCTTTGGGTGTTGAGTTTGATAATATCTTCTCCCATTCTGTCAGTTGTCTTTTGGTTTGCTAATTGTTTCCTTTGATGTGCAAAAGCTTTTGATCTTGATGAAGTCCCAATTGTTCATTTTTGCCCTTGCTTCCCTTGCCTTTGGCGATGTACCTAGGAAGAAGTTGCTGCAGCTGAGGTCGAAGAGGTTGCTGCCTTTGTTCTCCTCAAGGATTTTGATGGATTCCTTTCTCACATTGCAGTCTTTCATCCATTTTGAGTCTTTTTTCGTGTGTGGTGTCAGGAAATGGTCCAGTTTCATTCTTCTGCATGTGACTATCCAATTTTCCCAACACCATTTGTTAAGAGACTGTATTTTATTTTTTCATTGGGCATTCTTTCCTGCTTCTTCAAAGATTAGTTGACCGTAGAGTTGAGGGTCTATTTCTGGGTTCTCTATTCTGTCCATTGATCTATGTGTCTGTTTTTGTGCAAGTACCATACTGTCTTGATGATTACAGCTTTGTAATAGAGCATGAAATCTGGAATTGTGATGTCACCAAACTTGGCTTTCTTTTTCAACATTCTTCTGACTGTTTGGGTTTTTTTTTTTTTTTTCCTGGTTCCATATAAATTTTAGGATTATTTGTTCCATTTCTTTGAATGAAATTGATGGTATTTTGATAGGGATTGCATTAAATGTGTAGATTGCTTTAGGTAGCATAGACATTTTCACAATATTTATTCTTATTATCCATGTGCATGACTTTTCCATTTCTATGGAAAAGCATAGGCTTTTCCATTTCTTTGTGTCCTCTTCAATTTCTTTCATGAGTGCTTTATAGTTTTCTGAGTACAGATTCTTTGCCTCTTTGGTTAGCTTTATTCCTAGATATCTTATGGTTTTGGGTGCAGTTGTAAATGGGATTTACTCCTGAAATTCTCTTTCTTCTGTCTTGCTGTTGGTGAATAGAAATGCAACTGATTTCTGTGCATTGATTTTATATCCCAACACTACTGAATTCCTGTATGAATTCTAGCAGTTTTGGAGTAGAGTCTTTTGGGTTTTCTACATAAACTATTATATCATCTGCAAAGAGTAAGAATTTGACTTCTTCTTTGCTGATTTGGATGATTTCATTTCTTTTTGTTGTCTAACAGCTGAGGCTAGGATTTCTAGTACTATGTTGAATAGCAGTGGTGATAGTGGACATCACTGCCATGTTCCTGATTTTAGCAGAAAAGCTCTCAGTTTTTCCCAATTGAGAATGATATTCACTCTGGGTTTTTCACAGATGGCTTTGATGATATTGAGGAATGTACCCTCTATGCCTTCACTGTGAAGAGTTTTGATCAAGGAGGAATGCTGTACTTTGTCAAATGCTTTTTCAGCATCTATTGAAAGGATCATATAGTTCTTGTTCTTTCTTTTATTAATGTATTGTATCACACTAATTGATTTGCAGATGTTGAACCAACCTTGCAGCCCAGGAATAAATCCCACTTGGTTGTGGTGAATAATCCTTTTAATGGACTGTTGGATCCTATTGACTACTATTTTGGTGAGAATTTTTACATCCATGGTCATCAAGGATATTGGTCTGTAATTCTCCTTTTTTGGTGAGGTCTTTGGTTTTGGGATCAAGGTAATGCTACCCTCACAAAATAAGTTTGGAAGTTTTCCTTCCATTTATATTTTTTGGAACAGTTTCAGGAAAATAGGTATTAATTCTTCTTTAAATGTTTGGTAGAATTCCCCTTGGAAAAGGATAATATTTTTAAAACAAAAATGATTTAATAATGGAAAATGCAAAAACATGTAATGTTCTCAAACTGTCAGTGCTAAATATTTGAAGATTTAAAAAATCTACAGGCTTTTGATTTACCAGATATTCTTTGAAATTGTTATAGTCAGGAGGAAAGAAAGATACAGGCCAGAATGTTGGACATTACATGTAGTGTAAAAATAGGTCATCTTTCAATGGAGTATCCAACCATTTGTTTATTTGGTGATACTTGTGACAGTGTTCCCTGGAACTAAAATAAATGGGATTAGGAGAGTAACATTTCTCTTCAGAATTCAAAAACAATGTCCACTTGTTTGTCTATAGTTTTTTCTTGGTGTATGCTTAAAGATTGTCCAATTGATTAGGAAACGTTGCATAAACTTATTCCTAAGTATATTTGTTGCATTTCCAATAATACGCTTAATGTATTTTTTTCCTCAAACCTCTAGATACTTTTTCAGGTCAAATATCTAAGTTTAAAGCAGTGGTTTCAGTTGTTCAACTAAGTACAAAAATATTTCCTATTTGTTGATGCTCTGTAATGTGTTATATTTTTTAACATAAATTTTCTTGTTTTCTGTTATATGTAAACACTTATGAACCCCACATTAAACAAATGATACCTGCCAGTGAGGCACATTTAGGGAAAAATCAAAGTATACTAAGTCACTTCATGTTTCATTAATAGGAGAGGAGTTCCAGGTTAGACCTGGAAAACTCTAAATGGAGAAATGGAAAACATTACATTGCAAAGGAACATTGATTAAGCAATAATCAAGATGATTCCATATACTTGATTTATTATGAAATGTATGAAAAAATTTCATGAAGTCTAAAAAGATTTTTTTACATGTTGCAAAGTGAAGTTTTACCCAATTTATCCTGACTGCATTCTCTATAGACAGCACTTATTCTGCCTGCTTGACTTTACATTCTTTTTTTGAGTTTTTTTGGTATATTTTGAATAATGAATAATTTTCTCTTGTTTTATAAAATGAGGTCCAGTGTAAAAATGTAGACATTTTATTGTCACCTTATAGATGAATTTAAAAATATTTTTTTATTTTCTAATTTGGCAGCAGTTGTTGCTATAGGGAAGTTACTGCATCACAGGTCTTTTTGAAAATTTCAAGTATTACACATCTGTGTGTTTAAAACAAGCACACACACCGAAATAAAAACAAATAAAACCAGAATCCTCATACTGCTGTTTTAAGTGCATAATAGCTAAAACTTATTATTATTATTATTATTATTATATCTTTAGGGGTTGGGTGAGGGGCAGAGGGAGAGGGAGAGAGGGAAGGAGAGAACATTAAACAGGCTCTATGTCCAGCACCCAGCCTGTGTGGGGTTCATCTCACAATCCTGATGATTGACCTGAGTCAAAATCAAGAACGGGTTGCTTAACTGACTGAGCCACCCAGAAGCCCTTAAAGAACATTATCTTTAGAGCTGAAGGGTTAATTAAATTCAACAAATACTTTTTAGCAGTTTGCCTATAGCATCTCTCAGAAGGCCGACTGCATAATTGGCACTCAATTGACACTGGATTTTTGGGAATGAGTTGAGCAGATGGAAGCATTTTGTTAGCTAAAGCAAGTTATATATAAAGGTATGTAAATATTACTTGTTCTCAAGATTCTTTCAATTAGCTGGGGATTCAAGCAAGTAAAGACAGAAAAGCAGGCATCTGGGGGAAAAAGAACTGAATGTGGAGGAGAAGGAAATGCAAACACTTAGGAAGTGCATAGGCGCTGTGCGTGGCCCCATACGCTGAGTTTAGTGCTCTGTAGGGTGGAATGAAAGCTAAACCTGGAAGAGGGACTTGACTCCTCATTTTAGAGAGATTTTAACTTAGATGACGTTTGTACTTAAACATTTAGAAAATGTGAGCATCTTGGAAATGTTTTGATTAGAGAAATGACATGGCTTAGGGAGCTAATTGGATGGCAGTGTTCACCAAGTGAAGTGTACACCTGAGAAAGGGAAGTTGCCAGAAGTGTTACAGACCAGAGACAAACCAGGCCATTTGGCTACAGTCTGTGCTGTTTCTCAAATTAGCATTTTTATTCTCTGAATTCTTAGGCTAGCTTTCCACTGTTTACTGGCAGCTCTACAACACTTTTTCTCTTAGCTTATCTTAGCTAATGCTCTCTTAATTCCATATCATAATACCTTTCTTCTCTTTCTTAGGTAAGATATTTAGCTATAGGGACCTTATTAAAATACCTCCGTAGTTAAGATCGTGTGTGTGTGTGTGTGTGTGTGTGTGTAGCATTGGCTGCTATTGCTGCTCATCCTGGCTGTCATTAGAAACTCCAAATATATGTAGGACATAATTGGAAAAGAAAAAAATGTATGTATAACTGCCCTTAAGATAATTTATCCTTATATTTATCATAGTCATATTTGACTAATACTTTTGGAATATGAACTGTTTTCCAGGTACTTTCATTTACTAGTGATGATTAACTTTTATAGTATATAATGAGCAGTCATTGTGTTAACACATTACGTGTAGTATCTAACCTCATGATTGCAATTCTGTGGTTTAAATATTATTTTACTCCTTTCATAGAAGAATAAATTGAGGTAGAGAGACATTATATATTTTCGTACATGTCAGGCAGCTATTAAGTGATAAAGTAAGAAACAAATTGGTCTGGTTCAAATAATGCTACTTTTTCATTGAATCCTTGCAGAATTAGCTTTATGCAGTCTATATTATTCCCATTTTTAGATTAGGGGATGAATTGATTCATCTAGGTAGCAAAAGGCCAGGTTCAGAATAAAACAGGGGGTTCAGGTTTCACATTTCATGACCTGCATGTTGTGTCAACTTTCCCAAGTTTAGGACTAAGAAACAAAGTAAAAAACAAAACAAACAAACAAACAAACAAACAAAATAATTTGGGGCCGCAAGCTCCCTGTTAATCAGTGACCTCTCTAAAATACCACTAATGTTTTGTTTTAATCATTCATACTCCTGCTTTGTTTCTGTTAATTATAGTCTCAGATTCAGTGGTGTGTGGTGTTAAATTTGTCACCAGATACGTATTTTTAGTAAGTTTAATTTCTATTATTGTCTAGCATTGGGACCTTACAGTTCCATATTCTTCCCCAGAGCTTTATTTAATGTTGCCTCTAGTTATCCACTGGAAATGGTATGTATGACCCTAGGCATCTTCGTGGTAGATTTTCCTGCCACTTTCTTCTGTCTATTCTATGCAGCTGCCTAATGAGTCATTTCAATGTCTACTTCATATTTCCCAGCTGCATTTCATTTAGTTACCCAATATATTGCACATGCATGAAGAAATACTTATAAGGTTCATGTTCAAGAATGCTTAGATTAGTGGGTGGCTTAGAGAGGGGGAGGAGGATGACAGAAAGAAATTCATGGATTCCCCACAGAAAGGTAATTCTTTAAAATGCACAATAAAGAATTTCTTATAACCCAGATCACCCTGTCAACACACATAATGCAGTTTGAACATACACCTATCTTAACTTTTGAAACAACTCTTAATTTATTAAGGTAAAAGAGCTTGTTAGCATTTGCTTCAGCATGTACAGAGAAGGTGAATGATTGGTTTTAAAATGTTTGATAATTCAGGGTTAATTGATGGGCCTTAAGGGCTTAGGATTCTTAGGAATGTTATTTTAAAATCCAAGCTTTAAAGCACCACCTGCAAAATGAGGAAGTATTCTGGTGCTTGAAATATATTGATATGAACTAAAGTGAGGCTCATAAATTTTGTTCTGTTTCTCTTCTGAACAAACACAGCTTAGGGTAGTGTAATGCGTGCCTAGGGTGGTCTTGGTCATTGTGCTGTCAGAAAGCAGCATGCTGTTTTCTTCTAGAAATATAGATGTGATATGTTATATGCTGGGAAGAGATGTGTGTGTGTGTATGTGTGTGTAATTTTTCAGTCTTATTCTGCCTTCCTTTGGATACAATTCTACTTTAATATAGAATAAGCAAAATATTACTAATAAACAGTGAAAGAGCCAACCTAAAAAGCCATCTTCAAGGGTTAAACAGACACTCTGAACTAATCATACCATGTTAGATCTAAATGAAACTAGTGAACACTAAATAACATTCCTCTTAGAAATTGCAAATGATATCCCCAAATATGGTTTTGTCTTATGGATGTTTGACCCACACAGTGTTTTTTAACAATTGAATTATTTTCCAATATCCAAAATTGGAAGATTTTACCTAAAACACCAGATTTCTGGCTTCTCTTGAAAAATATGAAGATCTGGGCAATATTAAAAAGACCTTCCCATATGGCCACACTTGATGAGAACTGCAGAAATTGCCCACTACACACATTTGCTAGAGTATGAATTCCATGAAGACTCATGAAGAAGTAACTATTCCATGAAGAACTGAAGTCCTATGAATTTTCATGAAGAACTCATTTGTGGGTTGAAGTAATCTAAATATCTGGAAGAGTGTATGCCTGTAGATGTTCAATACATTATCACAAAAATCAGACTTTAATCTCTTAGTCAACATTTGTTGAAGTTACAGGACATGAGTTCACCAGTATGATACCCATCAATCCTTACTGTATTGTACTTAAACCATTTATGTTATCTCTTCCAGTCTTTCCTCATTTACATTATTTTTTTTTTTTTGCTTTTTACAAATTGTGGTAAAATATACATTACATAAACATTACCATATTAAACATTTTTAAATGTACAGTTTTGTGGCATTAAATATGTTCACATTATTATACAATTGTCACCAGAACTTTCTATCCCCAGAACTTATCTTCTGTATTTAGAATATGGTTCATATAGGGAATGTCTTTATAAAGAGACTCATCTAAGTCATTGTGGAAATTTTTATTTCATTTGTAATGATTTTTGGGAAAAAAGGTTGGCCACTCTGGTGAACATTTAACCATTTTATCAACTATAGATGGAAGATTGTTTTGTTCGCTTCAGTTACGTTTAGAGATTTGATAACCTAATGTTTTTATTTA
Organism: Mustela nigripes; assembly: GCF_022355385.1. Lineage (NCBI taxonomy): Eukaryota > Metazoa > Chordata > Mammalia > Carnivora > Mustelidae > Mustela > Mustela nigripes. The sequence continues at coordinate 187,353,834 of NC_081557.1, read as the reverse complement.
TATTGAGATTTTATCTTCAGAAAAGTAATTTTTTTTCTTGCCCAATCTAACCTGTCTTTGTCTTTAGATAGATGTTCTCAGTATAGCAGTCTAGAAATGCAGGTATCATTTGTTAATTTTAAGAAACTCTGGTTTAATGAGGTTAAATGATTGCTAGAATTTCAGCCCAAGTTTTTTTATTTTACTGCACCAGGAATTCCTGATTATAGAGATTTTTAAAAATCATTCAAAACCCATAATTTTAAAAGATTTTTGGGGAACTATATAGATTACACATATATTGTTTTCTTAATGTTAAGAGAACTCTGGTAGTATTCTAACAGCTTAGTCTAGTCCTGGGGATACACAAACATTTTGCTATGGCAATTCTTTGGATTTGTGGCCAATGGCATATGTAAGGCAACTGCTTTGTAATGGTGGAAGAAGTTTATAAATCTTGTTAAAGAGCAAACACTGAGATCACAAACAATATAGATATTTATTAAGGACAGCACACTTGCAAAGCCAAGGTTTTCTTTAAAAAAAAAAAAAAATGAGGCATTTTGCTCTGACAAGAAAACAGTGGAATTTAATTAAGTTTTGCATATGATACCATATACTTTGCAGTTGAGATCCAGTGATGTAATCTAATCTTCTCACTATCATTTCTTTTTGTACTCTTTCTTTACTTTTGGGTGAAAATGGACTTGCAAAAGCTTGTGTTGATATATTTTGCTCATGTTTAATACATTTTCTGGGAAGTTTTGTCAATAACACTATGTGTTATTAACATCTGTGAAGCAGTATAACAGGTTTAACTGCTAAAGAATGTGATATTAAAGGCATTTAAATTGTTCATTGTTAATTTCAAGCAAATTAGTAGCCCTGTTCTTAGATATAATACTTACTGAGTCGAGTGATTCATCTCTTGAAAGACACATATAGTTGATAATAAAGGTATATGCTTTTGAAAAAAAGTTTCCCCTCTGACTTTCTGATGATATTTGGAAAAGGCTAGATTTATAGGACCTATAAATTTATAGCATCTTTTGAGGAAAATCACCTTTATATTAGATCTAATTAGTGATGAGACCAGTTTTCAAGTTTATCACGTTCTTAAAATTATAACACATATTTCTGAAATTATGCCATGTATCATGATAGCAGCTTGCTTATTTTTTACATCTGTTATTTTATCTGATTAGTCCTGTCAAGTTGCAATCTTTGTATTCTCTGACCTTTAACTAATATATTGTTAGCACTTTGTTGATTTCTCAGATTAATTTAATCTTAAATTAATTATTTTCATACTTAAAACATTTAAACTTCTTACCAAGTAAATAGATGCTTAAAATGCATTCACTTGTTTAATAAAACATGAAACAGTGCTGTGTCTAATATAAGGAACCCTCAAAGTGGATCATTTTATAATACTCATTAGATAACAATTATTTTAGTAGTAATCATGAAATGAAATATATATTAACAATAATAATAACAGAAAAATGAATACAAATAGCAACTGAGTTTTATATATAAAATCCTGCTGGTAAAAATTAAAAAAACAATAAAAGTAGTGGATTAAGATTTTTTAACTTCATAAAGGAACTATTTTTGGAAAATAGAAAAGACACAAATGAAGAATGCCTTCAAAAGAATACATTCTTCAAGATTCAGGGGGTTATTTGTGCAAAGAATTACAATATTAAGGTAATTCAAGTACTGTTTCTTCATCTTTACAATCACTATGCTATCATTGTTTATTTTGAATTTATAGATGCAGCAGTACATTGAGCCATAGGCATTGGAATTGTGAACTGCGTCCAAACTGGGCTCAAATTATTTCACACCATTTTGAATTTATTCTTAAAATGAATGAGGGCAGAAGTACAGCTGTTTATGTGAGTCAGGGCTGACTAAGTGACTCAGTTTTCCAAATTAACTTGCCTGTAGAATATTATTCTCATTAAAGGTAAGTAGTAAATACATGCTAATTTGGATTATACATGTATTTTATGAAGACTCTACAGTAACAGCAACTATGTTTAGAACAAAAGAGCAGAGATTTGCAAACTACAGCTTGTGAGGCCAAATCCCCCACAATCCCAGGTAAACCAGTTTTAGGGAGAGTGAGAGGGGAGGAAAAGCCTCACTTGCCATTTCTGAGTGTGGTACATCCACAGTGGGACTAAATTCTGTTGTGTATGTGAGTGTTGTTCTTAGCTCACTGTACTAAAAGCAAATATAGACTATGCCATTTTACTTCCCAGGTGTTGTGTATCTTAGGTGTTGACTCTTTCAGTGGTAAATGTTAACTCGAGTGTGGTTCAGAAAATGTGTCTCATGTGTCTTAACCTCTGTTACTTTTTTGAGGAAATAGTCCAAGCTAAAGATTTAAATCAAAATCTTTGAGAAATTATATTTCTTCAAGCAGGTTTATCTTGATATAGTTTTGTTATCTCTTTTATTTTTATAAGCTTATAAGATAGCTTAATGACCAGAAAACTGTTTTTACATAAATAATTTGGAAGCTATGTCTTTGAAATAATTTCTACCCTTTTGATCTAACCTTATTTAAATAAACATCTGTTGATTATGTAATTAAATTTCCTTGACTTTTTCTTTGAAGTTAATTACTTTATTTATAGGGTCTCAAAAAATGTTTCTGTATAGTAAAAAAATAACTGTCATATTTTAGCAGACCAGAAATATAACTTGTAAGGAAAGTCCCTTTTGTACTACTGTTTGCTTTAGCCATTATAGACTGTCACATTCTCAGTCTCTCTGAGGATCTGTGCCCAAGTGGAATAGTCTTTGCTTTCTTCTATGCTTTTTATCAATAGATATTTTTAAATTTATGCTTCAGTGACTGAAAATTTTGTAGCATAGACTACTTGGTTATGATATTTCAATTATGCTAATTCTTTAGTCTTTTTCATGCATTTTGTGTTTATCATACTAAATAAAACACAAGTAGTAAATACCAGTGTTAAGCCTTCAAACTATATAATTGCATCTGTAACCAATAAAAGGATATAACTACATATTCAGTGCACTTTAAATTTCCAAAACTTTGAGAAATTAAAGAAAAAACCATGATGTCATTTAGCTGTGTAATTTGAAAAGTGAAGGCCTAAGAACTGACTCTTACATACTCTTAAATGTAAGACCAAGAAGCTTCTCAGGCTGGTAAACTTCAGTACATTGTACCCCTTTGAAATAAAAGTATCACCAATCAACCATATTATGTCTAAGAAAACTAGACTGTAGTTTCTGTGGAAAATTTAATTCTGGGAAGACTTGAATACTGATGAAACTCAGTAAGTTAATAGCAACAGTGTAATTCTGAGTTTTATTTTATGTCAGTAAGTACTCAGCTGTTCAAACTGTTTAAGAAATTCACTACTTTGAAAGAATCAGGCACAGATAATCAACTGGTTAATTTGTAATTTAAAAGTAATAAAGGATTCCCCTCTGTTAAGATGGTAGAGATAGAATTTTATATCCAGTCTAAAGGCAGTTGATCAAGACTAGTATAAAGAGACCAGCAAGAATCAGGGATCCAATATTTAGGAGTCAGTGCAAAGAAATCAGTTCCCATGTGAGGTGGCTCCTTCCTCACCTTCTTTTCCTCCTTTTCTTTTTCCTTCCTCCTCTCTTCCTGCTTCTTCTTTTTTTTTTTTTAATTTTAATATATATTTTTTGTAACATATATTCTTATTGATTAGTTATGTGCATAACTAAGCAATAAGAAAAAGGCCTATAACATATTGGAAAGTTATATAGAAGACATGAACAGGCAGTGAAGTTCCTTCCTGGTTTCCCTCTAGGAAGAAAGGACTATTGCTACATTATTACCCTAAATGGGGATGCGGAAGTATGTGCTATAAATCTACAAGGAATCCTTTGCCAATTGTTATAGGTACTGTATCTGTGTCACACAAAAGAATAACTCTTCTCTTTTTTTAAAGCTTTATTTATTTGTTTGAGAGAGAGGGAGAGAGGGGCAGAAGGAGAAGAGAGAGAATCTCAAGAAGACTCCCCACTGAGGGTGGAGCCCTATTTGGGCTTTGATCCCAGGACCCCAAGATCATGACCTGAACTGAAATCAAGAGTCAGACACTCAAATGACTGAACCAACAAGTTGTCCCCAAAAGAATGACTCTTAAGGCAATTATGTGGTATTTTTTCATGCGTAGGTCAACTTGAGAAATAATCAAACCTGAAACGAACTCCACATTATGCTGCTCAGAAAGATACAGCACAACCTGAATAGAATTTTCAAGGTGACATGAACATGATGCAAGAATCCCTCCACCCCTTCAAAAAAGGGCACATCTGAGGAGTGGAAAATCAGCTGTGACCATGAAATATATATGCATATAGTTTGGGTTATAATTTTTAATATTGGATAACCAGTTAACTGAAACGAAGTGCAAATGAGTTATCATCACATTGAAGTACATAATGTTGCTCATAATTAAATAAATAAAAATTAAGATAACAAGAACTTGATTCACACTTATTTTCTTATAGACTAAAGTAGCTGATGATGTACAGTATGTAAATATATTGAATGGAGAAGTCATAGTTCTCATTAAAAGGTGGTGAAGTTGAAATTATTGTAACGTCTTTTAATGGCAGCTTGTCATATCTATAAAAATATAAATGTACAATGCTTTGACCTAGCAATTTTGCTTCTAGGAATTCATCATGTATATCTTGTACGTGTATGCAAGGACATTTCTACAAAGATCTTTTCTGCAGCCCTGTTTATGATAGCATAACTGGAAACTACCTTAATGTCTTTTATTTACTCATGCTATCCCTATACCATGGAATATTATAAAACCACTACCTTAAGAAATCTCAAATATATTTCAACTAGACACATCATTTCCCATTATAGTTTTTTTTTTAAGATTTTATTTATTTATCAGAGAGAGAGAGAGGGGGAGAGAGAGAGAACAGGCAGACAGAATGGCAGGCAGAGGCAGAGGGAGAAGCAGGCTCCCCGCTGAGCAAGGAGCCCGATGTGGGACTCGATCCCAGGATGCTGGGATCATGACCCGAGCTGAAGGCAGCTGGTTAACCAACTGAGCCACCCAGGCATCCCTCCCATTATAGTATTAAAATTTATGTGAAATTATGTTAAAATGAAAAATAGATAGTTATATGGACAGTTCTGGAATGATGCAGAGTAACTTAAGAGTGTCCTCCTGGGAAGGAAAATTCGGATAAGAGAAGTACTTTTCACTGTATTAACTATACTGTTTGAATATTTATCCTGAATTTTATTTTTCTTCAGTAAATCAAAAATCTAGTAAAAAGAGCAAATGGCATTTTACAAATACTAATGTGGGTCATCACTTTGAAATGTCTGTATTTGTGAAGTTATTTTTTTTTTTTTTTTTTTATTTTTTATAAACATATATTTTTATCCCCAGGGGTACAGGTCTGTGAATCACCAGGTTTACACACTTCACAGCACTCACCAAATCACATACCCTCCCCAATGTCCATAATCCCAACCCCTTCTCCCAAACCCCCTCCCCCCAGCAACCCTCAGTTTGTTTTGTGAGATTAAGAGTCACTTATGGTTTGTCTCCCTCCCAATCCCATCTTGTTTCATTTATTCTCCTACCCACTTAAGCCTCCATGTTGCATCACCACTTTGCATCAAAATTAATACTATTTATGCAAGGAAGATTTGACATCAATATTTACCACTTCATCACTGATATCTTTTTACTCTATTAGTAGAATTGTTGATCATCACAATAGATGCAGAAAAGGAATTCAATAATATTCAATATTTTACCCACATACACTTGCCTATGTGTGTCTGTGTATGTGTGTATTAAGAATAGCAGAGAACTTCATTGAACCTGCTTGTGAATATCTACTGAAATTTAATGTAAACCAATATAGTTAATTTTTAACTTTATTTTTATACTGTTTAGCCCTTTTAAAGTATACAGTTATTGATATTAAGTATATTCACATTGTTGTGCAACAATCATACTATCCATTGTCAGAACATTTTTATCTCCTCAAGCTAAAACTCTATACCCATTAAGCAACAAAATTCCATTTACCTCTCATCCCAGTCCCTGGCAACCCCTATTCTATTTTTTTTTATCTCTATGATTTTAACTTTAGATATATAATTTAAGTGGAATTACATAATATTTGTCTTTTTGATGTGGGAAACAAAGGCAGAGGAAAAATTATTAAATTTCTTTACTACCTACAGTCCACTGACAAGTCCTTGAAACAGGAAGAATAACATTCTTCTAGGGACTCAACTGACTCAATGTTGATACTTTGCTAAGGGCAAAAGGAAATCTTAGCTCAACCCCTAGGACCCTCTAAGTCCACTTTTTATTTTATTTTATTTATTTTATTTTAAACATATAATGTATTATTTGCTTCTTAGGTATGGGTCTGTGAATCATCAGTCTTACACAATTCACTCACCATAGCACATACCCTCCCCAATGTTCATAACTCAGCCCCCCTATCCCTCCCTACCCATCTCCTAGCAACCCTGAGTTTATTTCCTGAGATCAAGAGTCTCCTATGGTTTGTTGTCCTCTCTGGTGCCATCTCGTTTCATTTTTCTTCCTCCTTTCCCCCTACAAACCGCCCTGTTCTGCCTCTCAAATTCCTCATATCAGAGAGATCACATGATAATTGTCTTTCTCTTATTGATTCATTTCACTTAGCATAATACCCTCTAGTTCCATCCTTGTCATTGCAAATGGCAAGAAGATGTGGTACATATATATATATATATGTAATGGAATACTATACAGCCATTAATTTTTAACTTTAGAAACATTTTAAAAAGTCATGTCTGCTATCAATGCTAGTGCTCAAACTGTAATCAGTTTTGGAGGTCCTGGGCAATGTAATTTTCTCTTCTTACTTCATGCATTACTGCATTACTTGAATGTCATTTTTGTGGTGTTCAAGTATGTGATATTTTTATCCTTTTTTGTTTTAACTCTGTTGATTTCTATCTTTTAACTTCATGGGACTGTGATGAGAGAAGAGAGTCTTGGAATATCAATTATTTGGAATTTATTTTTTTTATGTAATTTTTTATTTTTTATAAACATATATTTTTATCCCCAGGGGTACAGGTCTGTGAATCACCAGGTTTTATGGCTTACTATGTAGTGAATTTCTTCATGCTGAAATAGCCCCTTTATAACTTTTCAGTGAGAGACTGATGAAAATTTCTGTGTTCTTGATTTCTAAAAATGTCTTTAATTCACTTTAACTCTAGATAAGTGATAGTCTGTCTGGGCATATAATGAAATACAAGGTAATTTTCCCAGAGCTATCTAAATATATTAATTATCTGACTTCTGTCACATATTTCTGTCAATAAGAAGTCAGCCATCAATCTGATTGGTGAAGTTTTCTTATAGAAAATTTAGTCCTTTTCTGGAAAATTTAAAAATTTTTCTTTATTGCGAAGAGTAACAAATTTCATTGTGATGTATAGAGATTTGGATTACCCATGTGGCAGATTTTTTTTTTTTTTTTAACCCTGAAGAGTGATATCAATAGTTCTGGGAAAATCTCAGCTCTTTGATCTTTAGATATTACATTTTTGTGGTCTTTTCTGTTTTGTTGTTGTTGTTGTTGTTGTTTGTTTGTTTGTTTGTTTATCTTTCTGGAGTTAGGCAGATATATATGATCTTCAAACTGTTTCTCATGTCTCTTGATTACCCTCCTTCTCCCCTACCCTCTTAGTTTCTGGAAGATTCCGTTAGTCTTATTTTTACTACTCACTGATTTGGTTTTAAGCTAAGATTTAGCCTATAGGTTTTAAAATGTCCCTAATGACTCTATTTCTTAAATTCTAAAATTCCCAATTTGTTTTTTTCTCTGTCTGTTGTTTCATCATCACATATTATTCTTTCTTAAAATCTTTTTTCTTTTTATCTCTTTGAGATATTTAAACCTTCTTAATATCTTTACATTACTTGATTAGCTTGATTTCCTGGGTTCAAATTCTCTTCTGCTGGAGGCAGTAAACCCTCTTACATATTTTTGTGTTTGCTTTTACTCCACCTATGCATAATGTATGCTCTATGAGGGCATGATTTGTAACTATTTGTTTTTCACTGTTGGTTCTCTAGCACTGGCAGAGCTCCTTGCATATAGGAGATACTCAATAAATTGTTGCATCAACAATTCATGTACTTTTTGTTCTTTGTGAATCTTGTTTGTAAATTTATCCTGTATAAATTTTGATGGTCTATATAATTGTTTTATGTTTGTTTTGGTCTATATAATTGTTTTGATGATCTATATAATTGTTTTATAATGGTCTATATAATTGTTTTATGTTTGTTTCTGTCCTGGGTGTATAAGGTATGGGTCTTGAACATGGTAGCTGTTTGGCTTAAAATTCTTGGCCTGTGTAGTGGCCAATATCCATCCCACACACCCCTAACTTTGCATCTATGCTGGGCTCTAGTCTGGTAGTTTATTTCTAACCCCTTTCATAGGAAGAAGGCACAGATTTGGCTTCCAGGTTTATGCAGGTCTAGACTATGACCTCTTAGCCTGTATTTGGCTCTACGTTCATGGGCTACATTCAATTCAATTACTTTTCCTTCTTCTGAGTTATCTTTTTCTGATTCATGGATATATACCTGTTCAATTCATAAATTTATCTCTATATTTTAAATAAAAATAATCCATGATCTATCATTTCTTTATTTGGGGAATAGAAGAGATAATTTTCTTATGTTTTACTCTCTGCAGCTAGAAAAAAATAAATATATGTATGTTTTTGCCTGTAAAACCCAGAATTATTTATTAATTCCTTTATTTCAGCCCCAAAGGGGAACAAATACTGTTGTAGGTGCCAGTGGAGTTAGAGCACATAAATTTGTACTATCTGCATGAAGCAGAGCTAATCTGCATATATTCTAGTATTTGCGTATATCTGTGTAGTAAATAGGAGCAAAAGCTATGACCTTAAATATAGTTCATGAAAATAAAGCAGTAGAAGACTTAACCATGAACACCATTATGTGAGAGGGCTTAAAAATCTTTGCTCATAGACTATGGTCCTCAGTGGGAAGAAGTCACCTGCATGTGGATCTGCTTAAGTTGTAGCACAATTTGGTGGGAAACAACACAATGTGCACGCATTGCTAGATAAACCTAGCCAACTTACAAAACAGACATTCTGTTTCCGGTAATGGAATAATAACAGCTCCTCTTACAGAACAGTGATTTAACAAAATTGATACCGCAAATTATACTACTGCATCAAATCCTTAAACTTCAAAAAGTCAAGTCAGGCATTTATGATGGTCTGCTTTCACTTTCACCTTCTTAAACCCATGTTCTCCCTGGCCCAGTTGTATATTTAGGGAGAGAATTAAAGATAGGTCAAAAGAAGAGGTACACAATCCCTTTCAACATGATTCATGCATCTACAGGTATTCATAAAAAACGCCAAATAAGGCATCTGGAGGAGAGTGGGCTTTCCTACAGCGTGAATGCCCTAGACTTCAATCACGGTATTATTTTTTCATTCCTCATATGAGTTTCTTTGTACCATTTATCAGTGTCTACTTTCATGTCTCTTTTCAAACATCTAATTGGAATCTATCATTGTCTTAAGTTCACCAAACTTCAACTAGTTTCCAAATAAACATTTTTGAAATACAATTTTTTTTTTTCTGGAACACTTTTAAGAACATGTAGGAAAAAAAAAAAGATACCTTCTAGTCCAGGTTCTCTCATAAACATATATTATTCATAAAATGTTCTCACCACACTTAGCTATTTTCTTCAGTGATTTCCCATATGATTACTACACTAATACACATGAATTTAAGTCATATGATATGCGTCTATCTTGTCCTTCTTTCTTACATGTAAATAATGATTTGGGGGTTGTGCCTTATACTATTAGAGCATCTGAATGAATAATAAAAAATAATTTATCTGGATATTCAGCTCTATGGTGCTTACACTTTATATGCTTATGTTTATTTGACTTGTTTTTGCATTTTACCTGTAGATTTGATGTTCTTTAACTGCATAGTTAACATAAGTTACCAAAGAGACCCGTTATCTTTCTCCATATATTCTTTTGTTACTGTAAAGTAACTTATTATACAAATAATTTAGACAGTACAGAACTATGAAAAATAATAAAATTATAGCTTTACTCTTCTAGTCCTACTTGTCTGAGGTAACCAATTCTAAGAATTTGGTAATATACTCTGGAAATATTTAAATGGTACTTTTTCCATTCCTGTTACAGTTCTTAAAATTTGCCCCTATTTGATTTTATTGCATGTTAGTTTTCTTATATGATTTTACTATTTCTTCATGGTCTACTTTGGCAACTTAATCTAGTTTCAACTTTTATATCTTTCCAGTTGATATAAAAGTTTCTGGTATATTTTGCCAGATGTGGCATTTACCATTACCTAGTCAAAAATGATAGTACTATTGATTTTCCTTTTTATGTGTAACGTTAGCTAAAATACTAGATGATGAACTACAGTGACTTCTACCATGAATGCTCTAGTATAAGTTATTAGAGACACTTGGTTATAATACCTGCCACAAACAGGTAAATTATACTTTGATCCTTTTCCCCCAAATAACATTTTAGCCTGAATGATCTTACCACAGTTTCAGTTGCCCCAGAAGGGTCTATTAAATTACTGTACTTTCCTTTTAAAGAAATCAATACCTATTACCTATAGGTTACACTTAAAAATATGGAACTGTTTGAATTACTATGAATGGGTCTCGGTATCTTGTAAATGTGTTTTTAAAAATTAGTATTATAAGGAATCACTCTATGACAGGCTTATAAATAGGAGAAACTTATAGCTGAGAACCTGAATGAACAACAAGAGAGTCAGCATTTCAACTTTTACATGTTTAACAAAGGATTATGGAATTGTCCCACAAGCATAAGCTAAATCATGAAAATTTACATTTTCCTTCTGTAGGACAGTTCATTCTAACATTATCCTCTGAACAACAGCTCGTTTTCTTGTGCCAGTATTCTATTCTGTGAACTGCAGCTTGGCAGCAGCCAGGTCTCAAATTTCAACCACATGTATTTCAAAAAATCAAAAGATCCTTATTTGGCACTTTAGTCACATATCTTTAAAAGCAGTGTTTGTGCGTCAGATTTAAAAATAATTGAAACCAGGGGGTTCAGAAAACCAAACTTTACTTCCAAGATGTTTCAACTTCAACTGATTCCAAAAACATTGAAAGCAACAGAATGGAAACGAGAATAGAAACTTCATGCAGACTGCAGTATATTAACTGACAGAGCCAGCAGGAATGGGCTCAAAATGTGCACCCTACCCCCAACCCAAGATGGGGATCCTTGTAATGCCTTGACCCTGTTTGCATAATGGCCTGTCTGAAAACAGTCCTATGGGTTCTGCAAGTCTATGGGTAAGTATGTGGGCCCATGAGATCATTTTCTCTGAGACTGAATGAACTCATACCTAAAGATGGGAACATATGTAGTTGTTTTGGGTTGGTTATCCAATATTAAAAATCACATTAAGAAGGATATGCATATATATGTCATGGTCAAAATTGACTTTCCATTCCTCAGATTTGCCTTTTTTTTTTTTTTTTTTAAGAGATTCCTGCTTCATGTTCTTGTCACAACTTTGAAAATTCCTTTAAGGCTGTACGCATGTCCTTGTGAGCAGCATGGTTTGGAGTTCTGTTTCAGTTTTGTGTATTTGTCAAATTGACCTAATTCTGTGAAAACAGCATTATATAATTGCCTTAAGATAGGTTCTTTTGAATTTGTTGGTTTTAAGCTGAAAAGAGCCCAGATGACTTGAAAGAGAAAGAAGGACTTGCTGTAAAATGCAGATAAAAGACATATAGAAGTTAGCAAAGGATTCTTTGTAGATTTATAGCACATGCTTCCCCATTTTGTGCAGTAGGGTAGCAGTAATCTCTCCAGTCTAAAAGAGCAATTACTCTTCTCTCCCTGAGAGAAGCTGAGAAGGACCTTCACTCTGACTGTAGAGGAAATAGGATAATAGAGATGTATAAAAACAGTAAATTGAGAGAAAATTACTCCAGTTTTATGTAAATGTGTTTAACTCTAATGTTGCTCATATAAACCTTCTTGTGTATAATTGAGGGGCATAAAATGAGTTAATCAGACAACCCTTTATTTTAGACCACACTGCTAATTTAATAATTGTCTGGTTCTCCCAGATTCCATTCCTCCAGTGTTCCAAGCATCGTTCATATTGTGTGGATTCACCTTTATAGAGAACTCCTTTCATTGTTTCCTAATCAACAAAACCCCCTCACTAATTCGCCATTTTCTTTTATTCAATCAGGTCCAGTACCTTAGCCTGGAAGTAAGCCTCCTTACAATTTTATATTTGGCCTTCAATTCCTTCTAGTCTTAAAGTACAGCATCCCCTCACCTCTTCCTTGGCCATCTTCATTTGTAGAGTGGGAAAAAATCTCACTTTTTTTAAAAAATTTTTTTATTTTATTTTTTTTAGCAGAACATACTGCAAAGAGAACAGACTTCAGAGTTCAGTAAACCAAAACTGAGACTTTAACTTCATCACTTACTTACCTCTGAAATCTTGGAAAACCCATTTAGTATTTGTAAAGTATTTCTGTGCTACCTATCTCTAGGGTGATTGTACTTTCAAAAGAGAAAATCCAAAGGAAATGTTTTTGAAAACTAAAACGTGATCTACCACTACTTTCGAAAGTGTATCAGAGTACTAATTGCATTTTATTTTCATAGTTTTATATTAGAAACTGACTCCATGCTTACACGTTTGATGAATCCTAGCCACAGATTATTAGTTGCTGACGTGCATAATTTACTTAATTTCTTTGTGACTCGCCCCCCCCTCAAATAGTTCTTATGGGAATTTCAATTGAGCTAATTTTTTTTTTTTAAGATTTTGTTTATTTATTTGACAGAGAGAGAGAGAGAGAGAGAGAGTGACAGTGAGAGAGGAAATACAAGCAGGGGGATTGGGAGTGGGAGAAGCAGGCTTCCTGCTGAGCCTAGAGCCTGTTGCAGGGGCTCCATCCTAGGACCCTGGAATCATGATCTGAGCTGAAGGCAGATGCTTAACAACCGGCCCACCCAGGCACCCCCAATTGAATTAATTCTTGTGAGAAGATTAATCAAGAGTTAATATTTGAAAAAATGCCTAGAAGAGTACCCCTTGTGAAGAAAATGTCATATATGGGTTTGCTGAATACATAAGCACTGCATTAAACAAATTTAAATGGGTTTCTTTATTTCAGGACGTATTTAGCAAACATACACTGTTGTTTTCTAAGAGAGAATATGGCAGATTTTTTCAAAATTATTTCCTAAGGGAAAATTTCTTGGACCAGTACCTTGGAAAACACTGAAGTTTACCAATAATTATTTAATTTTTTCTTAATAAACGGTTCATTTTATTCCCACTGCCTAGCTTCCTATTAGGGAGTTATATGTACTTTGGCAAACCCTATTTAATTTGCATAGTGCTGAAAATAATCTTTAATATTTTGAAAAATTTTATTTTGGGGGGCAATTTGATTTTCAATTGCGATACAGCAGAATTGAGTAGAAAATGTAGAGTTCCATACCACAGAGATGTATTTGTTATGACTGAAGAATCTACAAGGACACATCATTATTATCCAATGTCCATAGTTTATATAAGGGTTCACTCTTGCTTTTGTATATTCTGTGAATTTCTGACAATGTATAATGACATATAAGCACCCTGATAACGTCATGTCAGAATAGTTTCACTGCCCTAAAAATCTGTGATCTGCTTATTTATCTCTCTATCCCTACTATGTCCTGCAACCATTGAACTTTTTACTGATTCCATAGTTGTCACCCTTCTAGAATGTCACATGGTTGGAATTATATAGTATGCAGCTTTCTCAAATTTGCTTCTTTCATGTATGCAACATACTATATGTTTATTTTAATTTTTTATTTTTTATTAGCATATAATGTATTATTTGCCCCAGGGGTACAGGTCTCTGAATCGTCAGGCTTACACACTTCACAGTACTCACCATAGCACAGACCCTCCCCAATGTCCATAACCCAACCACCCTCTCCCTACTCCCCTCCCCCAGCAATGCTATTTGTTTTGTGAGATTAAGAGTCTCCTGGTTTGTCTCCCTCCTGATTCCATCTTGTTTCATTTTTTCCTTCCCTACCCCCCAAGCCCCCCACATTGCCTCTCAAATTCCTCGTATCAGGGAGATCATATGATAATTGTCTTTCTCTGATTGACCTATTTCGCTCAGCATAATACCCTCTAGTTCTATCCACGTCGTTGCCAATGGCAAGATTTCATTTCTTTTGATGATTGCATAGTATTCCATTGTGTGTGTGTGTGTGTGTATATATATATATATATATATATATATATATATATATATACCACATCTTCTTTATCCATTCATCTGTTGATGGACATCTAGGTTCTTTCCATAGTTTGGGTGTTGTGGACATTGCTGCTATAAACATTTGGGTGCACTTGCCCCCCTTTGGACCACTACATTTGTATCTTTAAGGTAAATACCCAGTAGTGTGATTACTAGGTTGTAGGGTAGCTCTATTTTCAACTTTCTGTTGAAAACTTGCTGTTTTCCAGAGTGGCTGCACCAGCTTGCATTCCCACCAACCGTGTAGGAGGGTTTCCTTTTCTCTGCATCCTTGCCAGCATCTGTTGTTTCCTGACTTAATTTTAGCCATTCTGACTGGTGTGAGGTGGTACCTCATTATGGTTTTGATTTTATTTCCCTGATGCTGAGTGATGTGGAGCACTTTTTCATATGTCTGTTGGCCATCTGGATGTCTTTTTTGCAGAAATGTCTGTTCATGTCCTCTGCCCATTTCTTTTTCTTTTTTTTTTTTAAGATTTTATTTATTTGACAGACAGAGATCACAAGTAGGCAGAGAGGCAGGCAGAGAGAGAGAGAGAGAGAGAGAGAGGAGGAAGCAGGCTCCCTGCAGAGCAGAGAGCCCGACTTGGGGCTCGATCCCAGGACCCTGAGATCATGACCTGAGCCGAAGGCAGAGGCTTTAACCCACTGAGCCACCCAGGCGTCCCCTCTGCCCATTTCTTGATTGGATTATTTGTTCTTCGGGTGTTGAGTTTGATAAGTTTTTTTATAGATTTTGGATACTAACCTTTTATCTGATATGTCCTTTGTAAATATCTTCTCCCATTCTGTCAGTTGTCTTTTGGTTTTGTTAACTGTTTCCTTTGCTATGCAAAAGCTTTTGATCTTGATGAAGTCCCAATAGTTAATTTTTGCTCTTGCTTCCCTTGCCTTTGGTGATGTTTCTAGGGAGAATTGCTGTGGCTGAGGTCGAAGAGGTTGCTGCCTGTGTTCTCCTCAAGGATTTTGATGGATTCCTGTCTCACATTGAGGTATTTCATCCATTTGGAGTCTATTTTTGTGCCTGGTGTAAGGAAATGGTCCAGTTTCATTTCTGTACATGTGACTGTCCAATTTCCCCAACACCGCTTGTTGAAGGGACTGTCTTTTCCATTGGACATTCTTTCCTGCTTTGTCAAAGATTAGTTGACTGTAGAGTTGAGGGTCTATTTCTGGGCTCTTTATTCTGTCCCATTGATCTATGTGTCTGTTTTTGGCAATACTCTGTTGAGTTTATTTTTAACAACTGTTACCCAACAGAATAAAGCAAAACAAAAAACCCCAAAAAAACAAAAAAACAAAGCAACAACAACAAAAAAAAAACCTGAAAACAAACCTGAAATATATTGGATGAGTTCAGCCTTTATTTATATTTATTTATTTATTTGTTTGTTTTTTGGTTATCTTTTGAAATATTCATAAGTACCCTTTGCTTAAACTAATAAATCATCTGGCTACTGCAAACATTAGGACCATCTGTCATCCTTGCACATAGTTTTTCTTCCTGGTATCTTTATAGGTTTGTAACAGAATGAACTTACGGAATTTATTCAATTTTGTTAGTGAAATATGTTAGCCAATAAATAGAGCCAGGAAAATTCCTTATGTCATAAATGTTTTTATTGTGGTCTTTTATCATTTGATTTATCAAGTTAGGAGGAATCAGTCTAATAAAGTAATGGGGCTTAGAAGAATAATGCTGTTTTTCTTTAAGTATAAACTGAACTTTGAAATTGTATCTTGATTGAAAAGAATGTGAATAGACCTACTTAAAATCTGACCTATAAAGGACAGATTCTTTATAAGTCTAAAAATTGTACAGAATCAAACATTCAACAAAAGCCTAATCCAGAAAGAAAGGAAGAAAGAAAGAGAGGAGAAAGAAAGAGAGTTTAGTTCATTTTTCTTATTTTTGTGCACATCTTGATTATCACATATACCTTTTTTTTTTAATTTTTTATTTTTTATAAGCATATATTTTTATCCCCAGGGGTACAGGTCTGTGAATCACATATACCTTTGACAGATATTTATTTCTATGTAACTATATCTGAAGACAAACATGTTGTTGACCACACCCTCTACCTATATTTTTGTATTCATTCATGACTTCTCTTTAATATGAACTGATAAATATATACCTATTTATTAAGAGAAAATATAATATTAAATAATATATAGCATACAACAGATATCATTAAAATAGCATTTCCCAAGGGGAGATAAATATATCATTGATAGAATATGAAACTAATATTAGGGGTAGCCACAAGAACAATCTTTTTATTTTTTAACTGTTTTATGTAAATTAGAAAAATACATTCAAATCTTGATTTCAGGAGAGACAGAAGGATATCTTTTAAAAGTAGACCATTATGGGGGTCTGGGTGGCTCAGTTGGTTAAACATCTGACTCCTGATTTTGGCTCAGGTAATGATCTTAGGGTCTTGGGCTCCAGCCTGGAGTTGGGCTCTGCTCTCAGCAGGGAGTCTGCTTCTTTTCCTCTTCCACTGCCCCTCCCCCTGGCCACAAGGGCTATCTGTCTCTCTAAAATAAATAAGTCTTAAAAAAATGTAGACCATTAGAAAGAGACATGCTATGTTACTGATGATATGATTGTGTGATGGTATGACAAAATGATAAGTGAAGTACGGAAGTTTTGGAGATAGTGCATTATATGAGTCAGTATGAGCATTATAATAAGATTTTATTTTATATATGACTAATTTCAGTAGCCTATCTTCCTAGTATATATTATTATAATATAATTCACAAAAGATGATTGATGTCTGTTAGCTTAGGTCAGGTTCAGGTAGGACAAACTTGTGGCTATCATATGAGGCAAAACACCCAAAAACCACAAAGTTGCATTTATTCACTAAAACAATTTTAGTGGAAGTGCTTTGCAACCTCAAACTGTTGTACATAAAGAAGGAATTAAGACACATACTAATGACTTATAGAGCTTAGTATGACTGAACTCTTTAATTCTGTAGTGACTGATCTCTCCCCTCTAGTTTCCTTTGAAATGAAACCGTTTGCCTTAATGTTGCTGAATCTCATCAGTACCTACCCACTTTCACTATATAACCCATACCCTAAAAACTGTCAAGCTTTGGAACATAGATATAGTCATAATAACTTTGTGGTATACTTTTAGCAAAAGCAATTCTGAAATTGGGTGGGGGAAAAAGATGTTTAGGGATAGAATACATTGGCTTTAATCATATATATTATTCACACAACAGTCTTTTACAAGTATACATTTTCTTCCATGCTCTCTACTATCCCTATTTTTTGTAATAATTTATGCTTAATGCATTGATCATAAAGGTCCTTTTAAAAAAGTTTATTGTCACCCATTAACACTTATTTAGGTACTCACTTGTGATATAAAGAAATATTGAATTATATTGTGATGGAAACAACTCTGAAGTTTGAATCCCAAGGTTTTTTAATCTTTGTAGAGAAATATAATCATACTTGGAAAGGAGCAGATAATTTAGGAGGTGCTCAGACTTGTAGTGCTTGAAGAGAAAGTCACAGAAAAGGTACTTGATGTAAGTTCAAAACTTGTACTTTGTTCATTTCTTCACTCTTTGTATGTAGTCTATGATGTTCTCCCACCAAAGGAGGTGTGTTGAGCATCTCCTTGACTTCCCAGATAGCACTGGAATCTATTTCTCAGTTTTTTGGGGTTCTTCATATTTCTTCATCACATGTTATTTGGTGAAGGTACTTATAAGGAAATTAAAAATCTACAAGTTACCATGTTTTTTAATGACAAATACATGAAGTGATTTACTTCTTAACCTAGGGTAGTTTTTATTTCATAAATGACAGCCATTTAAAGATGAAAGACATCTTAAGGATAATCTTTGATTAGTTTCCTTGGTGAGGAATTTTTAAATCTTCAAAGATTTTTTTTTTTTGCTACTTCATAAAATATAACAACTCACCTCTGTTTAACATATTAATATATATATGTATATATATATGTATATACATATATGTATATACATATATATATATATACATATATGTATATACATATATATATAAAATTTGGAGATAAAGAGGAGAAGAAAGGAGAAAAAGAATAGTGGGAGAGTTTTTTCTTAGAGGAAGACCATAAGACTTAGTATAAAAATGGACATGTGTAGAGCTGTTTTGTCAGAAAGATGTGGATCTTTATAAACCTGGCTGGAGAAATAGAAGCTAAGTTGATTTGCAACAAAAAGAATAAGGTTAGTTATAGATATGGCAAAGCAGACAAAAAGGTGGTCCAAGTTGAAGAGAGAGGTGCCTGATTTCTTAGCAGTTCAAGTTATGTAATATTAAATTAATATCTTACCTTATGATGTAAAATCCTATTCATTGCCTCTTGTTTTGGCTTTGAATAGGTGGTGCTAAGGAGAGAGAAGAGGCAGGACTCTGGAGCAGAAGGATAATATGATATAGACAAGGGACATGCTTCTAGGTTGTGAAATGCAGAACATAATTTAAAAATTGAATTAAATAAATGTCTGCTTCTTGTCTTTGTAACTCATACTAATTTGAGAATCTAATGTTTGATTTTTTATTATTTATCATTGCAACTTCAAATAATACACTACATCTTATTCCATTGACTCTGATCTGAACTTCAGTCCTCTTCTGTGTAGGGTGAAGAAAACTTTCCTTTTTACTTTCTACCCTTTCAACATCTTATATCCTTTATATATTTATATTTTTATATTCCCTAAGATTTTTCACATTACCTTTCTCTTTTAAAGTTGTATTTTCTTGGATTCTTGTTTCTTTTTTTTAAATAAATTTGACACATACATTTTTTAACTTTAAAAAAAAAAAAGATTTATTTATTTATTTTAGAGAGAGAGAGTGAGGGTACACACATGAACATAGAGGGGAGGGGCAGAAGGAGAGAGTCCCTTGATCCTGAGATCATGACATGAGCTGAAACCAAGAGTGGGTCACTCAACTGACTGTGCCATCCAGGCACCCTTTAATATTTTCTTGACAAATTAAAACAAATTTTTTTTTTAAGTCCAGTAGGGGGCTTGAACTTACAACCCCAAGACCAAGACCTGAGCTGAGATCAAAAGTCAGAAGCTTAACCAACTGAACCCCTCAAGTGCCTGATAAATATATTTTTAAGTACCATTCAAGAAAAGATGGCAGATACATTTTCTTAGCCCTTGATTTATGCACATTTCTTTATTTTGTCTTCCACTTGATTTCAGTTTGTTGGGTATAGAATTCTAGGTTCAAATCACTTTCCTTTAAACAATGAAATTGTTGCTTGATTATCTTTTAACAGTTTTCTTGTGAGAAAACTGATACTGATGTAGCAGAACAATACTTTTAAATTATTAAACTAATGCATCTCTGCTCTGGGTAATCCCTGTTCCTTTTTCTCCGATGGCTCAATAATCAATGAGATCCAATTCAATGGGAGAGCAATTCAATCTAGAAAATAGTGATCTTTGCTCAGTTCAAATTATACTTTCTCAATGTATGATAAAACATTTATTTTGAAAGCCTTATAATGAAAAAAGGCTTTCTAAATTCTAAGTTTTTACTTATATAACCAGAGTATTTTTTTTTTTAATTTTAGAACTTAGAATTTAAGGATAAACTATAGTGAAAAATAATGTGTTTTAAGATAATATCCTCTTTGATTGGAAGTGTAAATTCATTTGAGTTTTAGAAGACTGGGTAAAGGGTAAAAACAAAATAAGAGCGAGAAGGGGAGAGGAGAAGAGACATATCCTTGATCACATGTTGGTACATCAAATTTTTGCATATTGAATTTTATGCTTCTTTTCTGCAACATAGCATAGAAACAACAGAGTAGTCTCAGTAATAAAAGTGTCCCGATAGAAGGACCAGAGCTATCACTCCAAGTTGTTTAGGCCTGCATGTGGTTGGTTGGGCATAACACAGTTTTGGTTCACTTTGCAGTAACAGGAAAGGAGTGTTGAGAGAATCCATTTGTTTTTGAAAGATGAAGCACTAATAAAGGAGCTGCAGAGTATGAGTACAGGAGAGACCATGGACTTGAATAGGGGCACTAGGATAGGACTTGTGATGACTGACCAATCAAGCTTTGTCTTCATACGTACCAACAGGAGGGCTCATGGCCTATGGCAAGAAAAATCTCAGAAAAGGTCAGAGCATCCAGAATATAGAATATGGAGCCGATGATACATACGTCCTTCTACCTAAGAATCCTGCAGCAGCACACCTGACAATAAAATAGTCACTCAAATTGGCTTAAAATAATGAAGGAACTTAGCAGTATGACTTGAAGTCTCCAGGTAGGGTGGGCTTCAGTGTGGTTTCTGGTCTCTTTTACCATGATGCTCCTCATTCTATTCTCTGTGCATTGACTTGTTTCCTAGGCTAGCACCTACATGGCTACCGACTCTCTGGGCCATCTGACCATGTTAGCTAATGGCCAGATAAAGAGAGCAGCCACCTTTTTCTTGTTTCTTTCCTAATAACAAGGCTACATGTCTTAAAATTTTATGTGTCTAAATTTTTATATGCTCATATTTGACACTGTCCTTGAACCAGTGGTTTACCATAAGCTGACAGGGAAAGGTACTGAGTTTCTTGTGTTGGATTAATCCATTCAGGACTGTTCCACAATACAAAAGGATTATAGATTGAGAACCACAGTTGATTCCAGTACCTGATTATATATTGGAAAGAAGATGGCTGAGTGGAAAGAATGCTTGGGAACTGAGAAAAAGCTTGATAGGTTATTTGTAACTAAAATGATGGAATATTGTCCACAAAGTGACTCACTTAGAGCTGTTTGACCTTTAAGTGCATGTGTAAGTTTTCATATTTCCAAGACTTCCATCCAGTGCACATTACTGGGAATCCAAAATTCCTCTTTATTATTCCCCTTGCATTTGAATTTTACTATGCAGATTTTTCTTTGGTTACTCTAGTTTTACTTTTGTGCCTTTGTATGTGATACTTTTTCTTTCTCTGGAAACTCTTAAGATCTTTTATTTTTCCTTGGAATTCTGAAATTTCACAAAGATGTATCTAGGCCTAGATATTTCATTAATTTAGCACATGGTACTCACTAGGTACCCTTTTGAAATTGTTTCATGTTTTTATTTGAACATGTATAGCATCTTTTTCTTTAATTCCTTTTCATGGATTTATTTTTAGTTGGGATTGACCCTTTAAGATTGATCTTCTATGTTGTATATTTTCTCTCATATTTCTTATCTCTTTTATAATATATTCTGAGACATTTAATGCATTTTACATGATAGACTTTCTACTAAATTGTTTAGCAGTTACATATTTTAATTTCCTGAAATTCTTTGTTTTCTTTTTCTTTTTTTTTTAATATAATTTTTTATTTTTTATAAACATATATTTTTATCCCAAGGGGTACAGGTCTGTGAATCACCAGGTTTACACACTTCACA
>NC_081557.1:187319944-187328920 GCF_022355385.1 Mustela nigripes | reverse complement strand
CTTGCCAGGAGCCGGCCCCTCCCTCCGGGGTCTATCTTCCCGTCGCTTTGGATTCACTTCCCCGCCGGTCCTACCTTTCAGAAAGTGGTTGTTTTCTGTTTCCAGAATTGCTGTTCTTCTTCTCTTCGATCTGCCGATGGATTTTCAGTTGTTTGCAATCTTTAGATAAGCTATCTAGCTGATCTCCGGCTAGCTGAAGTAGTCTCGGCCTGCTACTTCTCCGCCATCTTGACTCCTCTATCCTTTGTTTTCTTTTTGTTTCTTTTTCATAACTTCCTGATCCTACCTTACAAATGGAATTTTTTTCTTATATCTCTATAACAAATCTCTTAAGGAATTTTTTTAAAAGATTTTATTTACTTATTTGTTGGAGAGAAAGCACAAGCAGGGAAAGTGGCAGGCAGAGGTGGAGAGAGAAGCAGGCTTCCTGCTGGACAAAGAGCCTGATGTGGGACTCGATTCCAGGACCCTGGGATCATGACCTGAGCCGAAGTCAGAGGCTTACCAACTGAGCTATTCAGACATCCCTGTTAAAGAATTTTTAAATGTTTTCTTTTTTTTTTTTCCTGAATTATACTGATTCTCTTGAGATCAATATTTTTTTTTGTTTTGTTTTATTTTTCGACTTCTTATTTCAAACCATCCTCATGTTTGAAGATCCTAGTTGTCCATTTATACTGAAAGCTGAAGAACTGGACTGATTTATTTATTTATTTGTTTGTTTATTTATTTATTTTTTCCCCCTAGATGGCTCTGGAATTCCTCTGCTCTTTTCCTGACACCTGAGGAAGAAGAATCATTGGTGAGGAATTTTATGTTTCTGGGTGAATTCAGTCCACGGTTAGGTTCTATTTTAAATGAGAGGGTGGGATGGTAACTTTAAGGTTGTGGGCTCTACATACACCTCTGGAGTAGCATGCCAGTTCTAAAAGCCAGAGGTTCCTCCATGTTAAAAAATAATAATAATTTATAGAAAAGATACTCTTTTTTTTTTTTTAAACCTGGGGATAAATACTGTTTTGTCTGTTGCTAAAATAATGAAATGAGACTGAATCAACAGTTTCTCAGTTTCTTATATGTTCAGCCAGTCCTACTCTCGACATCCCTCCATCATATTAGCTGACTGCGAGGTGGGGTCTTCTCCAGGGTTATAAAGATATAGACTCATCTCAGATAACAGCGCCTCACAGCATATCCTGGGACACAGTTTTCCTTCTCTCTGTGTTGTTAGAAGGCACCCATTTATTTATTTGCTTTGCTCCAAGAATGTATTGAGATTTCATATTCACTTAATGACTCTCCTTCACATTTTCCTCTCTGACTTTTTGCAGTTGTATATTGTCCATCCATGGAAACTTGAGAGGCTGACAATTACACTAAATGTAACAGGTGTTTATTGTTCTTCATTCTTGTGCCATACCTTATTCCATATACAAGGGACCGAACTAAATTATGTGTTTACTTCTAAAATATGTCTTAGCCTCAAAAAGTTTACAATAGGTGGGGAGGGTGATGGGTGGTAAGGTCAGGGAGCAGTTTCTTTAAACAAACAAACAAAAAAATACTAGAAGGAATACTACAAGTGATCTGAAAGTGGAAATATAAAATGCTTCAAAGTTACCCAACATGTGCAGAGGAGTTCTGTTTAGAACACAAGCCATTTAAATTAAGAAAGGAGGGGCACCTGGGTGGCTGAGTGGGTTAAGCCTCTGCCTTTGGCTTGGGTTGTAATCTCAGGGTTTTGGGATGGAGCCCCGCATTAGGCTATCTGCTCAGCGGGGAGCCTGCTCCACCCCTCCCCCCGCCTGCCTCTCTGCCTACTTGTGATCTCCCTCTCTGTCAAATAAATAAATAAAATCTTAAAAAAAAAAAAAGAAAGAAAGGAAAGATGACTAAGAGATGGCTAGATTAAAATGGAATTCGGTGGCAAAGAGGGTGAATTACAGTGAGTTGCTAGCAGCAGCAGAGGATAAAGAGTTAACTGTATGTGGGGAGAAATAGAAAAAAATCAGTTGGCAGGACCATGAGTGCATGTGACTAGAGAGGGAAAGGGCCCTGCTGATGCAGTCATTCTTGTTAAAGGTTCTGACTGTCATTCCAAGAGTAATAGAAAGCTTTTGAAAGTTTATAATCTGTGGAGAAACAAGAAGCACTTTAAAAAACTCACATTGCTGTCATGAAGGATGAGTTGAAGGGAAAAGAGCCTGGATATAAAGAAGTCAGTTAGGAAAACTTTAGGAGGTTCATGTGGGAGCCCTATTCTAGTGTCTCGGCAGTGGTGATGAAGCCAAATGGAAGGATATGATAGGTACTTAGGGGAAGACTCAATGGAGATTAGTGATTTTGGGGGGTTTGAGGAATGAGGAGAAGGAAGGACTTAAAGATGGTCCTCATTCAGGCTGTGCCATCTGAGTCTAGAGTGAAACCTGGAATTAGACAGGTGTGTAGGGAAAGTGTGATTGCTGATGATTTGTTCCATGTGGGATGTGTTGAACCCAGTTGAACCAAGAGTCAGTAGTAAAGAGAAAGATAATCTGATAAAAATTACTCAGGTGTGGGGGTCAGTTCCAGTGCCATTGGTGTTAAATTCTTACCTGGGTTTCCCTTCACGTGGAAAGCAGAAACATTTTATTTATTTATTTATTTTTATCAAGGATCAAAAATTATCTGGGCTACTCTAACTAAACCCATAATGTGAATAAAGTACTCTATATAAAGTAGAGAAACAGCTTGTTTTAATATACTTAAAAAATAAATGAATTAATAAAAAGCATTGCTGTTTTGAATTCAAGAAATATGGGATGATAAAGAAGTAGATGGATAGTAGGGCTTTTAAAAAGGCATGATAAGCCCAATTTATTTGAGGTTTTCTTAAATAGTTCCCAGGACAGCACGGACCATTTATTTCTTTATATACAGATCTAGATCTGTCTATATACCTATCTGAAATATAGAATAATGAGGTCTTCTTAAGGTAATTGAGAGAACTGGAAAACCTAGAGTAAAAAAATTAAGGAGTAAAAAAGGACAATAAAAAAAAAAACTTTCAAAAGGTGCAAACCATGTGCCAGATCCTGTTCTATGCATTTCCTACATATGAAATTCACGAATCCTCAATACAATAAGGTAGGTGGGGTTATTATCCCATTTCACCATGGAGTATACCGAAGCATAAAGTAATTTAAAAACTTTCTAATTTCACACACTTAAGAATTTGTGGTATTAGGATCTCAACCTGGAAAGGTTGGCTCTGGAGCCCACCCACTCATTTCTCACATTATATTGACTTTATGTAAATACTATATATCTATGACATAGTCATAAACAGCATATATGCAACTGGGTAACATATCCCAGATCTATACCTAATAGAAACACTGGGTGGTCAAATGCTTTACTGAATGTGCAGGTACTTTCATTAATACATTGCAAAAATTAATTTAACTCATATATATGGCTTTGTCCATGTTATAAATGTATCTGTATCTAGGGTAGCACACACTAAGTTGTGAATAATGATGGATGGAACGGGAAACCCACTAAACTTCTGTGTACACATTGCATTTCTCTGATGAAGAAAGAGGGGAAAATAATTTAATGATTGGTTCCCTAACCAATCAAATGATTTAATTGATTGGTTCCCTAACCAATCAATTTGCAGGACAGGCCAAGAGAGTGACATAACTATGTTCTCAGAGTCCCTAGATATAGCAAGATATAGAATTAGAATGACTTTAGAGTGACAGAATAAGTAAGAGAAATTTTAAAAATTATTATTTATATGTTTAGGATTTTCCCATGTAAGTTGCTCATAATATAGGCATTGCTAAGCACAGCTATGCCTGTTTTTATTTTAATCCCTTTAATATGATTTAATGTGAATAAAATAAAAATTTGTCTAAATAAATATGCGTAGTCCAATTTTGACTTAACAACTACAGAAAATTTCAGTTGAAAATATTCTTGTGCATATTTTTTTCATATGCATATTTTTAAGAGAAATGTAAAGTCATTTAAAGCTGCCTGTGGCTGTTTTGAAAGTATGAAGATAAATAAGGATTTAATTTTATCACTCGAATACTTTCCTAATTTGATGAACATGCTGAAAAAATAGAAATGACAGCCATTTAAATGATCTTCCAGAGAAGCTTAAAGGCCTAACAATCTCATTTTTTCTTAAAGGCAGTTCTGTGTGTGCCCAGGCATACATGCATTTTGTAATTAAAATTAAAGCTTTAAAATACTGTGTTGGATTCAGTCGTCCCATAGCTGTGAAGAAAAGGATAAACCAACTCAGGGCTCCTGGGAATATTTAAGAAGGGGGCATAATTCATGCCTCCAGGAGACAAAATCTATTTATGTAAAAGTATAAGAAGAGATGAGTCATGAGCATAAAAATATCATAAATGGAAAAAAAAAATCTAAACTCTAGTAGGGGTAGAGGATTGACCGAAAAGAATTGTGCGTACTCGAGTATCACTTATGTTTCTAATAGACTTTTGTTGTTGACTTAAAATCAGTGACAGGAAATAAAAAAGGTTGAAATGAAATATCACATCACCCACATGTGACTCACAGCAAATAGGAAACAGGGCAGACATTCGTCAGAGCTAAACAACTCCCCGATACTTGTTATTTAGGTAGTATGCTGTTACCAGTTGAGGGGTTTTCTAAAATGAAAGTACTAACATTAATCTTAATAATTACAACCAGTTCATAATTACCATAGATATCCAAAAGGATTTATATTATTATTTTGGATGGTCCTGTGAAGTCTCAATCTCCTACCCAGAAAATTTGTGTATGTATGAATGGATATGCACAATTGTTTTGGGAGACGACATATTAACAATTTATTCTCATGCCATTTGTTTAGTGGCTAGTTGTCTATGTGCAGCTGGATAGCTTATTCCTGGTTTATATAAATAGTGGAGCCACAAGATAGAACAGTCACATGCCAATTGAATTGTTCATGTGCTTTCACAGATGCGCCACAAAAAACAAGTTGACTAAAACACTTTTCATGTAGTTACTTAGTGTGGTAATACAGGCACTATTAGGTCAAATTATATTTAAATTTATTGTCTAGAATTATTTTCAACTTTGAGTTGCATGAAGTAGCATAGGGACCTAGTCAATGTATTCATACCTGAAGTCTTGCTCTGACAATTTGATTTAAAAGCCTCACTCAGGAGATGATTTCTTTCATTTTTTACTAAGCTTTCTATTTCCAAATTTTATCAATTCATCATTTTTTGAGAACTTGGGGATACAAATCATTAGACATAGTTGTTACTTTCAGTATTCTTATAGTCAAGTGAAATAGTAAAATAGTGAAGCTATTTGCACATCATTTATCTTGAGCTATTGTTTTCTTTTAAATTAGGAGAGTTATTTTCTTCCTGCACATGTATAGTCTTTTCCTGCTGCTGAGTTATAAAAATTAATTAAAAAATCTTGCAATTGTTAAACTAAATGAGCATTGGTGCCTTTTGAACACACGTACAAGAATGGGTCAACTCCAACAAATAAACTGGCAATAAACAAATAAGTAAATAAAAGGATTAGTTAAAAGGTGACTCAGGTGCTAACATGCTCAGAGGGATTACTGGAAATTGAAACTCACGGAGCAGAGTCAGGCAGCTGGGGGACTCAGCACTGGGACTCTAGTGGGGCTTCTCTCTCCATCCACAGTTTGAAAACGATAGTCTGCATGGCATAGACCAAACACAGAGCACCATTGCCTGTTTTGCGCAGCCTGCAATGTAAGAAGGGTTTATTTCATTTGTTTTATATTTTTGAATGGTTGAAAAGATAAATAGAATACTATACTATTTTGTGGCACATAAAACCTATGTAAAATTTAAATTTCAGTGTCCGTAAATAAAGTGTTATTGAAACATAGTCCCACCCATTTATTTATGTATTGTCTATGGCTGCTTTTGCTCCACAGTAGTGGAGTAGTAACAGTAGTGACAGTCGCCCTGTTGCCTGCAAAACTGAAAATATTTGTTATCTTGGCCTTTACACAAAAATTTTGCTGACCCCTGAGCTGGGGAACTGACTTAGCACTATTTTATAATAACTCTCAGTGGTAGTGTCTCCACTCATTTCAGAAACTAGAAAAAAGAGTCTGAGAAACTCAAATAAACTTGGATCAAGTTTCCATCCTCTGACCTGTGATCACAGGTTGGGGGATCGGTTTATAATTGAACTGATTTTGTGTTTCTTGTGTCTAAAGGAGTGGAATCTGTTACAGACAGAAGGGAGGACCAGTGAGGAAAACCTCCTGGCAAACAAAAGCAATGGCTATTTCAACACAATAATCAAATTATCATTGCTATCTTTTCTCTAATTACTTCATTTATGCAGCTTATATTTCAATAAATAAGCAGTTATTATGTATCTATTTTTATCTTCCTTTTACTTGACTCATGCACCAGATAGATAGACATAGAAACAGTTACTACATTTAAGGATCTCATAGTCCTAAGAGAAAGACAGTTATTCAAAAGGTGAAATAAAAGACTATGCTTTAGATATTGCAAAAGAGATATAAACCAAATGGAAGAATAACAAAGAGAAAGGAAAAAAAAAACACCCAATTTGCCTTAGAACTTTAGGAATGTTATAAGGAACACATAAATTTTGAACTGCATCTTTAAGGATGATGTTCCAATTATTTATTATTATAAAACAACCCTAAAACTTAATGGCTTAAAACAACAATCATTTATTTTACTCATTAATCTGTATTCTGTGTAGTGTTTGGTAGAAATGAATAATGCTTACTCTATTGGACAGCTTAACTAGTGACTAGAAAGCCTCCTTTCAAGGTGACTCTTTTACTATCTGGCTAGTCGGTGGTGGCTATTGACTGAGAGGTGCTTGGGTATTCTACAGATAAGCCTCTCCACAGGCTGCTTGGGATTCCTCACAGCATGGAAAGGTAGGTTCTAAGAGCTCAGGAAGGTCTCAAGCAAACAAGGTGAAGATATATTTCATTTTTTTTTTCTCAACTAGCCTTGCATTTCACGTTGTGCTACAGTGTTATGCTCTATTGGCTGAGCCAATCATGAAGTCCCCCACTCAAGTTCAAGAGGAGTCATACACATAGACAAGAGTCTTTAGAGAGAGACTGCAAAAATATATTAAGTACTTTTCACATAGTATTTGATTTTTTCTTTTGAATAACTATCTTCATGTAGCTATAATAGCAAACCTACAGAAGTATTTGAATAATAGGACTATATTATCAGTTTTGTTTATAAGCAATAACTCCCCTTATTTTGTTGAGTTATATCCATGTATTTAGGAGTATAAGCATGAATATAAATATAACCATATTTTACAACATAAACTTCTACTAATATACTGTACTTATGCCACTTTATTGTAACTTCACTTTATTATTATTTTTTCAAGTTATCATAGGCTGAATGTATGGCTAACTTGGAATTTTTGGTGACCAAATGGAAATACTTCTTGCTAAATACATAAACCATAAATCACAAACCTGAAGTTTTAAATTTTGCAAGTAAAGCACATGGCTGTTTATCACCAGCTTTGGTCTAAGAGTTTTCAGTTTTCAGCAAACTCCTGCTTCTTGTATATCTATTATGTTGACAGGTTCATTAAGATAGTTTTAGCACTTGATCATAATTTTGAACTCTGTGCTTTTTGTTTAAACTCAACATTTTTTTAAACTTATTTTTTGGTAACTTTTCTTGTACCATATAGCTTGAAACTAAAATTTGAATATTCAAGTGTTCCTAGGGTTAACTGAGTTTAATTGCTATGTAACGAATTACCACAGACAAATTACCACAGACTGTCTAAGAGAAGAGATCCCTGTGTATGGAGTTAGATACTTTATTAGCTCATACTTTTGTAGGGCATAAGTCTGGGCACAGTGTACTCCAGGTTTTACAAAGCTGAAACCAAGATGTTGGCTAGCGCTGAAACACATCTGGAACTCTTCCAAGATAACACAGTCGTGGTAGAATTCATGTCCTTCTGGTTGTAGAACTGAGTTCCCAATTTCCTTTTATCCATCAGCCAGAATCACTTTCAACTCCCTAGAATCTGACTGTATTTCTTGTCATGTGACTTACCTTTGTTTTACAAGGAATGGAATATCTCCCTTGTATCATATTCTTGTCACACTTTAAATCTCTTTTTCAGGAAGAGCCCCATCCCTTTCAAGGACTCACTTGATTAAGATGGATCCATCCGAGACAGTCTCTCTCTCATAAAGTCAAATGTACCATACAACATAACCTAATCATGACAGTGAAACCTATCAAAGCCGCAGTTCCTGATGGGCAGGAATCTTGGTAACAAATGTTCAAAATGGGACACTTTTGAAATGAAGAGGACACTATTACTTTGTTAATGATTACACTGAGAAAATAGGTAGAAATGATGATGTCTTAGGAAAAATATGGTTATGATTATACTTAATTATTTCCTTTGTTATGAAGTTCATTAACTCTAAAGTCCACATGTTTACTTTCTACTCTTTTAAATTTTCTTTTATTTTCAAATTTATTACTTAGTTTTTGAAAATACACAAAAGAGTGTATGCAACAAGTTATGAAACACAAAAATTTTTGAACCATGAATCCAACATTCAACCAAGATTTTATTTTATTTTATTTTATTTTTTATAAACATATATTTTTATCCCCAGGGATACAGGTCTGTGAATAACCAGGTTTACACACTTAACAGCACTCACCAAAGCACATACCCTCCCCAATGTCCATAATCCCCCCAGCAACCCTCAGTTTGTTTTGTGAGATTAAGAGTCACTTATGGTTTGTCTCCCACACAATCCCATCTTGTTTCATTTATTCTACTCCTACCCACTTAAGCCCCCATGTTGCATCACATCTTCCTCATATCAGGGAGATCATATGATAGTTGTCTTTCTCTGCTTGACTTATTTCGCTAAGCATGATACGCTCTAGTTCC
>NC_081557.1:186981328-186995266 GCF_022355385.1 Mustela nigripes | reverse complement strand
AAAGTGGGTTAAGCCGCTGCCTTCGGCTCAGGTCATGATCTCAGGGTCCTGGGATCGAGTCCCGCATCGGGCTCTCTGCTCAGCAGGGAGCCTGCTTCCTTCTCTCTCTCTCTGCCTGCCTCTCAGTGTACTTGTAATTTCTCTCTGTCAAATAAATAAATAAAATCTTTAAAAAAAAAAAAAAGAAAACTCCTTTTTGTAAATAAATTAATCTACCTATCACTGTCAACTGAAAAGAACTGGAGTAGTTGCTCAGAACAAGAGTTAAACATCAGACAACCCCAAGGTAAAAGAATGAAGTATCATAGAAGTCCTGATGAAATTAAGGATGGACAGAAAGTTTTCTATCATTTGTTGTCATGAACAATGACAATCATTGTGAGGTACATGTGTGTTCACGCACGCGTGTGTGTGTGTGGGTGAAGGAAAATGAGAGGTTTAGGGCTTCCAGTCTTTATGTTAATATTTTTTAGGAATACAGCAAAATGTTGGGATTATGCTCTCATAATCAAACTCCATTACAGTTTTCTGAAAGCGTCTTTAAGATCCCTTCACCTTGGCATGTGGACAAATATATCTAAAATGAAAACTGGCTTGTTAGAAGTGCAGAGCCACTTTTCTCTAAAGGACTCATGACACTGTCTTCGAATTTTGCATGTAAAAGAAATCAAAGAAGGAAGCACATGGGACATACTGCTAGATGCACTAATATTTGCTTAACCTTAAAATTGACTTTGGAAAGAACAACTTCCCAGGGAATATGGAACCCTTGAAATAAATGAGGCAACATGTTCAGGAAGAAGCTGTGTGACAGGCTTTCCATAGCTTTGACCTTAAAGGTAAATACAAGGCCAAAGAGCCCCCTGGTGTTCTTGGAACCAAACCGACTCAAATGAACAAATTTGCTAGATTCACATTTAGAGAGGGCAGTGGATATTAAATAGAGACACTGAAGAGTAAATGAAGGAGAAATGAGACTTGAACTTTGTTACATGAGTATGTTTCTAAGAAAGAATGTTCTTCCCAATAGTAAAAATTTCATCCATCTGTGGGAATAAGAACCATAAAGCAAAGAGTTTATGCATGAAAGAACTTCAATTTATATTTCTACTCATCTCCTAGGTCTGCTTGGGTTTCTAAGACTTGGCAGAAGGTATGGTGTCATCTTGGTGGGCTGAAGTGGAGATTTACGCTCTGTCTTAGCCAGCTTTCAAGTTATATTTGTATAGTCTGGGTTCTTAAGAAAGCTACTTCTTAGCCCTGGCAAATTCAAGGCTACAGTAAGGCATTTGGTACACTAGTTAAGAACAAGAAAGTGGATTATAATCATGGAGATGGGGTTCTTTCTACACAAATGCTTTTTTCTGCACACTTCAGTAGATTGAATATTTGACTTTGTTTTGAATTATGTAATCCCTCAGGAGATTTAGCTGGTGGAATTTTAACCCTTTCTACCAAAGCAAACTCTCAGCTGACCTCGGATTTTCCCTAAACGGGGAAAAAAAAATAGAGGTTTCTAAGCTTCTTTGGGAAAGGTTAGTTGTGGGTCACTGACAATGGCAGAATGACATGGGGCCAGTAAATGACATGACATGAGTGATTATGAAAGAGCTAAAAGAGAAAACTAAGTGATGGTCTGATCTGTATGTATCAAAAAATATCATCTGTTTCTAATAATTGCTATATATATTTTTTTAACTCAAATTTTATTTCAAAGAGAAAGACACTGGAGCATGTTTGTATCACCACATTTTCAGGGCCCACACTAAGAATGTATAGCAGTCCCCCCTTATCTGTGGGGGATACATTTCAAGACCCCTGTGGTTGCCTGAAACTGCATATAGTACCAAACACTATTGGCCATAGCTCAGTTTAGTGTACTTTACTTTATTGCACTTTGCAGACATTGCATTTTTTTACAGATTTAGGGTTTATGGCAATCCTGAGTTGAACAAGACTATTGGCACCATTTCTCCAACACCATTGGCTCAGTTCATGTCTCTGTGTCACATTTTGGTTATCTTCACAATATTTCCAACTTTTTTATTATTGTTATGTTTGTTGTGACAATCTCTTATTAGTGGTTAAGACTGACTGAAAGCTCAGAAAATCAATAGCATTTTTTAGCTATTTTAAAAATTTTAATTAAAAATGTACATTGCTTTATAGGTATGCTGTTATACAGTTAATGGATGGCAGTGCAGTGTAAACATAACTTTTGTATGCCCTGAGATACCAACAAACTCATTTGACTCGCTTTGTTGTGATACTTGCTTTATTGTGGTGGCCTGGAACCAAACCCAAAGTATCTCCAAGGTATGTCTGTATATATCATATTTTTTCTATACATATATATATGTATACCCACACTAGAGTTTAATTTATAAATTAGGCACAATAAGAGATTGACAACAACAATAATAAAACAATTACAACTACATACTTTAATAAAAGTTATGTGAATATGGTATCTCTCTTTCTCAGACTATTTTACTGTATTTTAATCACCCTTCTTGTAATGATGTGAGATGATAATATGTGATGAGATGAAGTGAAGTGAATGCCATAGGCATTGTGACATGGCATTAGGCTACATTGACCTCCTGATAATATGTCAGAAGGAAGATTATCTGCTTCAACACTATTTGACCTTGGGTAACTGAAATCGTGGACAGAGAAACCTCAAATAAGTGTGACTGGACAGGGAAGCCTTGAATAAGGGTGACTGGACAGGGAAACCTTGAGTAAGTGTGGGTAGTCAGGGAAACCTTGAATATAAGGGTATTAACTCTATTCATTAATGAAAACTGTGAAGATTTACATTGTTTCAGAAATTGCATGGACATTTCTAGTTCAATCTGGCACTGATGAAGTAATTATTTGTGGTGTTAGAAATACCAATATTACAACAAAGTTTGCAAAACTCTCAGTATAGGAATGCCTTTTTAATGCTTCCCAATAAATGTTATTTAAGTTGCAGAAGCAGAAACTCCATGTTTTCATCTTAAGTCATCATGATTCACGATTGAATTATTATGTATAGGAAATACCTTGGCTAAAGAGGGTTTTGCAAAGCCAAGTTAATCAAGTACTGCAATGAAGTCTTTTTGCTGTTAGTGTTTATAACTGAATTTAATGGGGTGAAAGGTTAAGGACTCAGCAACTCTGTGATGGTCTTAGCTTTACAGGAGGAATATTGCTTAGTTCAGGTGGTAACTGAGGTCAACAAATAGCCCAGATTATTCATCTGCTGTCGTCTCTGGGTTGCCTTTCATTGATGCTATGTTCAATGGAATCCCAGTTGCTTCTTCTGAGGATCCTGACATGTCTCACAATTAGAAAATGTTAGCTTGCTGTACAGAGTTTTGTCTGTTCTTATCTTTATTAATATAAGATCACTAAACTGTAATCTTTGTGTGGTTTAAGAAAGTTGGCGTATAATTTACTGTATATTAGTTTCCTTTATTATACTTTACTATATTACAGGTAATCTAATGTTCCTTACCTACATTTCAGTTTAATATCTACTTCTAGAAGTAGACTAGACTCTAGATTATGTGTAATGAGAAATCTTGTATCTTTTCCCATGATTGAATTTTTATTGCCTGTTTTAGTGTCTAGCGAATGTGAACACTCAAAAATATTTCTTGAATGAAAGAATAACCAAGATCCACAAGTTCCACAAATTTGTATTTTTATTCTGATGTCAATTTAATAAATATCATGCCAGATATAAGTATGATATCTTTCTTTCGCTGTCACTTCCCTGTGTCTTTCTAGTTAAAGATATCAGAGTCAGATTTCTGTATTTCAATCATGAACTCAATGAGCTTAACTCTGAGATAAATTATTTATTTACTTTTCATCTCAAATTATGATAATATTAAAACATATTAAGGCTATTGTGAAGATTAAATTAGTTCATATATATAAACCCTTTAGCACAGTAGCACTAAATAAATGGAAAATATGAGCTCTTACTATTGGAATTACTAGTGCAACTCACTAGTGCAATCATTATTATATTAGTATCAGAACTTGTGTGATGATTAATCTTATTTTCATGGAAAAAACTTTTGCTTCTTATATCAATCTTTTCCAAAGTGATTTCTGAGAATCCTATATTATTAGGAATCTGCCAAAATGATCTTCCTTTAATAAGTAAATTCCTTTAATAAATATTACTTTAATAAATATAAAAATAAAAACTTTTATAAAAGATACAGCAGTTTTTACAATGAGTTATTTTCAGGAGTTTATCCCAATTTCCTATTTAGACAAAGCTGCCTACTATAGCAAGAGGAAAGTCCTTTTGGTTAGCAGGGCCATGTTTTCAAATTGTTGTGGAAAAGACAGACTTTTTATTATAGAAATTGAAGTGTTATCTGAGCGTAAGTACTGGCAAAGCCTTTGATTCCTCTGTTATTTTATTTTACTGTTTTATAATCAGCTCACTCTTCTACTTGAGTATAAACATTATCACTGAAAGTCCATTTAAGAAGGGGATCAAGGGCACTTTATAACTTTCAAAATATACTTTGACAGTATTTCCCCAGCTGTAAAAATAAGAAAAAAATTATTTCCTCAGGTGATAGAAATAATTTAGGAGAGAGGAAAAAGTGAATCATAGGCTGTTAGAGCTGGAAACAACCTTACATGTTATCTTGAGCAGAGATGGCAACTACATGTTGGCATTGCCACAGCTCTCACAAACCCATGCCCATGACATTCATCTGTAGTGGGTCTTGAGGCCCAATACATTTGTTCTCAGACCAGCACCCTAGACATCCACAACTATTGACTGAAGCTGCTACTCAAAATGAAAACTATGTTTCATCTCTGGGTCCCTATTGATCTCTTTGTTTATTAAATATAATTTTGAAAACCAAAGACTATATTTTGACTTTTTCCAATTCACAAAAATTTTATAGTCATTTTTAAATTTATAATTTATTTATTTATTATCAATAGTCTGGAGGTTTTCTGGCTCTGGTTTCAGTATTCCAATACCTGGAAAAAATGATCATGTGTGAATGAAAAATTGGATACTAGCAATAGGCAGAAAAATATCCTTAATCAACTTTGATTCTTTTAAATTTATTTCCAGAGAAACCCAAGTATTTTATAATAGGCAGATGGGTACACTGGAGGGGGAATGCATTTAGCAGTAAGAGGTGATGGAGTAGCCACAAGTTGCAAGGAAACCATTGGTAAATATGGGAAGAGACTATGTACATTTAATGATTCAAATGGAACAGTGACAGGTCTTATTATTTTTGAAATCTCTTGAAAAGCTGCCCTGCTATCAGGTTTTACTACCAATCCCACAAGTAAGGAAGATTGTAAAAAGTTTCACAAATGTTTGGAAAGCTTTCATCAAACTTGGTCCAAACTTAGTTAAACATTTCATCAATGTAGCTTTATTTTCAGAGTCTTAATATAAAATTGTTAGTTTTCAATTTTTTTAATGATTTGGAATGTGTCTAAAACAAGTCAGTTCAACTGTTTTGCCTGTATTGAGTATGTTAGAGTTTGTTAGAAATGTTAAATTAAAATCCAAGGATTTGGAATTTCTGAAGCATTTACTTAATTTCTTTGAAATCCAATTTCCTCTCTTATGCCATGTAAATGTATTGCACAGAACAATTCTTCTCCACACACAATTTAAACCATGCCTACAGATATTCCTAGCCAGAGGAGAATAAGCCATCACAAATGCTTTGCTCTATCCCTTTGTCAGCCCTAACTTCCTGAATTTAGTTCTTGTTCTGAGTGGGGAGTCACTACATCTGTTAACATGTGGTGATCAGCTTGTGGATAGCAAGCAAACCAAGTGCTGAAGTGTAAGAGAACTGTTAAGAAAAAAAGGAAACCAGATTGTTGGTAGCTAGTGATCTGCAAGGTGAAATACCAGAACTTGCACTAGAGACCACAAAATAAGAGGGGGTTAGGGTGCTCAAGTGTCTGATAATACTGGAGAAATATAAATATTCCAGGCCTTTGCTGGATTTCAGCAAATAATCTGTAAGGTTGAGAACATTTTCTAACTTCAAAGGTAAATTCAGACATCATTTTTTAGTGAACCCAGACATAAAACATAAAGGCAGAATGATGTAATAGTAAAAAAATGTGCGGGTTGCCATTTGTAGATGAGGTTGTGAGGATGTGTGTTTAAAATGATTGGGTAGTTGTTACAGTCGATACAAATTCAACCTTTCATTGGATTTCAAAATCTATTATAGGCTTGGTCTGTTGGTACTTCTGGATTTTTTTTTTTTTTTGGTTGTTGTCATACAACTTGGAATCATTTCTAAGGTATATCTTTTCATGCACTCTGAAGGTAGTTACCTAGAGTTATGCTTTGTATGTTCTCCAACAGGACACTTGTCAATCTGTATCTTGGAAACAACAAATAAATATTCATTCAATTTCTTCACTACACAGTGTTACTATTGTAGAGTTTTCCAAGGGTTCTTTTGAGAAAGTCCAGAAACATTGTAAAGCAGATTGCCTGTAGAACAAAATTCCTCATGCTTTACCTGTGGGAAATGTGTACTAGATTTAATACATATCATTTCTTATGTTACCTATAAAACTCTCTTAAAAGTATATCAGGGTACAAATATGTGGGTGTGTTTATACACATGAAGACACATATGCAAATATATAACATGTGTTCTATGCCTTTTAGTTAATGATAGTTATTGAGACTATTCAATAACTTTATAACAGACAAATTTTAAATTTTCTTTTTATCAACCTAAAATGATTTAGATTCAAGCTAGAAGCTTCCAGTCTACTGGTATTCTAGCTACCTCCTGTACTATATAATTTCATAGTTAATTCTAATTAAGGAACTGAATGTTATTCCAGTTCTGAAGTTATGCTAAAGGAATTTCACATCATTCCACTGTTTGCTTTCTTTTTATTTGCTCAAATTTATCCTTTTAAAATGTTCCTTTAGTGTCCGTAGTTCCAGAAAGTAGCAGAATTTCCTGGACTACTATTTTAGCATTGTGGAATCAGGTATTCTATTTAGTATGGACTAGTCTCAGAGATTGCACTTTGTTTTTAATAAAACTAGCTGGGAGAAATTTTGAAATTGTATTGACTATGAACATCTGTATGTTCACAAGTTCTCAAAGTTACTTAGAAAATTCTTTGGGAGAAACTACCTTAACCTGAACTCTAAATTCTTTGAAGGTAGGGATTCTGCTTTATTTAACACTGTATTCTTAGCACCCACCATCCCGGGCACATGGTGAATGAGTGTTTGGTGAGACAGATCCAGTAGAGTGGAACAGACCCTGACATCACGGCTCTAACTAAATGGAGACATTAGCTTTGGCAAGATGTACCTCTATAAGGTTTTACAAGCTAGTCTTTGTATTCTGATGAACTGAAATAATCCAAACTCCATAAGGGTACCCTTGAGCAGCAATTATTTCTATCAAGTTTTGGTGATAAGATTACCAGATTGTAAAATATGTTATGATTTTTTTTATGGTGACTTGCCAAAGAATTAAAGATAAAGCAAAAAAGATTTTTAAAAAAATACAAGTAGATCTTACTCTTAATATCATACTAAAATTATTTAAGGGAAATTTACCATTAAAAAAAAAACAGAAAAAAATAAGTTAAAGTATCTTAACATCCCTAGCTGGATGTATTTTTTTTTTCAAATTTGTTGAGATATATAGTTGACATACAACATTGTCATAAGTTTAAGATATATGACATATAGTTTTATACATTTATGTATTGCAAAATGATTACCACAATAGTACTAGCTAACACTTCCATCCTGTCACATAATTATCATTTCTTTTCTGTGGCGATAATTAAGATATATTAGTATAGTAACTTTCAAATACATAGTAGTTTTATTGGCTATAACCACCATGCTGTACACTAGATCCCCAGAACTTGTTAATCTTATAACTGGAAATTTGAACCCTTTGGCCAACCTCTCCCCATTTCTCCCATTTGCCAGCTCCTGCTAAATACCATTCTACTCTCTGTTTCTCTAAATTCGGTTTTTTTTTTCAGTTTTACATATAAATGATATCCTACAGTATTTATATTTTTCTGTTTGACTTTTTTCACTTAACGCATGACCTCAAGGTTCATCCAAGTTGTTGCAAATGGAAGGATTTCCTTCTTTCTTTGCTAAATAATATGTATATACATCTATCTATTATCTATATCTATTACATTTTCTTTATATATAATGTATATATAAAATAATAATATGTCACATCTTCTTTATCAATTTATCCATTGATAGATAGGTATGCTGTTGTCATATCTTGGCTTCTGTGAACAATACTACAATGAATATAAGAATGTGGATATGTCTATGAGATCCTGATTTCAAATCCTTACATATATACTCTGAAAGTAGGACTCTTTTTATCATATGATAAGTCTATTTCTGTTTTTTTGCAGAACTTCCATACTGTTTCTTCCACAGCTGTACCAATTTAGATTCTTACCAACAGTGCACAAGAATTCTCTTTTTTTTTTTTCTACACCTTTGCCAACAGTCTCTTGTCTTTTGATCATGGCCATACTAACATTTGTGAGATGCTATCCTCTTGTGGTTTTGATTTGCATCTCCCCAATGATTAGTGACGTTGAACTGCTTTTCATGTACCTGTTGTCCATTTGTGTGTCTTCTTTGAAAAACCCTTCGGTTCCTCTGTTCATTTTCAATTGAATTTTTTGTGATAAGTTGTATGAATTCTTATATATTTTGGACACTAACCCCTGATCAGATACACGATTTACACATATTTTCTTCTATCCCCTAGGCTGACTTTTCAACTTGTTGATTATTTCTTTTGTTGTGTAGAAATTTTTAGTTTGATATAATCAAACTAAATACATACAAATACATACATAAATACATACAAAATATATAATACATATATTTTTTGCTTTTGATTTTTGTGTTTTTGGCATTATATCCAGTAAATTTCTGCAAGGTTTCTCCTTATATTTTCATCTAGTTTTATGGTTTCAGGTCTTTAATTTTCAGATATTCAACCATTTCAAAGTTAATTTTTGTGAGTGGTATAAGATAGGGGGCCAATTTTATTCATCTGCATGTGTTTATCCAGTTTTCCCATACCATTTATTGAAGAGACTATTCTTTCCCATTGAGTTTTCTTGACTTCCTTGTCAAACATTATAAACAGGGTTTATTTATGGGCTCTTAATTCTGTTACACTGGCTTATATATCTCTTTTTAATGACTATTGTACCATACCGTTTTGATTACTATAGCCTTGTAATATAGTTTGAAATTAGGCACTGTGTGCCTCTATCTTTGTTCTTCTTTCTCTGGTCCTTTATTGCTTTGGCTATTTAAGGTCCTTTATTGCTCCATACAAACTTTAATATTATTTTCTCTGTCTCTGTTAAAAAGGCCATGGGAATCTTAATAGGGATTGCCTCTACAGATGGCTTTAGTAATGTGGGCATTTTAACAATGTTAATTTTTCTGACATGAGCATGGTATGCCTTTTGTTTGTGTCTTCAGTTTCTCTCATGAATGTGTTGTGGTTTTCAGTGTATAGTTCTTTCAGCTCCTTTGTTAAATTTATTTTTAAGTATTTTATTGTTTTTGATGTTATTGTGAATGGGATAGCTTCCTTTATTTCTTTTTCAGATGTTTTGTTGTTAGTATATGGAAATGCAATTGTGTTCTGCATATTGATTTTGTATCCTGAAATTTTGTTGAATTTGATTAGTTCCAAAAGTTTTTGGTGGAGTTTTTTTTTTTTTTCTATATATTTTCACCTGCAAATAAAGACAGTTTTATTTCATTTTTTCCTATTTGGATGCCTTTATTTTTATTTTTTCTTACCTTTGCTCTGGCTAGAACTTTCAATATAATGGAGTGTGGGAGTGGTGAGAGCACTCTTCTCTTGCTCCTGATTTTTTTGTACTGAGTAGGATGTTAACTGTAAGTTTGTCTTATGTTGTCTTTAGTGTGTTAAAGTATGTTCTTTTTATATCCAAGTTGTTTACTGCTTTTATCATGAAAAAATATTGCATTTTATCAATTTTTAAAAATTTATTGAAAATTTTATTTTAAAAATTTATTGAAATGATTTTTATTTTTCACGTTACTAATGTGGTATATCATATTTATTGATTTGTGTATGTTGAACCATTCTTACATCAGAGGAACAAATCCCGATTGATGATGGTGAGTTATTCTTGTAATGTGCTATTGAATTTAACTTGCCAAGTTTTTGTTGAGAATTTTCGCACCTATATTTATCACAGATATTGTTCTGTAATTTTCTTTTCTTATAGTATCCTTATCTGGTTTTGGTACTGAGGTAATTCTGGTCTCATAAAATTAGTTTGAGAGTATTTTCTCTTCTTCCATTTTGTGGAAGAATTTGAGGGTTAGCATTAATTCTATAAAAGTATGGTAGCATTGACTAGTGAAATCTTCTGGTCCTAGACTTTTCTGTGTTGGGAGGTTTTTGATTACTGATTCAATCTCCTTACTCATCATTGGTCTGTTCAGATATTCTGTTTCTTTAAGACACAGTCTTGGTAACATATATTTATAGGAATTTATCTATTTTTCTTTATTATCCAGTTTATTGGCAGATAATTGTTCGTAGTAGTTTCTCATGATACTTTCTATTTCTGTGGTATCAGTTTAATGTCTCCTTTTTCACTTCTGATTTTATTTTTTGTTCTTCTCATTTTTTTGTAGCCTAGCTAAATGTTTGTCAATTTTATTTATTGTTCATTTCTTCAAAAAATAGCTCTTAGTCTCATTCTTCGTTATTGTTTCTTAAATTGCTTTTCTATTTCATTTCTGTTTCTCTATCTCTGATCTTTGTTACTTCCTTACTTATACTAAGTTTGGGCTTATTTCATTTTCTTTTTCTAGTTCCTTGAGTTATAAAGTAAAGTTGTTTATTTGAGCTCTCTCTTGTCTCTTAATGTAGGCCTTTATCACTATAAACTTCCCACTTGGGACTGCTTTCACAGCATCCCATAAGCTTTGCTATATTGTGCTTCCATTTTTATTTAAGGAAAGATGTTTCTTGATTTTCTTTTGATTTCTTCTTTGACCCATTGGCTCTTAAAAAGCATGTTCGTTTACCTCCAGTATTTTTAATATTTTCTAGCTTTCCTTTTGTAATTGATTTCTAGCTTCAGACCATTTTGGTCAGAAAAAATACTTGGTATAATTTAAGTTTTCTTAAATTTGCTAAACTTATCTTGTGACTTTTTATGTGATACATCCTGGGGGATGTTCCATGTTAACTTGAGAAGAATGTGTCTTCTGCTGTTATTGGTTGGAACATTCTGTATATGTATATTAACTCCATTTGGCCTAAATTATGGTTCAGTTCAATATTTCTTTGTTGATTTTCTGTCTGTGTGATCTATCCATTTTTGAAAGTGGAGTATTGAAGTTATTACATTTATTTACAGTTATTACATCTATTTCTAACTTCATTTATGCTAGTATTTGCTTGACATATTTAGGTTCTCCAGTGCTAGATGCATATATATTTATGATTGTTACATCTTCATGAAGAAATAATCCCCTTATCATTATATAATCAGCACCTTTTACTCTTGCTACCATTTTTTGACTTAAAGTCTATGTGGATAGATATAAATACTTCTTATCTCTTGTTTTCCACTTGCATGCATGAAATATCTTTGTCAACCCTTCACTTTGATCCTAAAACATGTAACTTAAAGCTAAATTAGATCCCTTTTGGACAGCATACATTTAGGTCTTTTATTCTTTTAAATTCATCCAGTCATTCTATACATTTTGATTTGGAGACTTCACTCCATTAAAATTTAGAGTGATTATTGATAGATAAAGATTTACTCATGCTATCTTAATTGTTTTCTAGCTGTTTTATAGTTCCATTTTCTTTCCTTCCTTTTTTGCCTTTCTTTGTAAATTAATTTTTTTTCTGTAGTATAATGTTTTGTTTCTCTTCTCTTTTGTGTATCTTTTATAGATTTTTATTTTATGGTTCCCATGAAGCTTACAGAAAACATTATACCAAAATATACATACATATATATATATATATATATATATATATATATATATATTTGTTTTATGTTGATAAGAATTTAATTATGATCACATACCAAAACTCTTTTTACTCCACTCATTTTATATTTCTGATGTCACCACTTCTTTCTTTCTTTTTTTTTTAATTTTTTATTTTTTATAAACATATATTTTTATCCCCAGGGGTACAGGTCTGTGAATCACCAGCTTTACACACTTCACAGCACTCACCAAAGCACACACCCTCCCCAATGTCCATAATCCCACCCCCTTCTCCCAACCCCCCTCCCCCCAGCAACCCTCAGTTTGTTTTGTAAGATTAAGAGTCACTTATGGTTTGTCTCCCTCCCAATTCCATCTTGTTTCATTGATTCATCTTCTTACCACTTAAGCCCCCATGTTGCATCACCACTTCCTCATATCAGGGAGACTATATGATACACATTTCTGCAAAGAAGACATCCAGATGGCCAACAGACACATGAAAAAGTGCTCCATATCACTCGGCATCAGGGAAATACAAATCAAAACCACAATGAGATATCACCTCACACCAGTCAGAATGGCTAAAATCAACAAGTCAGGAAATGACAGATGCTGGCGAGGATGCGGAGAAAGGGGAACCTTCCTACACTGTTGGTGGGAATGCAAGCTGGTGCAGCCACTCTGGGAAACAGCATCCTAAAATGTTGAAAATAGAACTGCCCTATGACCCAGCAATTGCACTACTGGGTATTTACCCTAAAGATACAAACGTAGTGATCCAAAGGGGCACGTGCACCCGAATATTTATAGCAGCAATGTCCACAATAGCCAAACTATGGAAAGAACCTAGATGTCCATCAACAGATGAATGGATCACGAAGATGTGGTATATATACACAATGGAATACTATGCAGCCATCAAAAGAAATGAAATCTTGCCATTTGCGACAACATGGATGGATCTAGAGCCTATCATGCTTAGCAAATAATTCAAGTGGAGAACCACTTATTTCTTTCTATAATGTGTATCCATTAACAAATTGTTGAAAGTATATCTATTTTAAATATTTTTGTCTTTTAACCTTTATACTAGAGTGAAGTAGTTAACATGTCCACATATTAGTGTTGGGACATTTAGAAACTGACATTTCTTTCTTTAACAGTGTGTTGTATATTTTCATATGTTTTCATAGTACTAATTAGAATCTTTTTGTTTCATCTTTAAGACCTCCTTTTAACATTTCTTATAAGGCAGATTTAGTGGTGATGAATTCCCTCAGCTTTGTTTATTAGGGAAGATCTTTATTTCATCTTCAATTGTGAAGGGCAGTTTTGTTGTATGAAGTATTCTTGGCTGGCAATTTCTTTTAGCACTTTGAATATATCAGCCCATTCTCTGCTGGGCTGCAAGGTCTCTTGCACTGAAGTCTACTGATAGCCTTATAAGGGGGTTCCCTTGATGATTGATATTTTCTTTCTCTTGCTGCTTTTAAAATTATCTCTTTGTCTTTGTCTTTATTTTATTATTATGTATGTTGCACTCGGTCATTTTGAGTTGAAATTTTGAGGTGCCTATTAGCTTCATGAATTTGGATATCCAAATCTCTCCCTGAGTTTGGGAGGTTCTAAGCCATTATTTCTTTAAATAAGCATTCTATCCCTTTCTCCCTTTCTTTCCATCTGGGACCCCAATGATATATACCTTTGAT
The DNA here is from genome assembly GCF_022355385.1 of Mustela nigripes. Taxonomy (NCBI): domain Eukaryota; kingdom Metazoa; phylum Chordata; class Mammalia; order Carnivora; family Mustelidae; genus Mustela; species Mustela nigripes. The sequence continues at coordinate 186,981,493 of NC_081557.1, read as the reverse complement.
TTTTTTTTTTTAGTTTATTTTTATTTTCAGCATAACAGTATTCATTATTTTTGCACCACACCCAGTGCTCCATGCAATCCATGCCCTCTATAATAGCCACCACCTGGTACCTCAATATATATATATATATATATATATATATATATATATATATATATATATATA
>NC_081557.1:186965081-186981318 GCF_022355385.1 Mustela nigripes | reverse complement strand
CAACCTATCTATCTTTGTGCGATAGTGCTTAGAAGTGGCTTATACTTAGACTCAGTATCACTTTTTTCAACACTAATTTATTTATTTGAATCATTTGATTGTGAAATAGAAAATCAGGTTAGTAATCAATACAGTTCTGAGTCGGAAGGAGACTTAGATATTATTATTATTGTATAAAAGCTTCATTGATCTCAAGATAGTTTAAGTCATTTCACATTTTTTTTAACTGATTACCTGCTATGTTTCAGGTGCTCTTCTAGACAATCACAATCAGTGTAAGGAAACAATTCTTCCCTTGTTAGTTTTGTCATAAGTCAGACAATGAGTTAGCAGGACATTGTGAAGTTCATTAAACCCTTCTGTGTTTCTATCTTTGGATTCGCCTTTTGCATTTTTCCCACATTCATCTCATACATTCCTTTTCTAACACTAGTAAGTTATTTGAAACCTTCATTTTAGCTATTATCAAATTGTTATAAAATATTTTAGTAGCAAATATTTTGTATTTATTTGCTCAACTTGATTACCACTGTTTCCAGAATAATCTTACTAAATCATGAATTTAATCATGTGTATTCCTTGCTAAAAAAATATTTACCTATCTTTGTCTATAAGAGAAGCCTACTTTCCTCACCATAATAGTCAGGACCTATTATGATTTAAAACCAGAATACTCTATCAAACATACTTTGACTCTTCCCTTCAACCACTGATCTAGACCAACATATTTGTTATTGTCCATGTATATTTTGAATCTTTCTCCTACATATTACTTATTTTGTTTTTTCTGCTGTTAGCATATCTTACCTCATATTTTGTTGTCTGTATTTTTTAATACTTGCTCTTTAGTTTCCAGTAATGTCTTTGATCTTATTTTCTAATCGGTCATAGTTATTTGCATATATATATTTTCTCTTCTACTGTACTTAAATTTTGGGGAGCAATGATTGTGATTTTTTTGGAGTTTACAAATATATCTTTGTAATCACAATGAAGAGTAGAATATTTAATTAATATTTGATTATTTGAATATAATTAGGGGGGAAGAGAATAGTAGAAAGTCCAAAAGCATGTGGTTTGGTTCTATAGAAGCAAACAGGGAATGCTTAGCAACTGAAGGAAAGAACAACTCCTTGACAAAAAGGAGTTTGTCCTATCTGAAGGGAGACATGATATCTCCCTAAAAGACTGAAGAAGGGACACAACAAGCATTCATTACTTACTTCACTATTTTGTTTAGACAGAATAAATAGACATTAAGTTAATGCCTTCTGTAGTTTGCACTAGATGCTTTAGGTTTATAGTGGCAAAGAATGTCAGTCTATATTTCTCTTTATATTTTGTGAACCCAGTGGTGCTTTAATAAATATTTATATGATGGTAAAAACTAAAGTAATATATTTTATAATCAAAGTACTTCTCTTTTGGTGACTAGGGCAGGTTTAGTGATAAAATTTAGCAGTTATCTATCCCACTTGAACAAATTAGACTCTAAAATTCCATATTAGAACTTATAGTCAAAAAAAATTTTTTTAAGACTTTATCTATTTATTTGACAGAGATCACAAGTAGGCAGAGAGGCAGGCAGAGAGAGAGAGAGAAGGAAGCAGGCTCCCTGCCAGTGCAGAGAGCCCAATTCGGGGCTTGATCCCAGGATGCTGGGATCATGACCCAAGCCGAAGACAGAGTCTTTAACCCACTGAGCCACCCAGGCACTCCCAGTCAAAAGTTTTTTAATATTTAAAAATTCATGTTAATTCACTGGGCTGCATCATACACACAACCCACAAACACACACTTTTTTCTTTATTTTTAATGAAAAATTCAGCATATATTCTACCCATATTAAATTCAAGAAATAAGATGGAAGAGAAGTAAAAAAAAATAAATTTTAAAAAATTATGAATAATTTTTAAGAATATTTTCCCACCACATCAACAACTTTGGAATATTGAATCCTAATGCACATGTTCCTTGCTTTGACATGTCTGTTCAACTTTCCCCCATCACTTGAATGATGATTAGGAAAGAGATGGAAATTACATGTATATATTGGACATATAGGACTGGAGAGAAAAACGAATAGTGTCCAGTCAGAAAAAGAGTTGGCCAAGTGAGAGTCAGGGAGCCCCCACTGGCATTACCAAGCTATAAAAATGGTGTCATCTCATGTACATCTGTTCTGGGATTCCTCTGAGGTCTTGATTGGGGTAAAGGTAAACTCTTACGAGCCTTGGTTTTTTAAATTGTGAAGTTTCCAATTAATCCCCATAGTCCCCAAACATGAAGTTCTCTTGTGACAAACCGTAATGATACATTCTTTCTATCACTCTCCTGGTTTAAACAGTTAAGCAGAAAACAAGCAATATTTGTATATACATGAGAGCACTTCTACATATTATTTATGTCAAACTCATCATGAGATAGGCACATTGCTTTTTGAAAAGTTTCCCTGGGTACCAATCATCAGCACTGTACTTCATCCTGGTAGCTATGTTTACATGCATATAAATTATCCCAAAATGTGTTTTTGCTTTGTTTTGACAGTAAAAGTCTATTTATATAAAGTTCCATATTTTTATCTCAGATATTGATTTTTAAGCTGGATCATTTGGACATTTCCCCCCACAATCTGAGTTTTTCACACATTTTGCATATATAATCACTAATTTTCTGTCATTTCTCTACCTTCTGTCATTACTGCAGGTGTTTATTCCTTTTCACTTTCTCATCTGACTATTAAAGATATCTCTGGCTAATCAACAAAACATTTTCTCACTTTTTCTGCTTTTTTGCCACTTCTTCCTCAAATATTTTTTCAAAGGTTATATGTTACAGTCTAGAAACATCTTGAGCACATAGATGTATCCATGATCTGTAGTAATTCAAATCTGGTATTAAAACTTTAGCATTGAGAAATTAAGCATGCAAGAATGAGGAAATTCCACACTTAAAATTCTCATTAGTTCATGTACATTAGAAAGATGTAGAATCAAAAGTCCTTAATAGGCACCTTAACAAAGGACTATTTTTTACAATGTATATAGATTTTACATTTAGATATATATTTTCGGGTACCTTGGTGGCTCAGTGGGTTAAGCCTCTACCTTCGTCTCAGGTCATGATCTCAGGGTCCTGGGATCGAGCCCCACATCAGGCTCTCTGCTCAGCAGGGAGCTTACTTCTCTCTCTCTCTCTGTCTGCTTCTCTGCCTACTTGTGATCTCTCTCTGTCACGTAAATAAATAAAAGTCTTTAAAAAAATAAACATATATCATGTAATACTCAACATCTTTTTTTAGCATCAGAATGGAAGAATAAGTCCTAGACAACAAGGAGCTGGTCCTATCTGAAGGGAGACATGATATCCAAAAAGAGTGAGGAAGGGACACAGCAAACATTCATTACCTACTTCACTATTTTGTTTAGAAATAATAAATAGACATTAAATTAATGCATTCTATAGCTTTCACTAGATGATTTATGTTTATAGTGACAAAGAATGCTAGCCTATATTTCTGTTTATATTATGTGAACCCAGTGGTGCTTTAATAAATATTTATGTTTATTATATATATAAACATATATTTATATATATGTAAATTTTTTAAGAATTTTTAATTTTTAGTGAAAGATTAAATTTGGGATTCTTGTTTTATTTTTTGTTTTTGCTATTGTTTTTTACTTTAAATTTTAGTTTAAAATTTAAAGGTAGTTAACACACAGAACAATATTGTTTTCTGGAGTAGAATTCATTGATTTATCACTTAAGTACAACACCCAGTGCTCATCATAACAAGTGCCCTTCTTAATACCCATCACCCATGTATCCCATCCCCCACCCATCTCCCTCCATCAATCTTGTTTCCTCCTCTTTTTTTCTTTTGCCCTTTCCCATATGTTCATCTGTTTTCTTTATTAAATTCCACATGAGTGAGAACCTATGGTATTTCTCTTTCTCTGACTTATTTTGCTTAGCATAATAAACTCTAGCTGCATCCATGTCATTACAAATGTCAAGATTTTATTCTTTTTGATGACTGAGTAATATACCAACATATTTATATGTGTGTGTGTTTGTGTGTTTATGTATATGCATAAAGATATTTATCTATCTTTATCCATTATCTGTCAATGGACATTTGGTCTCTCTCCATAGTTTGGGTATTGTATCAATGCTTCTATAAACATCAGGGTGTATGTATCCCTTCAAATCTGTATTTTTGTGTCCTTTGGGTAAATGCCTAATAGTGAAATTCCTGAACCACAGAGACTAGTTTTATTTTTAACATTTTGAAAAATGTCCATACTGTTCTCCAAAGTGGCTGCACCAGTTTGCTTTCCCACCAAAAGGGCAAGAGGGTTCCCCTTCCTCCACATCCTTGCCAACACCTGTTGTTTCTTGTGTTGTTGATTTTATCCATTCTGACAGGGGTGAGATGATATCTCATAATGGTTTTGATATGTATTCCCTGATGAGTGATATTGAGCATCTTTTCATATGTCTGTTACCATCTGGATGTCTTTTTGGAAAAGCATCTATTGTCTTCTGTCCATTTCTTAACTGGTTTATTTATTTTTTGGGTGTTGTGTTTGATAAATTCTTTGTAGATATTGAATACTAACCCTTTGTCAGATATGTCATTTGCAAATATCTTCTTCCATTCTGTCGGCTGCCTTGTAGTTTTATAGGTTGTTTCCTTTGCTCTGAAAAAGCTTTTTATCTTGATGAAGGTTCAATAGTTCATTTTTGTTTTGTTTCACTTGCCTGTGGTGACGTGTCTAGTAAGAAGTTGCTATGGTTGGAGTCAAAGAGGTTTCTACCTGTATTCTCCTCTAGGATTTTGATGGTTTCCTGTCTCACATTAAGGTCTTTCAACAATTTTGAATTTATGTTTGTGTATGGTGTAAGAAAGTGGTCCATTTTCATTCTTCTACATATTGCTGTCTAGGTTTCCCAACAGCATTTGTTGAAGAGATTGTTTTTTTTGTCACTCGATATTCTTTACTGTTTTGTCAAAAATTAGTTGACCATGTAGGTATGGGTCCATATTTGGATTCTCTGTTCCATTGATCTATATATTTTCGTGCCAGTACCATACTGTCTTGATGACTATAGCTTTGTAATATAGCTTGAAATCTAGAATCATGATGTTTTGTTTCCCTTTTTCAGAATTGCTTTGGCTATTCAGGGTCTTTTGTAGTTCCATACAAATTTTAGGATTATTTGTTCTAGTTCTGTGAAAAAGGCGGGGTATATTTTGATGGGGATTGTATTATATGTATAGATTGCTATGGTAGGATAGACATTTTAGCAATGTTTTTTCTTTCAACCCATGAGCATGATATGCTTTTCCATTTCTTTGTATCCTCTTCAATTTCTTTCATATGTGTTCTATAGTTTTCAGATTATACAGATTATAGATCTTTTATTTCTTTAGTTAGATTTATTTAGTTAGATTTATTTAACTATTTCTTTAGTTAGATTTATTCTTAGGTATCTTATTGTTATGGTGCAATTGTAAATGAGATTGATTCCTTGATTTATTTTTCTGCTGCTTCATTATTGGTGTATACAAATGCAACAGATTTCTGTATATTGATTTTATTTTATTTATTTACATATTTTAAAGATTTTATTTATTTATTTGAGATATAGACCAACAGAGATACTGAGAGACAGCATGAGCAGGGAGGAGAGGAAGAAGCAGTCTCCTTGTTTAGCTGGGGACCTGAGATGGGACTCAATCCCAGGACTCTGGGATCATGACCTGAGCCAAAGGCAGATACTTAACAACTGAGTCACCCAGGATCTCTGTACATTGATTTTACATTCTGCAACTTTGCCAAATTCATGTATAAGTTCTAGCTTTTTTTTTTTTTTGAAGTCATTTGGATTTTCTACATAGAATATCACCTCATCTGCAAATAGTGAATATTTGACTTATTCCTTGCCAATTTGTATGCATTTTATTTCTTTTTGGTGTCTGATTGCAGAGGCTAAGGCTTCCAGTACTCTGTTAAATAGTAATGCTGGCTTTAAGCTTTATTTGCTGGCTTTAGGCTTTATTTGCGGTTCCTTTCTAGCTCCTTTAGGTATAAGATTGGGTTGTGTATTTGAAACTTTCCTGCTTCTTGAGATAGGACTGTAGCATAATATACTTTCCTCTTAGGACTGCTTTTGCTGCATCCCAAAGGTTTTGGGCTGTCTTGCTTTTACTTTCATTTGCATCCATATATTTTTAATTCTTCTTTAATTTCCTGGTTGAACAATTCTTTCTTCAGTAGAGTGTTCTTTAACCTACATGTATTTGAGGTTTTTCCTAATTTTTTCTTGTGGTCAACTTACAGTTTCATAGCATTGTGGTCTGAAAATATGCATGGTATGATCTCAATTTTTTGTGCTTATTAAGGGCTGATTTGTGATCCATTATGTGATCTATTCTGGAAAATGTTTCATGTGTGCCTGAGATGAGTGTGTATTCTCCTGCTTTAGGATGAAATGTTCTCAGTATATCTGTTAAGTTCATCTAGTCCACTGTGTCATAAAAAGCCATTGCTTCCTTGTTGATTTTCTACTTAGATGATCTATCCATTGCTGTAAGTGGGATGTTAAAGTTTCCTACTGTTATTGTATTGTCATCATTGAGTTTCTTTATGTTTGTTATTAACTGATTTATATATTTGGGTGCTCCCAGGGTGGTGGCATAAATATTTATAATTGTTATATCTTCTTGATGGGTAGACCTCTTAATTACAATATAATATCCTTTTTTATCTCTTGTTACGATCTTTGTTTTAAAATCTAGTTTGTCTGATATAAGTATGGCTAGTTTGGCTTTCTTTTGACATCCATTAGCATGCTAGATGGTTCTCCATCTTCTCACTTTTAATCTGTGGGCATCTTTAGGTCTAAAAACAAGTCTCTTATAGGCAGCGTACAGATGGATCTTTTTTTAAATTATTCATTCTGATACCCTTTGTCTTTTGATTAGTACATTTAGTCCATTTACATTCAGAGTGATTTTTGAGAGACATGAATTTAGTGCCATTGTGTTACCTATAGAGTTGATGTTTCTGGTGATGTTCTCTGGTCCTTTCTAGTCTTTAGTCATTTTTTTCTGCACTCCAAGAGTCCCCCTTAAAATATCTTGCAGGGCTGGCTTAGTGGTCAAGAACTCCTTTAGTTTTTGTTTGTCTGGGAAACTCTATCTCTAGTATTTTGAATGACAGCCTTGCTCAATAAAGAATTTTTGCCTGCATATTTTTCCCATTCAGTACATTGAATATTTCCTTCCACTCCTTTCTGGCCTGCCAGGTCTCTGTAGACAGATCTGCTGCAAATCTGATCTCTCTTCCCTTGTAGGTTAAGGACTTTTTTCCCTTGGTTGCTTTCAGAATTCTTTACTTGTCTGTGTTTTGTGAATTTGACTATAATATATTTTGGCAATGGCTGGCTTTTGTTGAATTTAATGGGAGTTCTCTGTGCTTTTTGGAGTTTGTTGTCTGTGTCCTTCCCCAGATTAGGGAAGTTTTCAGCTATAGTTTGTTTGAATAAATCTTCTGCCCCTTTCTCTTTCTCTTCATCTTCTGGGACTCCTAGCATATGAATGTTATTATATTTTACTAAGTTGCTGAAGTGGCCCATAACCTTTCTTTCTCTATTCTTTTTGGCTTCATTTATTTCCATAATTTTATCTTCTATATCACTGATTTGCCCCTCTGCTTTGTCTATCCTAATTTTTATCCTCATTTTATGGCCTCTATTTATGTTTGCATCTCAGTTATAGGATTTTAAATTTTGGCTTGACTAGATTTTAGTTCTTTTCTCTCCATAGTAAGGGATTCTCTAGTCTTCTATGTTTTTTTTCAAGCCCAGCTTGAAAATGTTGTTTTAAATTGTAGTTCAGACATCTTCTTATTTTTGTATTAATTAAATCCCTGTCTGTGAGTTCTACCTCATGTTCTTTCTTTCTTTTGGCAGTAAATTCTCCTGTGTAATCATTTTGTCCAGGAAAGAAAAAAAAGAGAAAAAAAACAACAACAAAACAAATAGAAAACAAACAAACAATAAAAGCAAAAAATTAAGAAAAAAGGGAAAAAAACCCCACCTAGATCCTGGGGTGTGTTTTGGTCTGCTTGTTAAAAGAGTCTAGACCCCTGAAAATAAAAAAATAAATAAATAAAATGACAGTAGACAAAAAAAATACATATATGAAAAGTAAATATATAAATTTTAAAAAATTAATGATAAACAATAAGAAAGAAATTGGAAAATATAAGAAAATAAATGAAAAAAATAATAGAAATAAAAGAAATAAAGAGTAAAAATAAAAATGAAGCTCGATCTTATTTCTCATAGAGGTAAAGCTTTGCAGCATTCCACAATTAATAAACTGTGAGCTAGTTGTTTGCGGGAGGGGCTCCTGTGCTGATTCTCCACTTGATCTTAGCCAAAAGGCTGAGAAACAATTCCTTTGCTGATTCTCAAGTGGACTTGTTTCAGTGGAGATATATCTCCAGGGCCCAGGGTGGGTGGGGCTTGCTTGGTGTATGTGGCTCCAGCTTCCAGTAGGTGACACTGCTTTGCTCACTAAAGGCTTTACACTCTGATAGGTGAGATGAATAGCCCTCCTCTCTAGCCTTGGAGCTGAAATTTTGGGCTCTCTGCTTCTAAATGAGTTCTCACAGAAAAGCTTTCAACACCCTATTTATTTTCCCCATTTCTGTCTGATGCCTGTATTCATCTTGCTTGTGTCTGAGCCTTTTTTCCTCAGGTGTGTAACTGAGTTTCAAAACAACAAACTTCAGGGACACTTGCAACAGGGACTCATTCTCTTCCTCTGGAGGAGGGTTTTGCCACACTTGCTGGCCGGTCCCAGGAAAGTGAATACTTGATTGAGGCAGTTTGCAGTTTATAGTAGAAAGCCAGCATCAGGACCCACTGCTCTCTGCCAGCTTCCTGGCTTCTATGTCTGGGGACAGTGCAACATCTTGTCACTGTCTATTCTTCCTGCAACCTAGAGGATCCTCAGGCCCCCTGACATTCTGCCCTTTTTTTTCACCTGAGCACCTTTAATCCTGGCATGTCCCCCATGATAATGAACTTAAAAGTTCAGATTTTGTGTTTTATCACTTCTAATACCTTGCAGTAGCCTGTGTAAGTAGGATCCCTCCCCTCTGCCACATCCACAGCCATGTCTCTCTCAAGTGAACTTCTGCAACTCCTATCTTCCAAAAGATGGTCACTTTTCTACTTGTAGACTTGGAGTTTTTTTTTCTCTCAGACCTCCAATTGACTTCATGGGTATTCAGAATAATTTAACTATTTAGCTCTGTTTCAGAGAGAAGACAAGCTCAGGGTCCTCCTACTCCTTTGTCATCTTAGCTTAAGAGCAAAAGATTGAATTTCTACTCAACATTTTGAATACTTCACAATAATTATGCTTTAAAAAAATAGTGGAAATATTGAGGTATGTTGCACTCCCTGGTCTTATACCTATCTAATTCTCACATTTTCATGTTCCTGATTTAGAAATGCTTTTCCAGTTGCATTCCAATATGTACCTCTCATAACTCATCTAATCATTACATAAAAATTTACTCACACATAGTATTTAACTCAGACTTAGACTTGGATAGCTATATCAAGCTATCTTTTCATTATTATCTCAGCAGTATATCTCATATAATACTTTGCCATAGCTGTTTTACCCTTGGAAATTTTTCAAACATTGAAAAATGGTTAATAATTATTAAAAACAAGAATACTTTACAAAGCTTTTTATTTTAATATTTATTAATTTATTTGTCTTTGAAAATCATTCAATAAGACATTTATTATTATTATTCTTCCTTAGTGGTTTATTAATATAATACATAATAAAACATATATTAGTATATATACCTCACATATACATACATAAATATATATCCTCCCAAGGCTATGGTCTAGCTGACTAAAATATTCTTTTTTATTTTAACGAAGTTCAAAAATATACATTGGCTGTTCTTCAATCAGTTATTGTTACTATTTTACTTGGATTCACAAAACAAGATATATTTTCTTTCTTCTTCAAGTTAAGAATTATAACTTCATTTCTATGTTCTGTTATTTGAGTTTTTAACTTTTTAAAAACTACCCCCTCTTAAAAATATAAATTTTCCCCTCTTTAGAAATCTTTTATAGTTACTATGTGTATTTTCCTCCTTATATCACTATCAAGATTTTTAAAAAATATTTTTATGAGATAGAGAGACAGAGAAAGAGAGAGAGAGAGAGAGAACATGAGCATGGGTAGGGTCAGAGGGAGAATCAGCTTCCCCACTGAGCAGGAAGCTTGATACAGGGCTTGATTGCCGGACCTGGGATGATGACCTGAGCTGAAGGCAGCCACTTAACTGACTGAGACATCCAGGCGCCCCTCTATCAAGATTTTTTAATGGGATTTATTCATTTTGACCTTTCAGAATTTACTTATTCTTTTCTTTCTCAAAATTTACTCATTATCTGGTAATCATTTATCAAAAAATTGGGTGTTTCTAAACTCCCAACCATTCTCTGTTGATATGTTTTTCTCTATTGACATGGTGTAACTTGGTTTTAAATATTTAAAGTAGATAATAATAGGAGGTAAACTTACTTCATCTTTTTCTCTAACAATTTTACTCATCTTCAGAATATTCTTGCTTGCTTATACCCTTTTATATGTTTCAGAATTATTTTTTGTAAATTAAAAATTCCATTCAATTTTAAATGTAAAATATGTTAAATTTATAAATTAATGGTGAATACAGACATTTCCATAGCACTTAATATTTGTAGCTAAGAACATGGTATGTCTATCTATTTATTGATATTTTATTTTAAAATTTCCATTAAAATTTGTAACTTTCTTCATTTGTCATAACAGAGTTTTCATGAACTTTATATCTAAATAGAAGACTACATGCTAATGCTAATGAAAAATTTTATCTCAATATTTTTACTGTGACAATTATTAGTAAATAGGGATGATATTTAGTTTTATTCTTCAACTATCATATACCTTTTTAATCTATCTAATCCATTTAGTTTTTTGTTTGAATCTGTCTTGTCAATATTTTTGTTTAAATGATATTTCTGAAAGAATCATCAGAATGCCACAGTTTTAATATACTGGGTTTAAAATAAGCCATAGCACTAGGGGAATCAATCTTGTATTTCCCAGTTAATGAGTCAAAGTAAGCAAATAGCAAAGTGATCTTAGAATTAGAGTGTTATTATTAATATACTTTCCATTATTAAGACATATGGAATATTTTATGGCATAGGAAAATAATGGATTTCATGGTTTTAATGCATGCCCTTAAACATATTGCACATGTTTGTGGAAATTAGAGCAAACTGTCTTCAGGGTTGTAGATGGTTTTGGAATCTATCTAATATTGTAACATAAATGACACAAATTAAATCTATGTGAAAAGAATACAGTGTAGAAAAATTAGAATTCTAATGAAAGATCTTCTGTTGTTTTTCATTAGAGATTGTATAGAAAGTATATGAAGTTATCTTAAAGTTTTCTCTGAGAGCTAGACTCTCTCTGGGTTTTGTTTTTTGGTTTTTGTTTTCCCTAAAGGTAATGATTTATACTTAACCTAAGATTACATATATTTTGTTACATATTTACACAGTCATTTTATTTTACTGTTATTTTTATTTATTTTATTTTATTTATTCTTTAAAGATTTTACTTATTTATTTATTTATTTATTTATTTTAAAGATTTTATTTATTTATTTGACAGAGAGAAATCACAAGTAGATGGAGAGGCAGGCAGAGAGAGAGAGAGAGGGAAGCAGGCTCCCTGCTGAGCAGAGAGCCAGATGCCAATGCGGGACTGATCGGAGGACCCTGAGATCATGACCTGAGCCGAAGGCAGCGGCTTAACCCACTGAGCCACCCAGGCATCCCTTTTTTTTTTTTTTTTAAGAAAGATTTTATTTATTAATTTGACAGAGAAAGACACAGCGAGAGAGGGAACACAAGCAAGGGGAGTAGGAGAGGGAGAAGCAGGCTTCCCTCTGAACAGGGACCCTGATGCGGGACTCGATCCCAGGACCCTGGGATCATGACCTGAGCTAAAGGCAGATGCTTAAAGACTGAGCCATTCAAGCACCCCCACAGAGTCATTTTGCACTCCTGGGCTACTGATTAGTCCATGGGTCTACTTATGTTGTATTACATTGTATTGTAATTATATAGTTATAGTATATTTTTATTTTTGGTTATGAGTCACACTCTTTTGCTCTTTGGCATCCATAATAAATTTTCTTTTATATCCCAGACTTGTAGATGATTCGTTATAGAGACTCTGTAATTTTTATTCTTTTTTTCCAAATAGTATTTAGTTTTGATTCAGCTCAGAATGAAATAACTGGATCACCATGATCTTGTGGAGGTTTGGTTTTCAACTTTTTTCACTAGATATGTCATTAATTCTATACCATGTCCCTTAGTCATATAGTTCTAGTTCCTGAGGCATATACCTTCTAGGGTTTCAGTGGAAAATGTGATGTGTTTATTAAGCCAGTCTAACTGAGCAGGACTCTAAATTATTTCTCTTCTACCTTGTGATTATTAAATTCTCTGTTCAGATTAGTTAACCTTTGAAATATTGTTTTCTGTGAAGTTCCTTGGGTTCTTGTCTTATGTGCAAACATTTTAGACATCACCCAAGGATTTGAATGAAATTTACATTGGGACTTTTGTGCTCTCCCCAGTGTGAATTCCTTCAGCCTTTCAGGCCCCTCAGAATTCTTAAAGATAAGAACTCTTTACTCGTTTGAATGATTGTTCCTCTGTATGTTAAGAAGTGATGATTTTTGGTTTTGCTGACTATCTATAATATGATGTGATATGTTTTTCTTTCTTTTTTAAAAAATTATGTTTTAGTGGTCATCAAGCATCTTGAATCTGTAAATTTATGTCTTTCTCCCAAATTGGGAACTTTTAGCCTTAATTTATTTATATATATATATATATATATATATATATATTTATTTTTATACACACATACATATATGTGGAGAGCCATCCAGCAGATGCAAGGAGTCACGTAGATGGATGTTCCCGTGGATTGAGGAAATGAGGATGATTGGTCGAGGAGAATGTGGGCGCGCTCGTGATCGGCGCGTGAACAGCACTAGAAGCCAAGAGATATATGCATGATCACTGCTAGAGAACAAAAGAATCCTGCTCGGTTACATAAGAGCGCACGAGGGCACTGCATGCACGGCATTCTGATTGGGCAGGAAGGGGGGCGTACACACGTGAATATATACTGCTGTAAGTGCTTGGTGCGGCTCGGCCACCATTAGTACATTAACATTAGTAATAAAGAAGTTTGCCACTCACCTCGTCTGCGGGTCGTTCTTGCAGGCCGAGAGCGACAACTGGTGCCGACACCCGGGACCTCCCACCTTTAAACGCAGAACGAAGGTCGAGGTAAGAGCAACGATAAGGTAAAGTGTGCAAGTGCACTGCACCCATTTCTGTCAGTTGGCAGGCCTGTCTAGCGACAGGGAAGTTCCCTGAAGACGATCGGACGTAAGGGTGTTTATGAAGTTCTTCAGGGACGATAAGAAGTTCCCCGTAGACGATAAGACGTTAGGGTGTTTGTGAAGTTCTACGGGGACGATAAGGTTTAACAGGAAAGCTCTCCGTAGACGATAAGACGTTAGGAGTTTGTGAAGTGCTCGCTTCGGCAGCACATATACTAAAGTTCTACGGAGACAATAAGGGAAGTTTCCTCGGAATGGGGAACGAGATCTCTAGGTGTAAGATGGAGAGTCCACTGAAGGACGTTCTCAAGGCCAATGGTACCCCGTTAAAGACGAAAACGGCTCGTACCTTTTTAAGAGAAGTGGCTGAAGTAGCTCCCTGGTTCATAGATGAAGGGCTCTTAAATATGCCTCAGTGGGAGCACTTAGGAGAAGATTTGAAATGCTGCCCATCGGTGACCCCGGGAACTCTTGCCATTTGGTCATTGGTAAAGGTATGCCTACAGTCCACTAGAGAGCCCTTGAAACAGGTGGTGCAACAGGGAGGAGAGGTTCTGGAACAAGTAAGGGAGGAATCTCGTAAGGGGTCCTCTAAGGATTCTGACCCCGGGAGTGAGAGCTCGGAAGGACTTTCAGATAGTGAGTTGCAAGAGATAGGGGAGAAGGAAGTAGGTGAAAAGAAGAAATCTTACAGTTTTCAGGCCCTTCAGGATTTAGAAATCATACGGCAACAGTTTGAGAGCAAGGAGACAGGGTTACAGAAGGTGTTGGAGGAGTTAAAAATGCAGAGGGAGGTCATGACGCAGCTGAAGGCCGAAGTGCAGGCTGAAGCGGCGGCGCAGCCAGAATTGAAAGCGGGAGTCACTGATAAGGCGCAGCTGGAATTGGAGGCGGATGTTACGCCGCCTCCGCTTTCAAACCCCTCAGCGCCGCCCTGTGAGTGGCCCCCCCACATCGGCCCAGCTGCGCCAAGACGTGTCATTGTTCAGAGTGTAAGGCACAAAGTTGGAGAGAGGTCCTTGATCCGAGCAAAGGGTTCTTTCCTGTTTTAGAAGATCAGAACCAGCAAAGATATCATCAGCCGCTGGATTTTAAGTTAGTAAAACAGCTTAAAAAGGCAGTCAGCGCCTATGGACCCCAGGCAGCTTTCACTGTCTCCCTTGTGGAGTCGCTGGGAACACTTTACCTCACTCCTGAGGATTAAGCTAACTTGACCAGAGCGGTTTTAAGATCACATAGGCTCTCGATTTGAAACAAATGTTACTTGCAATTGCACCTCAGCTAAGCACATAAGTTACTTATCAATGCCCGTCTGTGTTAGAGCTCCCTTTCTCTTCATAGTTTTTAATGCTTCTACTATTAACAAGTCATCTAGTCTCTCTTGTGAGTCCCAGAATTGTCTGCTATCAGAATGTTGGAACGCCACGGTGGGAGACTCGGCAGTAATAGCCAAGATACCGACGTATATCCCGATGCCAGTACAGGTGAACCCCAACAACCTGCCGATGCTGCTTCGACATAAACGAGACTTTGACTGCAACAACACTCAACAATGTCACCGGGAGGGTAGCTGAAGCCCTTGCAACACAAAATCAGATTAATGGACTGTTGGGTGTATACAAAACCCACGCGGACATTGTCCTTGTTTTCTCATTTCCCTTCCCTGACGCACGCATGGTATGTTGTAGGAACAATTATAGGAGTGTTAGTGGTAATTGTTCTTTTCATGTGCTTCTTGCCCTGTGCAATTAAAATCATACTCGCAGAGGTTTATAAGTTAAGAGCAATTATACGTAACCATCAGCTAATCAACCGCAGTAAGCTCAGAGAGCAGCCTTAAACGCCGCTCAAGTATCTCTTGGCTCCTCCTCCTTAAGCTGTTATGACAATCAATCTCTTTCCTCAAAACTAGGCAGGCATAAGAGCCTTGATGATTCCGGCTCAAATACTCCTTCTAAAATGCATCTGCAGAATTGTATGACAACAACGGCTACAGCGGCAGGCTTAGATCTAAGCCATGATGGCTCTAGAGGCTGGTACCTCCCCCCAGATATGGCTAGTACGCTGGGTCGGTAGCCAAAGATGGGTAAGACTGATCCCTCACCATAGCAACCTAAGACAGGGGCTCCTCGGCCAGGGGGAGTACCCGATGACGGGTAAGCATGTGTGCTGAGGATTGGCAACCTAAGACAGGCACGATCCCTGCCATATAAAAAATAAAAAAGGGGGAGCTGTGGAGAGCCATCCAGCAGATGCAAGGAGTCACGTAGATGGATGTGCCCGTGGATTGAGGAAATGAGGATGATTGGTTGAGGAGAATGTGGGCGCGCTCGTGATCGGCGCGTGAACAGCACTAGAAGCCAAGAGATATATGCATGATCACTGCTAGAGAACAAAAGAATCCTGCTCGGTTACATAAGAGCGCACGAGGGCACTGCATGCACGGCATTCTGATTGGGCAGGAAGGGGGGCGTACACACGTGAATATATACTGCTGTAAGTGCTTGGTGCGGCGCGGCCGCCATTAGCATTAGTACATTAACATTAGTAATAAAGAAGTTTGCCACTCACCTCGTCTGCGGGTCGTTCTTGCGGGCCGAGAGCGACACATATATATAGTATATATATTTTTATACAATATAATATATAATATATAATATTAAATATAGTATATGTAAAAAGTATATACACATATG
>NC_081557.1:186903327-186964981 GCF_022355385.1 Mustela nigripes | reverse complement strand
CCCAGCTCCGTTCTCTCTCTCTTCTTTCTTTCTGGGACTTCAAAATCCAATCAGTGAGACTCTGTTCATGTATTTCTCAACAGATACAACTATGCTTGAGGTATCAGTGACCAATAGAGATCCTTTGTGGAGCCTTTGGCTGGAACTATATGTCAATAATAATGCAGACCTTAGGTTTTATAGAAAAGCCCTATTACTCTTTTGAGGAAAATGGAAACAAAAACAAAACAAAACCACAAACTTATCTCTTACTACCAAGATTTAGTATAAACTGAACATTTAAACAGTGTCACCAAGTTTCCTTGAGATCTGAGAGACTTATTATGAAATGTGCGTGATATGCCATACAGTTGGGCATGAACCATACAGTTGGGCATGCGTATGGGGTGACATAAATGAGATTTGCCTTGAACAGAACCAAAAACGCTAAGTAAATTATGTGAATAAGTGTGTTTCCTACCATGTTTCTCATCTCTCCTGCTTCACTGTATATAGCTTCATGGAAACTTCCTACGACTAGTTGGCTGAGAAAGGAGAAAAAAAAAAATCAGGCACAGTTTGGGACGCCTGGGTGGCTCAGTTGGTTAAGCAGCTGCCTTCGGCTGAGGTCGTGATCCTAGCACCCTGGGATCGAGTCCCACATCAGTCTCCTTGCTCGGCAGGGAGCCAGCTTCTCCCTCTGCCTCTGCCTGCCATTCTGTCTGCCTGTGCTCTCTCTCTCTCTCTCTCTCTCTCTCTGATAAATAAATAAAAAATCTAAAAAAAAAAATCAGGCACAGTTTAATGATGGTTCTGCATAGTTATGCTGGCTTCACCTTAAATTGGGTAAATTCATCACTGTTGCCTCATGGGTGACCCCAAAAGAAGTAGTGAAAGAAAACTGTCAGAATGGCAAAGTTTTGAGTAAAGGATCTATTGTTTATTTCATTTGTAATGAGAGACAGACAGAAATACAGACTTTAGTGATTTGTTGGCAGTAGGTAATGATTTGGCTGGATGGTTGGAGACAGAAAAAACACAATTGAAAAATTAGTGATAAGGTAGTCTGAGGAAGATAACCATGGATGGTCTTTTTTTAAATGGGAAAGATTTAAATGTAATTTTATTTCATGAAGCAAAATGCTTTTCAGAACAGCTGAAAGAATCTTACTGATCAGCTCATTAAGATGAGCTGTCCAGGGGATGTCAGTCCGACTCTTGCCTTAGCCACCCTTGTTCTTGATTAATGGTCATATTAAGTAAGCTTATTTCTTGAGTTTATTATACTGGCTCAGAAACATGGATCTTTACTCAACAAGGCAAATAATAATAATAATAATAACAACAAAAAACAAAACAAAAAAAACATAGCTAAGTGCCCATGTGCCATCAAAAGGGATCAAAGTTGATCCCACTATGTGTGGCAGGTTGATTACACTGGAACACCTCTATGATAAAAGGGACAGTGTCTTATTTTCACTAAAGTAGACAGTTACTATGGATAATGGATATAGCTTTTCTTCTTACAATACTTCTGCCCAAATTGCCAATCATGAACTTAAAAAATGTTTGTTTATAACCACAGAGCATTGTTTCAGAGCATTTTAAACTTATTTTAAAGTAAATGAATTTTAGAAGTGAGCTCATACTCTTGTAATTCACTGGGTTATGTTCCTCATCACCTAAAGCAGTTAGCCTGATAGAATAGTTTAATTGTCTCTTGAAGACACAGTGTATGACTGCAGGTGAAAAACTTTATGTTGTTTGAGATAATGTCCTTTAAAATGTGGTCTATCTTCTAAATGAGTAACCAAATATGATACTTTTTTTAATCAAAATCAGGATCCCTGATCCGGCAAAGGGAGTGATTCTATCACAATTACCCTTAATGTTTTCTAGCAAAAATTTGGTTTCCTGGGTTTGTATCTTTGAGTTGTGATAGTTTACAATTGTTAGTTTTCAGGGGACATTCACAAAGGGACAAAGCAATAGTTCCACTAAATTAGAAACTGAAACTGCCACCTAACCACTTTGGGTTTATCATGCCACTGAATTAATAAACAAAAAAGAAAGTTAATTTTTAGAAGAGGTGATCCTGATTATCAAGGACAGAGTGGGTTGTTAATACATCCAGTTTCATTTCTGGTGACAAGGAGGAGTGAGTCTGGAACACAAGGGACTTTTTGGGAGACCTCTTAGTTCATCCATATTTTTATCATGTGATATTTATTATGTGATAAGTTTCAATAGAAAAATTAAAACAACCAGATAGAGATGAGACCATTGCTGGTGCAGACTTTTCAAGAATGAAGGTTTGGGAGTGCCTGGGTGGTACAGTTTGTTAAGTGTCTGACTCTTGGTTTTACCTCAGATTGTGATCTCAGGGTTGTGAGATTGAGCCCCTCATTGGACTTCACAATCTACATAAGACTAGTCCAATCTACATTGGACTACACAATCTGCATAAGACTCACTCTCCCTCTACCCATCCCCCCCCAAAAAATAAATAAAGCTTAAAAAAAATGAAGCTTTGGATAAATGTAACAAGCAATGAATCATTAGCCCATCAGATGCTTTCTGATGATAAAGAGAACAATGTTTAAATAGTACCTACGACCATGTGACCAGTTGTAGGGAGAAAAACAAGTTTTATAGTTATTTTTTAATTTTTTTGATGTGAATATATGTGTGTGGGCATTACCTAGGTTTTTTTTTTCTATTTTTCATCTCTCATTCTTTCACTATCTACATAAAATATGTTGACAGCAGCTAACATTATATCTCAGTATTTGAGTTGTAAGCTATAAAAGAAGGAAGGTGATTCAGCTAGAAGAATGGCCTTCCTCAAGGTGGATAAAGTGAGAAACTTTGTAATCTCTTTTACCTAAGTGTTAGTGTATTCATGTTGGAAGACAGAGAATTGCAGAAAAGTAGGTGGAACCATAATTTTGATAACACCTATTTTGGAGATTTATGTATGGTTAAAAGATGATTATAAAAATGCTTTAAACCTGGCATATCCAGATTTTGTGGTATGAATTAGAGCTAACCAAAAAAGAAACATGCATGAAGGACATTGGAAGAGTGGAAGTCAAGCAGTGGCCATCATCCTCAGTTACATGGTCAATTAAGTTATATGGTCATATAAGTCTCAGGTAGACATGTAAGTAGATAGTGGGTCCCAGTTTCTTTTCTCTTTGTTGTACAGTTTGTTTTCCCAGACACTGGCCCTGCTAACACTGATGCAAGGCCAGCCACCAAAAGATGCTTAACTATGGAATCACAAGGCATGGGAGCTCACCATAGTTGCTATGTGGTCTCCCATTTTGTGTCTCCAACCTAGTGCCTGGATATGCTTAGTGTTTGGTTTTCCTGGGAACTCACTTGTACTTCAGGTAATGCTTTGTCATTAAACATCAACTTGCAGACTTTCACTTCCCTGGCACCTTCCATATTTGTATAAGATATACTTCCTATAATAAATTTCTTTTTACCAGCAGTTATAGTCACACTCCATTTCTTATTAAATCTTAATTAATATATACATTGAATCATTTTTAAGTTTCTAGTTAACTTTGCTTCATTTATAGAAATCAGTCTGGTCTCCTTAAAATTTTCTCATATTCCTTCATAACTTTTATTTTTTTACTTATAACTTTATTTATAATTTTAAATGCATATATTTTTATTCCATATCTGAAAATCCTATTATCTAAAATCATCAGTATGCATTCAATTGTCTTTTGATAGGTCACATCAAAGAATAGCATTACACTCTACTATAACTGAGAAAGTTTACCTTCAAGGTGCCAAGAAATAATCCCCATTCCCAGGTCTTTCTGCAGATAACAGCTCATTCATTGTATTTGCTGACATTTTGACATGGGCTCTTTGAGAAGACATTTTGAATGGTCTTAAATGAAATTTTGAAATTTTAAGCTAGAAATGACAGGAGAATTATTGGAATAGACTTAGATGTCATTGATTGGTAAGCATAATTTTCCTTTCTACCCAGCAAAGTAGGGTATTTAACAAAACTTTGGTAGCAATTATTGAAAAAATTAAATTATTTCATCCATATACCGTGCTATGTTGAACTCCTCAAACCCGTGAAGCCAAACTTAACAAGTCAAACTCAGATTTCATTCTTTTAATCTCCATGCCCTTTACATTAGATTCTCTTTCTGCAGATTTCCCTAAAACACCAGAAGCAATTTTCTCATTTCAGTGCTTATCTTTCTACAGAGGCAATCTAATTTTGTCCCGTTATCTTTATATTCCTACTACTCAGAGAGTGACGTACATATTTATTAGTATGATTTGTGCCCCACAACTTTAAAATTTAGTTGGCTGTTATACTCTACTCCCATAAATACATTGAATTAAAAAACCATAAGAAATTACCTACCCTACTGTGTCTGTATTTTTGTCTTTTGTTCTTCCTGAAAAATCCTACTCAGTTTTTGTGTTACAGGTTGCTTCCAAGAAGCTTTCTCTAATTTCCTTAATTAGAATTTATAAATATCTTCCTGTGACCTGCTAGGAGTATGATACTTTAATGAAAATTGTAGTTATTTCTGTATAAGCCTTCACTAGGTTTTAAACTCCTTGAGTAGAGGAACTGAGTCATAGATACTTCTCTATCTTTAGTGTCTGCTGCTTGGTAATTACTAGATGTTCAATCAGCAGCATATGTGCTATAATTTTGAAATGAATTATTGAGAGACTATTTTTTCATAAATTATTTTTTAATTTAAATTCAAGTTAGTTAACATATAGTGTATTATTAATGATTTATCAGTTGCTTATAACACTCAGTGTTCATTATATCAAGTGCCCTCCTTAATGCCCATCACCTAATTACATCATCCCCCACCACCCTCCCCTCTAGCAATTCTCAGTTTGTTCCCTATAGTTAAGAACCTCTTATAGTTTGCCACTCTCTGTTTTTATCTTATTTTATTTTTCCTTCCTTTCCCTTATATTTATGTTTTATTTCTTAAATTCTACATATGAATGAAATTATATGGTACTTGTCTTTCTCTGACTGACTTATTTCACTCAGCATAATACCCTCTAGTTCCTTCCATGTCATTGCAAATGGACATATTTAATTCTTTCTGATATCACACTTTCTTTATCCATTCATCTGTTCATGGATATCTGGGTTCTTTCCATAGGCTGGTTATTGTGGACATTGCTGGTATAAATACAAGGTGCATGTGCCCCTTTGAACCATTATGTTTGTATCTTTTGGATAAACACCTAGTAGTGCAATTGATGGGTTGTAGGGTAGTTCTATTTTTAACTTTTTGAGGTACCTGCGTACTGTTTTCCAGAATTCCCACCAACAGTTTAAGAGGTTTCCCTTTTTTCCACATCCTTACCCACATCTGTCGTTTCCTGCATTGTTAATTTTAGCCATTCTGACTGGTGTGACATGGTATCTCATTGTGGTTCTGATCTGTATTTCCCTGATGGTGAGTGATATTGAGCATTTTTTCATGTGTCTGTTAGATAAGTGTTAAAATTGGCCCAGATACTTTATGGAGTTAAGAATTACAGAATTGGCATGGGACTGATATTAATCTAGTAAAATTACCTGTATGATAATTAGACATTCTCTGGAGCTTTTTCTTAATTCTTTTTTTCTTCAATAATAAAATTGAAAATGTGTGTCATGATATAGGGGAGGTATAACAAAAGACCCACATTTTCTAGAATATTATATATTTCAATAATTATTAAAGTTAAGGACATTATGAAAGCAGGGCTGCTTTTTCCAGAGAAAAATATTTTACTAATGGTACAAGTATAATAGCTTCTAAAGTTAGAAATGAGCTTGAAACTTTTTGAACTCATTATCTTAAAATAGTCTTTGGTTCTGGAACAGTATAAATTTTGAAAAGCCATTTCTAGGGTAAATATAGAAACAGGGTAAGAGATTCAGATAAATATTTTTGTACATTTGCACAGCTCAAGCTTCTACCTCAATGGAAGAGATTCTAAAGTGACTTCTTCAGCTATCATTTATCAGCCTTGTAACAACTCAGTGGTTTGGATCTTTAAAACTCCAAATTCCAGTAATTTGATAAACTTAGAACCCACGTGTTTCTATCAACACTAAAACTTTCTGTTTGAGAACACTCTTCTTACAAAGTCAGATAAAAATTTCCTTAATATCCATTTAAGAACACATTTTTAATACTGCAAATTCTGCCTAAAGTTTGTCCAGTAGCAGAGTCATGTAGGTTTTATAATTGAAAAGAACTCCCCAAATCATCATTAAATGAAACTGCAAAAAAATATCTTGACTTCATCTTTAATTAGAATCAAACCTTCTTCCCATAGGACAAGCACCTCATTAAAACACATTTCCAAATGACTTATATAATTTTGTGACAATGTGAATCTCCCAGGTGCTTTTTTAGGTTGATGGGGATTGGTGCTGATTGGTGCTTGCCTTGAAGATGTTTCAGACCTGATTGATTTTCTAGGCCTAAACTAAAGTACTTTAAAGAACTGCCAGGGCAGGCAGGAAAAGTATGTTCCCACACAGATGTGCAGGTGGTCATTTGCATGATCTTAGACAGTTCTCCCAAACTTTAGTTGCCTTATTTACTTTACTGGAAAATGAAGTATGCATGGGAATGATGATGTGAAAGAGATGAAAAAAATATCTCTTAACTTCTAAGAAACCCTAATGCATAATTCTGGTATTGTGTGTTTATGAATTTATCCATTCCCCAAATCACATCAAATAAAATGCCTGAATTACCATGGGTTTCCATGCCTGTCTTGCATTTATACATTCTCTTTGAAAATATCTAGCCCTATATCTTCCTCCTCCCTTGCTCACCTCACATTTCTAGAAAAGATTTTGTAATTCTGTCCCAGCATGAAAATTATGTATCTTTTCTATATAGTGCAGTTTGCCCATCTTTAAAGTGGGATGCCAAAATTATTTGCATCTAAGATTTGCTTTGAAAGTGAAACCAGAAAATGTATGTGATTTACTTAAGTCTAACGCATTGCATGTTCTCAGTAAACACTAACTGTTATCACTGTAATTTTTAGAAATCAGTGTGATAAAAATAGTTGAAAAGATTTGGAATATTTGGAAACAATTAGAAAATAATAAATTGGAAAATCTCTAGAAGCTCTCTAGTTGATCATGTGTTTTGAATATTTAGAAAATTAAATATCTTCAAATTGCATTATATATACCAAGTGATATGCTGGGGTTCCTTTCTTTGCCTTTGTTCTCTTTCTGTTTTAAAATTGCATTGTGTCATCTAATTTACATTTACTCAGACCATTTGAAAAACTTTCTCTTATATATGTATACGTGTATACATCATGTGTTTATATATGTCCCATATATGTGTCTGTATGATGTATGTGTGTATGTGTATTTTTTTCAGTGTAAGTTATGAAAGAAAAATTAACATGCCTAAAAAAATTGCAGTAGTCATCTATGCATACTCTTTGTTATTGTGGCCATGTTAAAGCATCATATAACAAATAAATTCTTATATACGCTTTATGTGAACTCTATATATTCACCTAATTGGTCTTCAAAATGTGGACAAACCAGGATTTTAAATTAAAGATAGCTGTGCACCTATATAGTCCCAAACAGAGCTTATGTCTGATCATTATAAATTAAGTTTCTTTTCCACTTCTGAAAACCGACAAAAAAAGACTTTTTAAATACTAGATTATTCAAACAACAGCCTCCTTAATTTTTGAGCTACATTTGAACTCAGGGAAATCACTGTTAAAACCCAATTAATCCAATTGCGATCAAGTACATCATAGATTTTATGCAGTATTTTGCTTCAAAGAACATTATTCATTATGTCATTTTCTTCCCTCAAACTTCTTGACTCAAGTGAATATTATTGTGAATAGATATTTTTCCCTCAATTAACCTTTCACAAAAGGTTAATAGAACTTCTGTGAATTTAAAAACATATCTGAAAAATTGCTAGTAAAAAGAAGAAACACTAAAATACTGATGACAAAATGTACAGTAACATACTAAGTAAAACATACTAAGTAAAATATGTGTGTAGTTTAGTTTAAAATACTCTACCTAATATTTTCTGTGCAAAAGAGTTTTAATTTTTTATAAGAAGCTAACTAGATTTTTTTTTTTCTCCCTTAGAGGAGCAAAAAGACAGGGTTATATACAAATTGACTATAAGAGCAAAAACTTCCTCTTGGGATGCCTGGGTGGCTCAGTTGGTTAAGCAGCTGCCTTCGGCTCAGGTCATGATCCCAGCGTCCTGGGATCGAGTCCCACATCGGGCTCCTTGCTCGGCAGGGAGCCTGCTTCTCCCTCTGACTCTGCCTGCCTCTCTGTCTGCCTGTGCTCGCTCTCGCTCGCTCTCTCTCTGACAAATAAATAAATAAAAACTTAAAAAAAAAAAAAAGAGCAAAAACTTCCTCTAGATGCAAAGGGAATGTCTCAGTGTTTGAAAACTTTTGTGTATTTCTATGTAAAATGTCAAGGGACATATAAATATATCATGTTTAAAATAGAACCTAAAAGTAGGTAGATAATAGCTTTTGGTGGGTCATTTTGAGAATATGGTAATAAACTAAGTTTTGAAGTTGCTTTATAAATTAAAATTGCCTGTAGAGTGATAAACAAAATTATGTAGAGTAATGATTTTGTTTTCATTTGAAAGAGGTAAGAACAAGTAACATTTAAATTGTGACTACAACATCCTAAATAAAGATTTTAATAAAAACTGTAGGTCAGAGAAAACTTTGTGCTGATTAGGAAGTCCTTGCACCTGCTCTGCCATTTCCTGGCAGGGAGAACTTGAACAAGTACTTCCTCTGCTGTTCCCTCTCTTGATCTAAGATAGTGATATTTTCTCTAAATTCAGTTTCCATGTTAACTAAACAAGAACTAAAAACCTCTATGAAGAAAAAACATCAGTAACCTGGTTACTCTGTTGTTAATCTGGTCAAAGTGGCGTCATTTTCACACATCCTCCGTATGAAACAGAAAGGCACTTGATACTTTTGTTCTGCTATACTTCCAAATGGGCTTGTGGAAACTTCAGACTAGATCCCAACAATGACTTCAAGGGCAGAGCTAGCAGGATGGTAAGGGGGTATGAATACGTAAGATGTCCTGAAATCTGACTGAGTCAGAGGTTGGGACTAGGGAGGTTGGGGACTGCTGGGGTAGAGTCTTGGGAGAAAGAGAGTGTGGGGATGGGCACTCCAGTCACAGAGGAGAACGCTTATAGTTTGGGTTATGGAAGCCTTGCAGTTACTGGAGAGGACACTGGAGGGGTACAACCTCGAGAGAGTGTAACTGAGTATAGTTCAAAATTTTAAGCATTGCTTAGATATTATTTGAATCAAAATGAAGAAAAGTTGAATTATTAAATAATGAACTTTAGGATAATTGGAATTTTGTTGCTATTTACTCTGCTAACGTCTTGTTCCCACTAACTGATCAAATGAAAAGTCCCAAATCCTTCCTATACTCTACTAAGAAATTTAGAAAAAAAAATGACAAGTTAAGAACTGAGTATGGGTTATGAAGATATGACAATTTGTAAAAAATAAGTATATTTTATTCAATACAAATTGCTTCAAATAATTATACCAAGAATTGGCAAACTTTTCTGTAAGGGATAAATAGAAATATGTAAGCTTTGTGGGCCACGAAGTCTCTGCCCTAATTACTGACCTATGGAACTGTAGTACAAAGGTAGTCAAGTAATACAGAGAGGGATGACTCTGGTGATGTTCCAGTAATACTTTATTTGCAAAAACAGATGGCAGTCTGGATTTAGGCCATAGTTTGTTGCCCTAAGAGCATCAGCAGATTGTTTTTTTGTTTTGTTTTTTGTTTTTTGTTTGTTTCATTTTGTTTTTAGATTTGCTTTGGTTTTGTTTTTGGTCTTTTTCATTTTTTATTCTTACTTGTAGGCCATACCCCTGTATCTAGCAAGAGCTACTCTTATCAGATAGTAACCAACTAACCCAATAAAATACTTCTTTATTAGGGATTAAATGTGACTAAGAGGCGGGAAAGACATCATAGTGGTGAAACTTTGTAATTGGACCCAGAGAGGTTGTGGTATCCTTATGTTAGGCTCATCATTTAAAATTAACCAGAAACTGGATATCCTGGTGGTGGTCGTTCTTCTTTTTATTTTTCTTCTCCTTTTCCTTCTGTCTTCTTCTCTATAATAGCTTTAATTAAATACAATTTATGTATTATCAAATTCATTCTTTTTAAAGTATATAGTTTGAAGGGTTTTAGTATATTCATAGAGTTATGCAACCATGAGCTCTAATTATAGAAATTCCCATCACCACCCCCCAAAAAAACATTGTATTTATCTTCTTTTTATCTTGCAAGTTACATTATATATAGAGGATTCTTCAATTTTATCAGCAAGTGTTTTTCTTAACCTCTTATCCAACACTGTTCAGAAATTTGAAGTTAATGTGAGAACTTAGATGATTAAAGAATTTTTTAAACATAGACTTGGGATGAACTAATAATAGTTATTTTAAGTCATAACCACATACTACTGTGTAATTTAATGACTATTTTCAATCTTATTCCTGATTCCCACTGTTTGCTTATGACAGATATTTCAAGCATAGCATTAGCATTGACTGTGCAGATTGAAAGTCAGCTTGAGATTTGAGTAGTTTTGATGAATTTTCTTCAAGAAGTACACGTATCCCACGTTATAATATTGTATAAGCACATCACTTCTATCAACATATTTTTTTTACTTCTGTCAACCTTCTTATGTTCATCAAGCTTACTAAAAGCCCTGAGGGGAAGTGGAAAGGAAAAAGTCATTATATAATGACAATGAAAGAGAGAGGTAGCATCAGGTATTATAGAGGGCACAGATTGCACGGAGCACTGGGTGTGGTGAAAAAATAATGAACACTGTTATGCTGAAAATAAATAAATTTAATTAAAAAAACAAAGAAAATGAGATATCAAAGAGCCAGGTTTTTTTTTTAAACATCAAACTTCATTTACTTCCTCTGTATTCAATGGATTCTCAGAGTTTAAAATAACAGAAACAATTTGAAATTTTTGTTACATTTCTGCTTCAGCAAAGCAGATAACTCAACAATATATGTCAGGATAGACACTGATCTGATGAAATGGGACCCATCTGGGTAAAACTGAGATGGTCAACTCATATTTTCAAAATATATATTCAAATTAGTAGAGAGTGAGAACTCAACTCATAAATTTGTGATGTTCAAGTCTGTTTTGATTAGGATCTCAAAGATTTAGCTATTATATAAAGCAGTTTCTACTACTTAAAATTCTCTCTCTCTCTCTCAAAAAAATATGTGGATAATTGTTCCTTCAAGGCTCACTTCATAATCTAAATGAGGTCTTTATTTTCCTGCCCAGATGAACCCCCTACAATGCTTGTTCTAGGAATAGCTCTATCATTTGTTTTTGTTTTTGTTTTTGTTTTTTTTTAAATCATCATGGACATGATGAATAGTCCCTTTGGTGGTTTTACTTTTTTTAAAAAATTATATGTTCTACTTCCCAGATTAGATTATAAACTTGCTTATAATTTAGAACATTTTTCTGTGTTTTAGTGTCCTCAGCCTACATAAAAGAATCAGTGAATCTTTATTGAGGGCTATAATTTAACTCTAAATAAAATTTGGTAACATTTAGAAATACTTTAAAAGACTGAAAATATTAACTAATATTGAACTAGAGTAATAAGATTATAATTATTTAGATAGATAATCTTTCCTATGGTTTGACTAATTATTTTGTTTTGTTTTGTTTTTCTTCAGTTGAATAAATGGATCCTAGAGAGCATTATATGGGTCTGTCACTTCTATCGACATTATCAATGTCCACATTCATGTCAAAAACATCTGTGATTTAAAAAGTACATACTTCTTGAAAGGTCTACCTTGAATGAAAAAGTTATAAGGATTTGATAAGTTTCCTTTGTACTTGCTTATACTTTTCTAATTACTTAATTGTAAGAGGCATATCCAGTAAATTAAGAATGCAATGATTCCCTTATGAGGTATAAAATTAATCTTTTTACTATCTAGTAAAGGAGATTAAAGAGAGGACATGACCACAAGTTAACCCTCAGGCTGGACCCAGAAGCTCTTTTCCTCCCTCTATGCCCTTGAAAAGTGTGATCTGCCCACCATTCTCATAGTGGGAATCATTTTCAAGAATGGAACCTTGAGAAAGCAATGTTATTAAGACATGTGCATGACATACATAACTGAACCTAGACAAGTTCCCTATATAAACTCTTAAGATTCTGACAGGCAGGGGTGCCGGGGTGGCTCAATCAATTAAGCGTCTGCCTTAAGCAAGAGTCTTGATATCAGGGC
The DNA here is from genome assembly GCF_022355385.1 of Mustela nigripes. Taxonomy (NCBI): domain Eukaryota; kingdom Metazoa; phylum Chordata; class Mammalia; order Carnivora; family Mustelidae; genus Mustela; species Mustela nigripes. Next base: position 186,952,606 of record NC_081557.1, on the reverse strand, counting down.
CTGGGGATGGAGCCCTGCATCTGGCTCTTTGTTCAGGGGGAGTCCGCTTCTCCTCTCCCTCTGCTGCTCCCCCTGCTTGTACTCTCTTTCTCTGTCAAATAAATAAAATCTTTAAGAAAAAAATGATTCTGGCAGGCAGTTATGGAGATCAGCCTGTCTGTGTCTATCCTGCCACAGACAAGTTCTCTTGCTCGTTAAACCTGCCACATACCCGCTTGGAGTGGTCTGATTCTTTCTTCAGTCTCTACTTGGCCTCTGTATACAGGGGTCAGTTTCAGACTTTACCTGGGAGGCTCTTCTGGTTTCATACCAACAGGATCTTCATCAATTGTGTGAGTGTCTTGCCCTCTTGGGAAGCAAAGATAGGGTGAGACTCTGACTGTGTTTAATTTGGGAGAGAGAGGTAAAATTATTTTCTTTGGTACCAAGAAGCAGAGAGAACTAAAGTAAAAATCTATTTAATAAATTGAATTTTTAAAATTTTAGCTCAGTTCACAAAGTAAGTGGCCAGGGAAAAAGATCTGGATAGGAGTCGCAGAACCTGAAATGGATGGCCAAGAGTGGATGGATCTGCTTGGAAGCAGTTTAAGTTTAAAAATGTGGGAGGATTTCATAATGGTTGGGACAGGTACTGTATTTGGTTTTATTCTAATTCCAAATGGGAATAGGATAGGGAAGAATATCTCCCAAACAAGTTAGTTGAATAAATATTATATCTTTCTCCATAATGAATTTAGAAATCCAAATGAAATTTAATGTTGACATAGATTCAAATTCTTATTTTTTATGCCAGTCTAGAGCAGTTTGCATGTATGTCTTTGAATTCATTTACGTCTTCCTGTTATATATTTCAACTCATGTAACTAATGCACAATACTTTACTTTTTATGACAATTTTATAAAGAATAGTTAGTAAGAATGAAGAATTTAAAAGTAATATACACTTATGATTTCAACATATGGAATTAAGTAAAGAGACAATTGATGATTTTTTTATGATAAAATGCTGATCTTGGTAAATGATATGTACATGGTCAGTAAAATGGATGAAATAAACTAAAAACAAAACAAAACAAAAAAAACCCTGTCCTTTGAGAAATTTCTTTTTAGACTCAAGAAAAAAAATATATATGTGACATATATATATTTGTGTGTGTGTACATATACATGAAAAAATAAATATATATACACACACATATGAAATTAGCAATCTATTTCAAGGCTTAGTCTTTGACAGAGTAGATAGCAACAGGAAACTATACCTTGGTATGTCTTCTTTACCTTTATATTTCTAGTGATTAGAATAGTGCCTGACACATACTAGGAAATTAATACTTTTTTTTTTTTTAAAGATTTTATTTATTTATTTGTCAGAGAGAGAGAGAGAGCAAGAGCGAGCACAGGCAGAGAGGCAGGCAGAGTCAGAGGGAGAAGCAGGCTCCCTGCGGAGCAAGGAGCCCGATGTGGGACTCGATCCCAGGACGCTGGGATCATGACCTGAGCTGAAGGCAGCTGCTTAACCAACTGAGCCACCCAGGCGTCCCGGAAATTAATACTTTTGAATCTGTGTATTTTGAATGCATGACACCAACTAAATGATGGCTAAAGTTACTTTATATTTTTAACTCAATATAGTCACTAACTGAACTGGTATTTGATAAATAGGAGTAAAACTTTTACAAAAACAACTGTAATTTTGGGGTGCTTGGCTAGCTCACTCAGTAGAGCATTCAAATCCTGATTTCAGGGCTATGTGTTCAAGCCCCACATTGGGTGTAGAGATTACTTAAAAATCAAATCTTAAAAGAAAGGACTGTAATTTATTTATAAATGTTTTTCTTTAGGTTCTGTAGTGTTGGAAAAGATGCTAAGAGGTATATTTCCTGATCTCTATGAGTTTAAAAATAATAAGTAAAGATATAAGGGGCACCTGGGTAGCTAAGTAGGTTAAGCTTCCAACTCATGATTGAAATGATCTCAGACCATGATCTCATGGGTCATGGAGTGAAGCCAGAGAAGGGTTCTGCACTCAGTGAAGAGTCTGCTTATCTTTCTTTCTCTACTCCTCCCCCTGCTTACCTGCTCTATTTCAAAAAAAAAAGAAAAGAAAAAAAAAAAAAGAAAATATCAATAAATCTTTAAAAAAAATAAAGATATCAGATCTCTTATTTGGATGCAAGTCTACATGATCTTTTGGGGGAAATAAGATTGAATGTGTAGAGCTGGATTATGGTGGATCATGATGATTTCAGTGAGTTTTAACTCATTCCAGAAAGGGGAGAAAAGGAGGTATTATTGTTCTTACAGAAAATAATCCTATGAAGCTAACATGGCTTTCAGATTCAGTTAACAATATATTTTATCTACATTAAAAAAAACCTGGAAGTCTGAAGTTTATTCTGTAGTTCAAATATCCATTTGTGAAGTCCTCCCCTGTGAATAGGAGTGGAAAAGAAGGTAAATGCATGAAACAGTGAGATAAGCAAATGAAAAGAATAATGAATTCATTGATGACAAGTAAGGCATAAGGCTGGGAACACAGGAGTCAAAATGGCTCTCCTTTTTGAGTTTATGACTGTGATAATGATAAAATGAAAAAGGGATCAGCATAAGGATCTATTTAGAGAGAAAGAAGACATTGAATTTAGTTGTATACAGGCCAAGTTGATAATAATAGTTGAAAATTCATGTGAGAATTTCTCAAATCAAGAGGAGGTAAATATTTGTGAATTATCCTGATAAATAGTTATGTGATAAATGCCTCTTCTACAATCACATTTAGAATCACTGCAATTAAACTAATGATTCAGATTAGGTTTAGAGTGATAATAAAAAATAATCTATAGTTATCTCTACCCTATTCTATATCTTACATACTATAAGCTGTGGAACTCTAAAAATAGACTAAATAGTCTGGTAAATATTTGGATTGCAAGATAATTTGCTTTTCTTTATCCCATCTCTCTGCTTCAGTTATACTTTGTAGGCAAAGAACATTAGCATTAGAATCACCACTTTAAGCTTTGAGTTGAAAACATTTTATTGGTTGACTGAACTTATCGTCCATTAGGAATGTCCACATCTGGTCAGATGGAGAGTTCAGTGTTTGCATTCCCCACTCCACACTGCTGAGTTCAGATACTTTACTGGCTAGTTTACAAAGCTTTGCTTTTTTATAGCTATTCAATGTACAGGCTTATATAGCATATACCTCCCTGAAGCAGTTTCTTTCTCATACCATCTGTAATGAGAGGATCATTTACACTACATAAAACCACGGCATCTGGAAAGGAAAACTAATGTGATAAAATCAGTTGACTACCAGGAATGGCCATATTTTGGGTTTATTTTGGGGGAAATTATTTAATACTAAAATGAAATTTAAAAAACCAGTGTTAAGCAAAAACATGAATAAGTTAACACCAGCATATTTTTAATGGTTTCAACCATATAAGGCTTTCTAGGGGGAAAAAAATCCAAATAATCAGAAACTGCACATTTTAGGGAGACACAAGGCAAGCATTTGCAGGGCAAAAAAATTGAGTTTGTAATGGATGCCAACATTAGTCTTTAAAATAAATTTGGAGGTTGTGACAAGACCCTCATTCCCACACATGTACCTGTTTTTCACATCTATATGAAAGCCAAGCAGCAGTTGTAGCTATTGAAGACAAATGGAGATCAGCTGTAAAGATTTTTGGGATTATATATTCTTCAGAGAAGTAAGAGATTCATTTTACTTAGATACCTATCACTGGGCTTACTATGATCCAGGCACATAGGCCTGGCACTGAGGGAACATTTTTGAATAACACAGGAACAGTCATTGCCTTCCTTACATTTTAGTGAGAGAGGAGCAAAATGATTTAGATGCTGCAACAGAAACAAAATAAAGTGATAAGGTAGGGAGGGACTGTTAGATGGTTGAGTTGAGATGGCTGCCAAAGATAGATCAGTCCAGAATAGGCCTCTGTTGGAGAGGAAATGTAGGATGACATCTGAATGAACACTGGGAGATAGCCAGGCAAAGAGTCTGGCTTTTGGGAGAGCAGACATTGAGCCCTGATTAAGAGAAAGACTAGAGAGTATCAAGGAAAGGAAATCAAATAAAGGCAGGCCAGTGTGAAATCAGACCCTGGACAAGAGAAGAAAAAGAGTTTAGTTTAGAAGAAGGAAGTTTAGTTTAGAAGAGTTTCAAAGTTTTGAAGAGTTTAGAAAGAAGAGTTTAGTACTGGGACAGAACATAGTCTTTGGAGAAAATTTCCGTCACTCTGACAAATCCTATTTCTGTGATATCTACCTTTTTTGTATGCATATGAAAATAACACACACACACACACACATAATTATAGAATTTTACATATAAGTGCATAAATTTTTAAAAATTCAAAAATCTCCTGTTACTTCAACAAGTCATCCGAAATCTGATATTGCCCTGTATTTAACAGCTCCTTCAGTTCTCAGTGTCTCATGGAACAGTGATTCTCAATAGGCAACACACTTTTAGGAGAGGGAAATGTAAAAATGCCAGTGAGATTTTTTTTTAATTTAATTTTATTTTTTCAGTATTCCAAGATTCATTGTTTATGTACCACACCCAGTACTCCATGCAATACATTCCCTCCTTAATACCCACCACCAAACTCACCCAAACCCCCACCCCTCACCCTTTCAAAACCTTCAGTTTGTTTCTCAGAGTCCACAGTCTCTCATGGCTCATCTCCCCCTCCGATTTCCCCCAATTCACTTTTCGTTTCCTTCTTCTAATGCCCTCCATGTTATTCCATATGTTCCACAAGTAAGTGAAACCATACAATAATTAACTCTTTCTGCTTGACTTATTTCACTCAGCATAATCTCCTCCAGTCCCATCCATGTTGATACAAAAGTTGGTTATTCATCCTTTGTGATGGAGGCATAATGGACCATATCTTCTTTATCTCTTCGTCTGTTAAAGGGCATGTGAGATATTTGATAATGATGATTGAGGAAAGGTTCCTTTACTGGGCAAACACCATTGATGCAATGCATAGAACAGTCCTGCAGAACAACAAATTTTCTCACAGACCACACAGCTTATAAATATTCTTTGGCCAAAACCTATCTCAAATGTTAAGTGTCTGCACATCTGGAGACAAAAATTATAGGTAATTTCATAAAGTCTACTGGTTTAGGAGAAAGTCAGTATATAGACAGAAGATGAATTAGAATAAAGGTATTTTATTGGTGCTTTTAGACATTTAAATTCACTAAGGGCATCACATCTAGTTTGCAAGTAAGTGTATGACTTTGATGCCATTACTTTAATAGTAGGTAAACTAGAAAGTGAGATATTCTTACTGATTGGGTAAGAACTTGATAAATATTTCATATATTTACTTTTATTAGTTTGTTAATACTTTCATTGACCACATGATATGGGTAACTCACGTCTTATTTTTTTTCAATTTTGCAGTCAATAACATGGAAATTTTACTTGACATCTTTTTTTTGTTTGTTTTCCCCTTCCTCATCATGTACAAGTAAGATTAGATTATCAATACTTATTTTAATAAAAGTTTATATTTAATACCTACTTAATTTTGTATTTCATTTTCCTTTATTTCACATGCAGAATAACTTCTGGGATTTATCATGGAAATAAAAAACACATTCATTATAAATTGGCAAAAGCATTTGATTATTTCATTACATATCCTACATTAGTCATATCATAGGATTTGTAAAGGCTTATTTTATTTTTTAATTTCATTTCAGGATAGCAAAAGAGAAAAATGTAAAATATTTATTAGTCAAAAGGAGCTTGTATCTAATGTAACTGAAAAATTAGAGAATAGGAATGTGCATTTTGAAATACGTATTTATTTTTGAAACATATATTTTAGAAGTTGCATTTGGACTGGTTTTTATGCAGTGCACTCAAATTAAAAATTATTGGAACTTCAGCTTTTGTTAATAAAAATTCTTTAAAAATGTTACTGATTCTGACTGGAAAAAAGCTCATTTAGATAAAATACTCTCAAGATTTTATAAATTATAGTGAGGACTTTAATATCTATACAATTAATTTTATTTTATTCATGTAAATATTGACAGTAGAAAATAAAAATGTGTTTCTCTTCCTTTATGTTTCTTATAAACCTTGATTATACATGGAGTTTGAAATACCTTACCTTCCAATTATCCACACATCAAACTCTAAGTATAGATTAGAGATGAAATTTTCTTCATCTATACAAAGTTTTCTTTATTTGCACTACTTCTAAATAACAGTTTGCAAAAATAAGAAATTAATACATTTTATTTCCTTCATGCTTAGCTGTGGTTTCTATTTCTGGAATACTGTATGGAAAACTCTGTCTAGGGGCACCTGGGTGGCTCAGTAGTTTAAGCATTTGAGTCTTGATTTTGCCTCAGGTCATGATCTCAGGATTCTGAGATAGAGCCCAAGTCAGTCAGGCTCAGTGCTCAGGGTGGAGTTAGCTTGTCCCTCTCCCCCTGCTCCTCACATCTCTCCCTCTCTCTGCCAAGCGAATGAATAACATTTGAAAGAAAGGAAGAAAGGAAGAAGAAAGAAAAAAAAAGGAAGAAAGAAAAATAAAACTCTGCCTATTTGAGCCGGTGTAAGTGTAGCCCATGCAATGGAAATGAAAGTCTAGAAATCTATAAGTCATTCAATAGAGAATGTCCATAGAATCATCTCAACAGTTTGGGGAATTTGCCAAATAATATTCAGCCTAGAAATTATATTCTCATCCCCCCAAATCAGGTAAATTTGTAAAATCCCTCTGTGACAATATAACATAGGTGGAACAATTTGTGTAGATAAAATTTTCAGTCATTAAGCATTTTGAATAACAGAGTTTTCTTTCTTTTTGCATAAATCTGGAGAGCTCTTATTAAGAATAGAAGGAACTAAATGTTCATACACATGCATTTGATGAAACTGTATTTGGCTTACCTATTATGCAAAATAATATGGGAGCTGGCACAGCACGGCTGCAAGGAGGGTAAAGGAAAATTGCACAGTCAGAAAATGAACAAGAACCTGACTTGTGCTAGAACACAGAACAGATGTAAATAAATATGTTAACATTTACACACTGAGGTTGGATGTACCTGGTGATAGGAGGTGTAGCATGTAGCCCACACTGTATCTGACATGTAACCACACCTTTTATGATCAGTAATTTAATATATGCCAGCCTCTTCATGTGTATTATTTATTAACTTGTATATCTTTTCATTGACAATTGCTGTGTAACTATCAAAAAGGGACTACATATAACTATTCTATCATTGAGTCAGAGTGAGTAGAATAGTTAAAAAGCAATGAGCCTGGCTGAAAAATGAATAAAAGTTTTCATAATCATCTTATTGAATGTTTATTGCATATATATAATTTTCTTTTTTTTTTAAGATTTTATTTATTTGACAGAGACACAGTGAGAGAGAGAACACAAGCAGTAGGGGAGGGACAGGGAGAAGTAGGCTTCCTGATGAACAGAGAGTCTGATGCGGGGCTCAATTCCAGGACCCTGGGATCGTGACCCTAGCCAAAGGCAGATGCTTAACTGACTGAACCGCCCAGGTGCCCCATATATATAATTTTCTAACAATATTGTGGTATAGGCATCAATTTCTCTAATTTACATTAAATAAACTTGATAACTTATTCAAGACTACATGACTATACTACTAATGCCAAGATTTGGAATGACCTAATCTGATCTCCAAAATCATAAGCTTAACTACTACAGTATCTTGTCTCCAAAAATCCAAGCCAGGTTTCCACTCCATCAGTTCTTTGGGGAGCTTTTGATTTATTGATGTCTTTCTGTAATAGTTTCTTTTTTACAAGAACTAAATGCTAATTGCCATGATTTGCCTGACACATAGTGTTCACCAAGGGTTAGCTATTGTTCCTCTATTCATCAGGAGAGAATTTTAAGAAGTTTATTGAATATTTTCAAGTGTTTTGCTCATATATTACCAGATGGCCCCTGATTCCTATGCCTTTGCTTAAGTAAAAGAATAGTAACAAAGTTTTCTGTAGTGACTACAATCAATTCTAATGCAGTTCTAACTATACTCTGATTAGGATGGTAAACTAGTTTTGATAGTTGGAAAATCACTTTGGTAATCATGTTTATTAGTAATCATTAGATCCTAAGCTGCTCATTAGGACAAATGTACATGATAAACACAAGGTGATGCTGAAAATTCTGTTGGATATTGAAATGAATTCATTCAATTTGGCTAGTCTACTTCCCTCCCCTGCTGTGTAGAGTATTCTTACATGTAACTGATGGCTTCATTAACTGTACATTGCAGTGCACTTAGCTAATTTATTTCATACTTTCTTTTTGAAATTCATACAGATTTGCAATGGATTAAGATAGTTTAAAGAGATAGACATCAAATTTAATCTTATTTGAATACAACATTTTGTAAAATACACCGTAAAACAACTTGGGGTCTGTTAACCAATTCTTTTTTTTTTTTTTTTTTTCCTTTTACTGGATCACTAAGACTCATATGCTGAAGTACTCTGTTACTGGTAACATCATTCTCATTTGAGACTTAGACATATTTAAAAAGAGTGAAAATGGTGTGTATTGGATAAGAGGCTTTAGATCTTTAACTCTTAGATATTGTTTGGGAATGTAAGTCAAAACCCATGTTATTTTAAGCCAGTGGCATTCCGGGTCTCTAAAAGCTGTGAGAAAGGGCTAAAACTAGGAATAAGAGAAATTTTGAATTTAAGAAATTTTCTTACCATGGGATTAGCAACAAGCCCTCAAATGCGATATGAGTTGCTATATATCTCCAAGGATATTTGAGCAGGTTAGAGGGCATCAGAGTAGAAGTCTGGGCAAGTGTGAAATCATTAAAAATGTGGTTTACAACACAATTGTTAGTAATCTCCTTGGAGAAAGATCCCAGCTAGTTTATGCAGGGGAAGGATCCAAGTCTTGAATGCAAGGGAATGCACAGCATCTGGGAAAGGGCTTAGGTTTACAGAGAGGCTGGATATGACTCAGACAGGGATCCAGCCCTAGTGGGTGGATGAAGGTTGGGCCAGGGGCCTGGAATATATTCATGGGGAGCCAGGTGGAGGAGTAATCATAAAACTATGAAAGGAAGTGAAACCCAGAAGAAAGCTTCTTAAAACTGTGGACCTGTTACTGGTTCTAGCTCTAGTCTGACATTCAGAAACACAAGGTCCAAATCCCAGCCATTCAAAAGGCTAAATTTCTTTCTATATTACCTCATTGGGTCAGTTTTAGCATGGGGCAGAAATTCTTGCCTTTGAATGAGGATGAAACCGTCTGGCAGGAAATTAGTATTCATTAGTGTAATCATTATTGGCAACATCTTTTATAGTATTGCATGCATTAGCAATTTAAGTTGGTTTTATGTTATAAATTAATGTAATATATAAAAAATGAACTTAAAATATGTTGTATCGAAGCTGGGGTTCCTAGAATATTAAGCTTAAGAGGTAAAATTAGTCGTCAACCTTCATTTCAATCTCAGAGAAAGAGGATTGAAGAGAGAAAAGTCAGACTTTTTACTGGAGGTTCCTATCCTCTTATATGAAACCCTTGAAGTTCTATGTATTGATTTAATGAAATTCAGGAGTTTATAGATATAACAAAGTATAATTATCATTTTTAGTATAATATCTGCAGTGAACTCTGGGGGCAATGTTACTTAAACACAAAGAAGGTATGAATCATTATATTAAGGAATATAAAGAATTAGGTCCTCATGAAAAATTGTATACCTGTACCTAGATTCCAGAATATCCTCAAGCAAATATTCAGTGAAGATTATCTGATATAATTCTCAGAGGCAACACAGAGAATACTAATATTGTACTATAAACAGGCCTTTGTCTTCACCTCAGCCTAGCACTGCTAGTTCCTCTGAGCTCTCCTCCTAGTACTCTTGCCCCCCAGCTCACTGTCTCTTAGCTACTCTTGTCTTCTGGAAAGTCATCATAGACTCTAGGTGCATTTCAGCATCTAACATCAGCTGTTCTTCTAGTGAAAATACTCTTTGTCCAAACCACTTTATAACGGATTCCTTCAGCAGACTCAAATTATTGTTTAAATGTCACCTGTTTAATGAAATCTATCTTATCCACTCTGCTTAAAATTGTAACCCAGAAGTAGGATTGCTAAATCACGTAGTAATTCTATTTTTAATTTGTTGAGGAACCACCACACTGTTTTCCATGTAGGTTACAACATTTTACAACCCTAGCAATAGTGCAAAAGTGTTCCAATTTCTCCCCTCCTCACTAACACATATTTTCTATTCTTTGTTTTTTATAGTGGCCCTGATATGGGTATGAGGTGATATCTCATTATGGTTTTGATTTGCATTTTCCCTAATAATCACAGCTGTTGAACATCTTTTCATATGCTTTATTTAACATGTGTATATCTTCTTTAGAGAAATGTCTATTTAAGAACTTTGCCCATTGCTTTTAACCAGGTAATTTTTTTTAATCATTGTTGAGTTATAGGAGTTCATTGTATGTTTTGTATTTCAACTGCTTATTTGATATTTGCAAATATTGTTTTCCCATTACATTGGTTGTCTGTAATTCTATTGACTATTTCCTTGATACACAAAAATTTTTAACTTTAATGTAGTCCCCAAAGAATAAAAAGCAGGATCTCAAAGAGATTTTGCACATCTTCACTGCAGCATTTTCCACAATAGCCATGAGATAGAAGCAAACCAAATGCCCCTTGACAAATTAAAGGATAAACATAATATAATATATGTACACAATGAAATATTATTTAGCTTTAAAAAAATAAAGAAATCGGGGCGCCTGGGTGGCTCAGTGGGTTAAAGCCTCTGCCTCCGGCTCAGGTCATGATCCCAGGGTCCTTGGATCGAGCCCCACATTGGGCTCTCTGCTCAGCAGGGAGCCTGCTTCCTCCTCTCTCTGACTGCCTCTCTGCCTACTTGTAATCTCTGTCTGTCAAATAAATAAAATCTTTAAAAAATAAATAAATTAAAAAAAAATAAATCTTGTCACATGCTACAATACTAATGAACCCTTAGAACACTATGTTATTTTGTTTTGCTTTTGTTTGTTTCATATTTTTATTTAAATTCCAGTTAGTTAACATATAGTGTAATATTAGTTTCAGGAGTAGAATTTAGTGATTCAGCACTTACAAAATACCCAGTGCTCATCACAATAAGTGCCCTAACACCCATCACCCATCTAATCCATCTCCCCACCCAGGGTACAATGTTTGTTCTTTATTGTTAAGTGTCTATTTCCTGGTTTACCTCTCTCTCTTTTTCCCCCATGTTCATTGTTTGTACCTTAAATTTTACATACAAATGAGATCATGTGGTGTTTGTCTTTTCCTGACTGACTTATTTTGCTTAGCATAATAGTCTTTAATAAATTCTATTCACGTCATTGAAGATGGCAAGATTTCATTCTTTTTGATGGCTGGGTAATATTCCATGATATATGGGTCTTCTTTATCTGTTCATTAGTTAATGGACACTTGGGCTGCTTCCACATGTTGCTATTGTTGATAATAAAGCTATAAACATTGGGGTGCTTATATACCATTGAATATGTGTTTTTGATCCTTTGGGTAAGTATGTAGTAGTACAATTGCTAAATCATAGGGTAGTTCTATTTTCAACTTTTTGAGGGACCTCCTTACTGCTTTCCACAGTGGCTGCACCAGTTTGCATTCCCACCAAAAGTGTGAAAGGGTCTCCCTTTTGCTGCATCCTTGTCAATACCTGTTGCTTCCTGTGTTGTTAATTTTATTCATTCTGACAGGTGTGAGGTGATATCTCAATGTAGTTTTGAATTGTATTTCCCAGATGATGAGTGACGTTGAGCATCTTTTCATGTGTCTGTTAGCCATCTGTATGTCTTCAGAAAAATGTCTATTAATGTTTTCTGCCATTTTTAACTGGATTATTTGTTTTTTTGGGTGTTGGGTTTGATAAGTTCTTTATAGATTTGGGATACTAATCCTTTAGTGATATGTCATTTACAAATATCTCCTCCCATTCCAAAGGTTGCCTTTTGGTTTTATTGATTGTTTCCTTTACTGTGAAGAAGATTTTTTATCTTGATGATGTCCCAATAGTTCATTTTTGCTTTTGTTTCCCTTGTCTTTGGAGACCTGTCTAGCAAGAAGTTGCTGTAGCTAGGGTCATAGAGCTTACTACCTGTGTTCTCCTCTAGGATTTTGATAGTTTCCTGTCTCAAATCAAGGTCTTTCATCCAATTTGAATTTATGTTTGTGTATGCTTTAAAAAAGTGGTCCAGTTTCATTCTTTTGCATGTTGCTGTCCAGTTTTCCTAACACCATCTTTTGAAGGGACTATCTTTTTTCCATTGGATATTCTTCCCTGCTTTGTCAAAGATTAATTTACCAGGGAGTTGTGAGTTCATTTATGGGTTTTCTATTCTGTTCCATTGATTTTTGTGTCTTTTTTTGTGCCATTGATTTTTGTGTCTTTTTTTTTTTTAATTTTTTATTTTTGATAAACATATATTTTTATCCCCAGGGGTACAGGTCTGTGAATCACCAGGTTTACACACTTCACAGCACTCACCAAATCACATACCCTCCCCAATGTCCATAATCCCACCCCCTTCTCCCAAACCCCCTGCCCCCGGCAACCCTCAGTTTGTTTTGTGATATTAAGAGTCACTTATGGTTTGTCTCCCTCCCAATCCCATCTTGTTTCATTTATTCTTCTTCTACCCACTTAAGCCTCCATGTTGTATCACCACTTCCTCATATCAGGGAGATCATATGATAGTTGTCTTTCTCTGCTTGACTTATTTCGCTAAGCATGATACGCTCTAGTTCCATCCACGTTGTTGCAAATGGCAGGATTTCATTTCTTTTGATGGCTGCATAGTATTCCATTGTGTATATATACCACATCTTCTTGATCCATTCATCTGTTGATGGACATCTAGGTTCTTTCCATAGTTTGGCTATTGTGGACATTGCTGCTATAAACATTCGGGTGCATGTGCCCCTTTGGATCACTACATTTGTATCTTTAGGGTAAATACCCAATAGTGCAATTGCTGGGTCATAGGGCAGTTCTATTTTCAACATTTTGAGGAACCTCCATGCTGTTTTCCAGAGTGGCTGCACCAGCTTCCATTCCCACCAACAGTGTAGGAGGGTTCCCCTTTCTCCGCATCCTCGCCAGCATCTGTCATTTCCTGACTTGTTGATTTTAGCCATTCTGACTGGTGTGAGGTGATATCTCATTGTGGTTTTGATTTGTATTTCCCTGATGCCGAGTGATATGGAGCACTTTTTCATGTGTCTGTTGGCCATCTGGATGTCTTCTTTGCAGAAATGTCTGTTCATGTCCTCTGCCCATTTCTTGATTGGATTATTTATTCTTTGGGTGTTGAGTTTGCTAAGTTCTTTATAGATTCTGGACACTAGTCCTTTATCTGATATGTCGTTTGCAAATATCTTCTCCCATTCTGTCAGTTGTCTTTTGATTTTGTTAACTGTTTCCTTTGCTGTGCAAAAGCTTTTGATCTTGATGAAATCCCAGTAGTTCATTTTTTCCCTTGCTTCCCTTGCCTTTTGCGTTGTTCCTAGGAAGATGTTGCTGCAGCAGAGGTCGAAGAGGTTGCTGCCCGTGTTCTCCTCAAGGATTTTGATGGATTCCTTTCGCACATTGAGGTCCTTCATCCATTTTGAGTCTATTTTTGTGTGTGGTGTAAGGGAATGGTCCAATTTCATTTTTCTGCATGTGGCTGTCCAATTTTCCCAGCACCATTTATTGAAAAGGCTGTCTTTTTTCCACTGGACATTCTTTCCTGCTTTGTCGAAGATTAGTTGACCATAGATTTGAGGGTCTATTTCTGGGTTCTCTATTCTGTTCCATTGATCTATGTGTCTGTTTTTGTGCCAGTACCATGCTGTCTTGATGATGACAGCTTTGTAATAGAGCTTGAAGTCCGGAATTGTGATGCCACCAACGTTGGCTTTCTTTTTCAATATCCCTTTGGCTATTCGAGGTCTTTTCTGGTTCCATATAAATTTTAGCATTATTTGTTCCATTTCTTTGAAAAAGATGGATGGTACTTTGATAGGAATTGCATTAAATGTGTAGATTGCTTTAGGTAGCATAGACATTTTCACAATATTTATTCTTCCAATCCAGGAGCATGGAACATTTTTCCATTTCTTTGTGTCTTCCTCAATTTCTTTCATGAGTACTTTATAGTTTTCTGAGTATAGATTCTGTGTCTCTTTGGTTAGGTTTATTCCTAGGTATCTTATGGTTTTGGATGCAATTGTAAATGGGATTGACTCCTTAATATCTCTTTCTTCTGTCTTGCTGTTGGTGTAGAGAAATGCAACTGATTTCTGTGCATTGATTTTATATCCTGACACTTTACTGAATTCCTGTATAAGTTCTAGCAGTTTTGGAGTGGAGTCTTTTGGGTTTTCCACATATAGTATCATATCATCTGCGAAGAGTGATAATTTGACTTCTTCTTTGCCGATTTGGATGCCTTTAATTTCCTTTTGTTGTCTGATTGCTGAGGCTAGGACCTCTAGTACGATGTTGAATAGCAGTGGTGATAATGGACATCCCTGCCGTGTTCCTGACCTTAGCGGAAAAGCTTTCAGTTTTTCTCCATTGAGAATGATATTTGCGGTGGGTTTTTCATAGATGGCTTTGATGATATTGAGGTATGTGCCCTCTATCCCTACACTTTGAAGAGTTTTGATCAGGAAGGGATGTTGTACTTTGTCAAATGCTTTTTCAGCATCTATTGAGAGTATCATATGGTTCTTGTTCTTTCTTTTATTGATGTGATGTATCACATTGACTGATTTGCGGATGTTGAACCAACCTTGCAGCCCTGGAATAAATCCCACTTGGTCGTGGTGAATAATCCTTTTAATGTACTGTTGAATCCTATTGGCTAGTATTTTGTTGAGTATTTTCGCATCTGTGTTCATCAAGGATATCGGTCTATAGCTCTCTTTTTTGGTGGGATCCTTGTCTGGTTTTGGGATCAAGGTGATGCTGGCCTCATAAAATGAGTTTGGAAGTTTTCCTTCCATTTCTATTTTTTGGAACAGTTTCAGGAGAATAGGAATTAGTTCTTTAAATGTTTGGTAGAATTCCCCCGGGAAGCCGTCTGGCCCTGGACTTTTGTTTGTTTGGAGATTTTTAATGACTGTTTCAATCTCCTTACTGGTTATGGGTCTGTTCAGGCTTTCTATTTCTTCCTGGCTCAGTTGTGGTAGTTTATATGTTTCTAGGAATGCATCCATTTCTTCCAGATTGTCAAATTTTTGCCGTAGAGTTGCTCATAGTATGTTCTTATAATAGTTTGTATTTCTTTGGTGTTAGTTGTGATCTCTCCTCTTTCATTCATGATTTTATTTATTTGGGTCCTTTCTCTTTTCTTTTTGATAAGTCGGGCCAGGAGTTTATCAATTTTATTAATTCTTTCAAAGAACCAGCTCCTACTTTCGTTGATTTGTTCTATTGTTTTTTTGGTTTCTATTTCATTGATTTCTGCTCTGATCTTTATGATTTCTCTTCTCCTGCTGGGCTTAGGGTTTCTTTCTTGTTCTTTCTCCAGCTCCTTTAGGTGTAGGGTTAGGTTGTGTACCTGAGACCTTTCTTGTTTCTTGAGAAAGGCTTGTACCGCTATATATTTTCCTCTCAGGACTGCCTTTGTTGTGTCCCACAGATTTTGAACCGTTGTATTTTCATTATCATTTGTTTCCATGATTTTTTTCAATTCTTCTTTAACTTCCCGGTTGACCCATTCATTCTTTAGAAGGATACTTTTTAGTCTCCATGTATTTGGGTTCTTTCCAAACTTCCTTTTGTGGTTGAGTTCTAGCTTTAGAGCATTGTGGTCTGAAAATATGCAGGGAATGATCCCAATCTTTTGATACCGGTTGAGTCCTGATTTAGGACTGAGGATGTGATCTATTCTGGAGAATGTTCCATGTGCACTAGAGAAGAATGTGTATTCTGTTGCTTTGGGGTGAAATATTCTGAATATATCTGTGATGTCCATCTGGTCCAGTGTGTCGTTTAAGGCCTTTATTTCCTTGCTGATCTTTTGCTTGGATGACCTGTCCATTTCAGTGAGGGGAGTGTTAAAGTCCCCTACTATCATTGTATTATTGTTGATGTGTTTCTTTGATTTTGTTATTAATTGGTTTATATAGTTGGCTGCTCCCACATTGGGGGCATAGATATTTAAAATTGTTAAATCTTCTTGTTGGACAGACCCTTTGAGTATGATATAGTGTCCTTCCTCATCTCTTATTATAGTCTTTGGCTTAAAATCTAATTGATCTGATATAAGGATTGCCACTCCTGCTTTCTTCTGATGTCCATTAGCATGGTAAATTCTTTTCCACCCCCTCACTTTAAATCCGGAGGTGTCTTCGGGCTTAAAATGTGTTTCTTGGAGGCAACATATAGATGGGTTTTGTTTTTTTATCCATTCTGATACCCTGTGTCTTTTGACAGGGGCATTTAGCCCATTCACATTCAGGGTAACTATTGAGAGATATGAATTTAGTGCCATTGTATTGCCTGTAAGGTGACTGTTACTGTATATGGTCACTGTTCCTTTCTGATCTACCACTTGTAGGCTCTCTCTTTGCTTAGAGGACCTCTTTCAATATTTCCTGTAGAGCTGGTTTGGTATTTGCAAATTCTTTCAGTTGTTGTTTGTCCTGGAAGCTTTTAATCTCTCCTTCTATTTTCAATGATAGCCTAGCTGGATATAGTATTCTTGGCTGCATGTTTTTCTCGTTTAGTGCTCTGAAAATATCATGCCAGCTCTTTCTGGCCTGCCAGGTCTCTGTGGATAAGTCAGCTGCCAATCTAATATTTTTACCATTGTATGTTACAGACTTCTTTTCCCAGGCTGCTTTCAGGATTTTCTCTTTGTCATTGAGACTTGTAAATTTTACTATTAGGTGACGGGGTGTGGGCCTATTCTTATTGATTTTGAGGGGCATTCTCTGAACCTCCTGTATTTTGATGCTCGTTCCCTTTGCCATATTGGGGAAATTCTCCCCAATAATTCTCTCCAGTATACCTTCTGCTCCCCTCTCACTTTCTTCTTCTTCTGGAATCCCAATTATTCTAATGTTGTTTCGTCTTATGGTGTCACTTATCTCTCGAATTCTCCCCTCGTGGTCCAGTAGCTGTTTGTCCCTCTTTTGCTCAGCTTCTTTATTCTCTGTCATTTGGTCTTCTATATCACTAATTCTTTCTTCTGCCTCATTTATCCTAGCAGTGAGAGCCTCCATTTTTGATTGCACCTCATTAATAGCTTTTTTGATTTCACCTTGGTTAGATTTTAGTTCTTTTATTTCTCCAGAAAGGGCTTTTATATCTCTCGAGAGGGTTTCTCTAGTATCTTCCATGCCTTTTTCGAGCCCGGCTAGAACCTTGAGAATTGTCATTCTGAACTCTAGATCTGACATATTACCGATGTCTGTATTGATTAGGTCCCTAGCCTTCGGTACTGCCTCTTGTTCTTTTCTTTGTGTTGAATTTTTACGTCTTGTCATTTTGTCCAGATAAGACTAAATGAAGGGGCAAGTAAAATACTAAAAGGGTGGCAACAACCCCAGGAAAATATGCTTTAACCAAATTAGAAGAGATCCAAAATCGTGAGTGGGGAGAAAGGGGATAAAAAGAGGTTCAAAAAGGAAGAAAGAAAAAAAAAAAAAAAAAGAAAAAAAAAAAGAAAAGAAAAGAATTTTTAAAAAAAGAATACACCTAAGAAAAATGTAAAAAAGAAAATATATATATTAGATAAACTAGTATAAAATCGTTAAAAAAGAAAAGGTAACAGTTAAAAAAATTTTACCCGAAGGCGAGAAAAAAAAAAATGAAAAAGAAAAAATTAAATTAACTGCAAGACTAAAAAAAATCACAGGAAAAAAGCCATGAGTTCCGTGCTTGGCTTTCTCCTCCTCTGGAATTCTGCTGCTCTCCTTGGTATTGAAACAGCACTCCTTGGTAGGTGAACTTGGTCTTGGCTGGATTTCTTGTTGATCTTCTGGGGGAGGGGCCTGTTGTAGTGATTCTCAAGTGTCTTTGCCCCAGGCGGAATTACACCGCCCTTACCCGGGGCCGGGCTGAGTAATCCGCTCGGGTTTGCTTTCAGGAGCTTTTGTTCCCTGAGCGCTTTCCTTAGAGTTCCAGAGGACGGGAATACAAATGGCGGCCTCCTGGTCTCCGGCCCGGAGGAGCCGAGAGCCCAGGGCCGCACTCCTCAGTGCGCGCTCAGAGAAACGCGCCCAGTTACTCCCGTCTGCCTGACCTCCCGCCGCGCTCCGAGCTCACCGAGCCTGCGACCGGTTCAAGGTAACACTGTCGGCTCTGTCTCTGTAGCCGGCTTTCCCGTTCCAATACCTGCAAGCTCTGCGACACTCAGACACTCCCGATCCTTCTGTGACCCTGCGGGACCTGAGGCCACGCTGACCCCGCGTGGGCTTCGCCCCGGTTTAGCCTCTGGAGCGATGTCCCTCAGCGGAACAGACTTTTAAAAGTCCTGATTTTGTGCACGGTTGCTCTGCCGCTTGCCGGGAGCCGGCCCCTCCCCCCGGGGTCTATCTTCCTGTCGCTTTGGATTCACTTCTCCGCCGGTCCTACCTTTCAGAAAGTGGTTGTTTTTCTGTTTCCAGAATTGCTGTTTTTCTTCTCTTCGATCTGCTGATGGATTTTCAGGTGTTTGCAATCTTTAGATAAGCTATCTAGCTGATCTCCGGCTAGCTGAAGCAGTCTCAGCTTGCTACTTCTCCGCCATCTTGACTCCTCCCCCTCTTTTTTTTTTGTGCCAGTACCATACTGTCTTGATCACTACCGCTTTGTAGTATAACTTGAAGTCCAGAATTCTGATGCATCCAGGTTTGCTTTTCTTTTTCAAGATTGCTCTGGTTATCCAGGGTTTTTGGTGGTTCCATACAAAGTTTAGGATTATTTGTTCTAGTTCTGTGAAAAATTTGGGTGGTATTTTGATAGAGATTGCATTAAATGTGTAGATTGTTTTGGGCAGTATAGACATTTTAACAATATCTGTTCAACCAATCCATGAGCATGAGATGTTTTTCCATTTTTTTGTGTCATCTTCAGTTTCTTTCACAGGTGTTTTAGAGTTTTTGGAGTATGGATCTTTTACCTCCATGGTTAGGTTTAGTCCTAGATATCTTATAATTTTGGGTGCAGTTATAAACGGTATCAATTCCTTGATGTCTATTTCTGCTGTTTCATTATTGGTGTATGATGTAAGCCAGCCACAAAAGATAAATAGTATATGAGTCCATTTCTGAAATAGTAAAAATAGTCAAACTCATAGAAACAAAATGGAATGATGGTTGCCTGAGACTGGAGGGAGGGGAAAACGGGCAGTCATTCAATGGGTATGAAATTTTAATTTTGTAAAATAAAAATGTTCTAGAGATCTGTTGCATACTGTTCACACTGCTGAATTGTACATTTAAAAATAGTTAAGATGGTAAATTTTATGTGCTTTTAACGACAATTTAAAAATTTGCAACCCATTTCTTCTAAACTTTGCAATCCTGAACATTGTTTTTCACTGTTTTGTTTTGTTGTTGTTTTTCTTTCTTTTTATTTATTTTTTTACAAAACCTTGTGTCAAGGGCTGACAATATGTTGCAGTGAGAGAGTTCCTCTGATACATACAAAACCCCAACCAAGGAGCAGGTCTTCTACAAATAGTTTAGCAGCAGGTTGTTGCATGACAGGAATCCTGATTATTCTTACCCTTCTTTGTTGTTTCCACAGAACACATTTTTTTTTTTAGAGAGAGAGAGAGAGAATGTGTGATGGGTGGATGGGGACAGAGGGAGAGATAGAGAGAAAATCTTAAGCTGGGTGTGAAGAAACCTGGTATGTGACTCTCATAACCCTGGGATATTCTTGAACAATGTCTGTCTCAAATGAATTTTTTTTTAAAGATTTTATTCATTTATTTCACAGAAAGAGACACAGTGAGAAAGGGAACACAAGTAGGGGCGGTGGGAAAGGGGGAAGCAGGCTTCCTGCTGAGTGGGAAGCACAATGTGGGGCTCAATCCCAGGACCCTGGGATCATGACCTGAGCTGAAGGCAGACGCTCAACTGACTGAGCCACCCAGGTGCCCCTCAAATGATTTTTTAATGAATATTTTTTTGCTGCAAGAATGGTACCCAAAGTTTCAGTTAAAAATTATTTAAAAATATCTTCCTTATTCATTCATCTACTGATGGAAACTTGGGCAGCTTCCATATCTTGGCTATGATGAATTGTGTTACAATTAGTATTGGGGTACATATATCTTTTTTTATAATTTTTTATTTTTTATAAACATATATTTTTATCCCCAGGGGTACAGGTCTGTGAATCACCAGGTTTACACATTTCACACCCAAACCCCCTCCCCCCAGCAACCCTCAGTTTGTTTTGTGAGATTAAGAGTCACTTATGGGTACATATATCTTTTTAAACTACTGTTTTTATTTTCCTTACCAATTTAAATTTTTACCTACAGTGCACTGGAGTTCTTGTTTTTCCACATCCTTGTGAATACCTTTTACTTCTTGTCTTTGATTCTAGCCATTCTGACAGGTATAAGGTAATATCTCATTGTAGTTTTGATTTGTAGTTCCCTGGTGATTAGTGATGCTGAGCATCTTTTCATGTGCCTACCGACTACCTATGTATCTTCTTCGGAAAAGTGTTTATTCAGATTCTCTGTCAATTTTTAATCATATTATTTATTGATTGATTTTTTAGGGTGTTGAGTTGTATAAGTGCTTTATGTATTTTGGATACTGTGGTATACAATATTCAAATACACACACACATGCACACACACATGGAAAGGAATAGTAGTCATAAAAAAGAATGAAATCTTGCCATCTGCAACAACATAGATGAATCTAGAGGGAATTATGATTAGGGAAATAAGTCAGACAGAGAAAAAATATACCATATTAGTTCACTTAGATGTGGAATCTAAAACACAGAATGAATGAGTAAATGAACAACTGGTGCATTATACCTATACATACAGAAAACAAAACATTGTATCAAGTAGAGGGTTGTGAGTATGAGCAACATGGATGAAGGGGTGTGGGGGATACAGATGTCCAGTTATGGGATGAATAAGTCACAGGAATAAAAGGTACGGCATAGGGAATATAGGCAATAGTGTTGTAATAGACTTGCTTGGTAACAGTACACTTGTGGTGAGCAGAGCATAATGTATAGAGTTGCTGAATCCCTACATTGTATACCTGAAACTAATGTAACATACTGTGTCAACTGTACTCAAAAAAAAAAAAAAAAAGAAAATCATAAGAAAAATGATAAAAAAAAATACCTTACACATTAAGAATGATTTACTGAAAACAGGAGGATACAAGCCAGATTAAGTGAGAATAACTATATACTGGAGAATTCAATTCACAAAACTTCAAATACTATAATTTTTGATATACTTGCAACTCAAATGCCAAACCTGATTTAGACATACAGGAGATTTATGGGTGGAAATGTTGATAATGGGTAAAGGAGAATGATCAAGAGTAGATGTGTCATAACTATGAAAGAGAGAAGAAAAATTAGATATGAAAGACTTAGACAACCTCGAATAAATGTGTGAAGAACACAGTGGAGGAGTCCTTCATAGAACAACAATGCACTGTCTCTTGTGCATGACTGGAGTCACTGTGCCCAGTCAAATAAGGAAATTTGTTAGTATGAATATTCTGGAGAATCCAAAGGGGCAGCAGCAAGATTGGTTTCTGCAGTGAGTTCTCTTCAACTAGATTTATGTGGCACACATCATCTGCTACTTCAAGAATTATATAAAAGTAAAAGTAAAGAGAGGATAAAAAGTATTGAAAATTAATTAAATTTGAAAAAGATCCAGTTAAAATTCTAGAAGTGAAAGAAAATGGTGATTGGTAGAAAAGAAGAATGCATAAATTAAATAGCAGCTTAGACAGATATAAAGCAGAGTTCAAGAATTAAAAGGATCAGTTGACTGAGTTACTAAGAATACAACACAGAGGAGGAGGAATGAAAAAACAGAGTTTTAGAGACATAGAACATCAAGAGTTATAGTGTATCCTAATCTAAATTTCAGAGGAGAAAAGGGAAATTGTGGTGAGGTGCTCTTAGGAGAAATAATGACTAAGAAATTTCTTGAATTGTTTAATGAATCCAATCCATCTATTCAGGAAGTTCAACATATCCCAAACTGTGTTAAATAAGGTCTGTATTAATCAGACACAATAATTAAAAGTGTGTTTGGGGCGCTTGGGTGGCTCAGTGGGTTAAGCCGCTGCCTTTGGCTCAAGTCATGATCTCAGCGTCCTGGGATCGAGCCACGCATCTGGCTCTCTGCTCCGCAGGGAGCCTGCTTCCCTTTCTCTCTCTCTCTCTGCCTGCCTCTCTGCCTACCTGTGATCTCTGTCTGTCAAATAAATAAATAAAATCTTTAAAAAAAAAAGTGTGTTATGGGGGCACTTGGGTGGCTCAGTGGGTTAAAGCCTCTGCCTTTGGCTCAGGTCATGATCCCAGGGTCCTGGGATGGAGCCCCGCATTGGGCTCTCTGCTCAGCGGGGAGCCTGCTTCCCCTCCTCTCTCTGTCTGCCTCTCTGTCTTCTTGTAATCTCTGTCTGTCAAATAAATAAATAAAATCTTTTTTAAAAAGTGTGTTATAAAAAAAAGTCAAAAGAGAAAAAAAAATTTAAGATAGCTACAGAGATTGGGCAGATTATCTACTTACTGTTTCCTTCCTAAAAGCAACAAAAAATATGTAATGCAATGAAATAATACTTTGGAAGAACAAAGTGTCAATTTACAACTGCATATATATTTTAAAGAAGAAGGTGAATTAAACATATTCCCAGACAAATTGTGCTGAAGTTCTTCATATTAACAAACTCTCACTAAAGGAATTTCTGAATGAAAAACAATCAAAAACACTTGGATATCAATCTAATAAATATTAAATATGTATATTTACATATATATTTTATAGATGTAAAAAAAGAAAAACCCTGAAATCTTGTATAGCAGTTTAAAAAAATCAAGGTAAACATATAATCTTATATAGCAATTAATCTCTTCATTGTACAAGAGGGTAAATGAATTAAAGCTTCTAATATATTTTCTTCCTAATGAAAAGAAAATCCATAGATGGACTTTAATCTTTATTAAGTTAAATATGCATATTTAAAATGAATATGGCCACCATTAAGTAACACACTAACTTTTGAATTATATTCACATAGTAATGTATCTTTAAGATATATGTAAGGCAAAATATTGACAAAACTACAAGGATGAAATGATAGAAACATTTTAACACAACATTTTCAGTGATGTAAAAATTAAAGTGACAAAACCAGTCAGGGTGAGTGGAATGTTTTTCTTTTTCTTTAGCTATGCAGCTTCATTTAGCTTAGGGGAGAAGGCTTTAAAAAAAAAGTCCTGTCAGATTTTGAATATCAGCTTCCAATTCAGCCAACTTCTGACCATCTAGCTACTTAAACAACAACAACAACAACAACAACAACAAAACAAACTTTCAAATATCTTCTCAGATTTCAATCAGGAGGACAAAGTGTAAATATTCCAGACAGTATGGAGCCTCCCACGGTCAGAAGAGACAGCCTCAAATGGGAAAACATACTACTCCCCAGGACATACAGCCATTCACACATATTGAAAGAAAGAAAGAAAATGAGAGAGAGAGAGAGAAAGGAGAAAAGAAAAGAAAAGAAAAGAAAAGAAAAGAAAAGAAAAGAAAAGAAAAGAAAAGAAAGAAAAAGAAAGACTGACAACATAGTTACCCTGAAAGCTGACAACAGTCTGCAGGATACCAGATGCAAATAGAGTAAGTGCAACCCACATTTCTGTCCACCCATATGTTTGGGCTCCCAACCTGCCCATTGAGCAGCCTGTATACACAAGAACCAATCAGCTGCCTGTCCCAGGCAGGCAGAAAATGAAGCCAAATTCTCAGGAAACAGAACGAGAGAAACAAGAAGGCAATAACTGAAAGGGATCCATAGCCAGTGAGGGACAATGGGAAATTTTACCTTTCTCTCTTGCCTGGGCACTACAGAGTTCCAGAAGAACTGACTCCGGTAAGAATTCTCATCCTTCCCTGCCTTCTCAAAGTTTTCCTAAGGTTCCACCTTTAGATTCCAGAGTGAATGGGTTTAAAGTAGAGTGGAAGGAACCTTGGTATCTACTGAATTTGGCAAGATTTTCCACAAATTTTAACTTTAATTAAAAAAAAATTCAGATAGAGATTAGTAGAGTACTGAGGTAAAGGAGGAGAGAGGGGAGTAGCAGATGTCACATTAGTCTGTAGTCTTTTATGTACCTCTTGGATCTTTAATTTTTCTTTAACCTTTTGCAATTAATATTTTGATAAAACTACTTGGGAATTTGGAAGTCTTTGGTGGTTTCTGCATGCCAATTAAAATAGGTGTTACATTTTTTTTTTTTGTGGGTTTTTTTGTGTTTTGTTTTGTTTTTTTTTTTTGATTTGGGAATTCTTACTTTCAAGTGTACTACTTAAATGAACAATCTTGTCTAACTAGAATATTCCCCATGATGTCCATTGTAATTCTAGGTTACCTTAGTAAGATTTTTCCATTTTATGTCTAAGAACCATAAGTTCTTAGACATAAAGTAAGTGGGTGTCTCAGTTCTGTGAATCCTGAGGATCCCATTTCTTTAGCTAAGTCTTAGGTATCTTGGAGCCAAATTAATAATTTTGAGGGATGTGCTGCTGTGTTCAGGATTTTGTGTTATAGGGTGTACCTTGTTACATGGAGATTTTCTTAAGGTTGGCTGGTGACCTAGTGTCAATTTAATCCATTTTGTGACCAACTTATTCTAGTATGAGTGTCTTTGAATTACGTGGCCAGTACTCTAACAGCTTTTAAGAGTTCAACCCGCCACCAAAGGCTTTGGTTTCCCAGATTCCCCTTAGCAATAGATCTATTTTTTTTTAAAGATTTTATTTATTTATCAGAGAGAGAGGGGGAGAGAGCGAGCACAGGGAGACCGAATGGCAGGCAGAGGCAGAGGTAAAAGCAGGCTCCCTGCCAAGCAAGGAGCCCGATGCAGGACTCGATCCCAGGATGCTGGGATCATGACCTGAGCCGAAGGCAGCTGCTTAACCAACTGAGCCACCCAGGCGTCCCAGCAATAGATCTATTATTCCTTCAGAAGAAGATTTCTTTATAATGATGGACACTCTTATGGCTTTTAATGTGTGACTTGTGCCTCCTTAGATTTTTACTTGGATGGTCAAAACAGTACAAATTTATTGTCTTATTATTTTTTTCCCAAGTTTTCCAAGGGTTTATGCTGTGAATTTATCTTGATGCTTTGCAAGTCCCATAATGGCTGCCACCTAATGTGGACTCTCAATGTAATTATCACAGAACCTTTCCAGAACTCTTATTTCTGGGATAGATATATATATCTATCTATTTATTTTATTTTATTATGTATTTAATTTTATTTCTTATTATTATTTATATCTTATTATTATTTCTTATTTATTTATTTAATGTTATTTTATTTTAAAAATATATATTTTATAAATATAAATATCTACAATATTTATCAATATTATAAATATAAATATATATTTATATATTATATTACATATTAATATTATATTTATAAATCATATAAATATAAATATAAAATAAATAATAAATATCTATACTATTTATGTTTATAAAATATATATATATTTTAAAATAAAATAAATATATTTAAAGGAATGTTTTTAACAGGGAGCTGCACACACGGAACTGGGATTCAATCTGAGACTAACTTATAGCCCCCAGTAATGACAAGTGGAATAGTAAGCTCAAAGGAATCAGCTACTGCCTTGTCCTGTAGGCTCTTAATAGTCAGCTTCAGATCTCATTCTTCACTGCCAAAAACTGTTAAAAAATGGTTAAAGAAGGGTGCATGAGTGGTTCAGTTGGTTAAGCATTGACTCTCGTTTTCAGCTGAGGTCTTGAACTCATGGGTTATGAGATCAAGCCATTTGTTGGACTCTCTGCTCAGCAGAGAGTCTGCCTGAGATTTTCTCCTTCTGTCCCTACCCCCACACATGTGCACTCTCACTCTCTCTTAATAAATAAATAAATAAATAAATCTCTTTTTTTAATGATCGAAGAAGACAATTAGTTGGTACAAAAAAAAACAAAAAACAAAAACAAACTTTAATGTTTCATGAAGCGTGTAGTCTCCTTTTAGAGATCTGCCAAATGAAAAATGAAGGCTGACTACAGGAAGCCCTTGTAGGATAGGGAATAAAGACAAAGGTGAAAAACAGAAAATATCTGATTGGCTATACCACATTGTCCTACTTGTATGGGGTGAGCCTGCTCTGAGCCTGCTTAGAGTATGCTTGGAGTTTAAAGATTGGCTGACTGGATATGCTGCATTTCTGGACTAGCAGAGCATGTACAGGGACATAAAAGTTTATCTAAGTTTCGGTTTGCTGACTAGGCCCCCAACCCCAGCAGGAGTGGCTCCATCTTGGGCATAGAAAGTTATTTTAAAAATGGGTATTAATTTAATTATTGATACAGTAATTCAAGTGTAATTTCTTTACTCCCCTACAGCAAATGTTCATTAAGTGTTAGTATATAAACTGTAGTGACATGCTTTGTGGGATTTAATGCCTTTTGAATTATCAATACATAAACATATTTTCAAATATACTTTAGTAAAATGTAGAATTCCTTCACATAATTATATCACTGGTTTCTTTGATATAATTATGTCTAAAAGTGGTAGACTTAATACATCTATTAAGAGTGTGGGAATCTGCCTGGAGTTTTTTTTTTTTTAAAGATTTTATTTATTTATTTGAGAGTGAGAAAGAGATGAGAGAGAGAGAGAGAGCATGAGAAGGGGAAGGGTCAGAGGGAGAAGCAGACTCCCTGCCGAGCAGGGAGCCAGGTGTAGGACTCAATCCCAGGACTTCAGGATCATGACCTGAGCCGAAGGCAGTCACTTAACCAACTGAGTTGCCCTGACTGGAATTTTTATGGATTATTTATTGTTGCTATTGAGGCCATGGCTAAGAAAAATCTATCTTAGCATTTCCCTATATATTCTTTTATCTATTTTGCACTTTGAAACCTGATCATTTTTTCCCAACATACTAAGGCTTATAATGACTTCCTTCTATAAATAATTAAAATGAGAAAAATTAAAGATGAATCTCTAGAAAAACAATATGAATGAATGAAGTTATACCTACAGATATGATGTTTTCATTTATAAACTTAAGAGTTATTTAATATTTTGTCGTGGATATGCAATAGCTTCACCTTTACTTTTACATGTTTAGGGAAATTACCTGGAGTTGAATAATTATATTTATGAGACCATATTATTGTATACTCCGTTAGCTGTTGTACTTCTTTATAACACTTCCAGCATTTATGATTAATAACTATTTCTTATATTTATCTCTCTTAGATAATACTTGCTATTAGTATTATTTCTACTACTACTAAGTTAACATTCTTAGCTCAGTTTTGATCTAAAACACTTTATGCTTATTATAATTTAATTTTCTCAACTATTAAAATAGTGTTGTATATGCTATTATGATACACATGTTATAAATAAAGAAAGACAAAAAAGTTTAATAATACAATGTAATACAAAGATTACTGCGCACACAGTGGGGCCAGGACTGTAAACTCCAAGAGAGTAGGAAATACAGCTCACATATCCATAGGGTACTGTTCAGTATCTTATGCTTATGATGCTCAGGTAATATTTGGTAAATGAATAAATTAATGAGTGTAAATTTAAGAAATACAATTTAATAGAGATTTGCACAACATATTTTTGCCTTGGCTGAATTTAAATAATGATTCAATATCCAAAAAAGATAATTTGATAAGTTCTCTGATTAGTTTGATTGTTCAATAAAGTCTTGGGTCATGTCCATATAGACATAATAAATGTCCTACACCATATTGTGTCTTCCTGTTCTGCTCTCTTCAGATAAATGTCATGCTGTCATATAATTGATTTGACTTCAGTGATGTGACTAAAATTAGATTCACTGGCTATCAAGTTTATTCAGAACTTAACTCTGAGGATACCTGTACCCAATTAATAGATAAAATAGATAAAAATAGAAAAAAATGATTTTTATATTATCTACTGTAAAGTAAATAAAGTTTTCTTACATTTGAAAAAAAGAGTGAACACCAGATTTTGTATAAACAGTTAAAGAAGTAAAATTGATAATATGAGGTCATTTAGAAACATTTGCATTTGAGAGAAACCAAAGATAAAAGAGATAAAATCAAACATATTTTTTTCTTTTAGTAATAAAATAGAGACAAGTCAATGAAAATGGGGGTTAGGAAAGGAGATACAGGAGTCTTTCCAACATTTAAAATGCACACTAATTGTTGTAATTTTCTGGGAAACTTACAAAACAAATTGAAACTGGGGAGGCCTAGGTAACTCCATTTGTAAGCATCTGCCTTTGGCTCAGGTCATGTTCCCAGGGGCCTGGGATTGAGTCTTGCTTCAATCTTTTCCTTCTCCCTCTGCAGCTCCCTCTCTCTCTCTCTCTCTCTTTCTCTCTCACTCAAATAAATAAATGATCTTTAAACAAACAAACAAATAATACAAAATTGAAACCAAGTAATTCTACATCTTTCATTTTTCATACACTAAGACAAAACAATATTTTATAATAGGAATATATACTTTGATCTCTTAAGGAAACATTTGGTACAGAATGAGATAAAAACTTCATGAGTATAATTTATTTCTATGTTATCAGGAAAATCAAGTTGATACAAACATCAAAGCTAACAAAGGGGTGAAATAAAGCAATTTACTTTTATTTCTAATCCAGTGGTAAAGTAACTCATATTAATTCTAAAATACTTAAGAAAAAAACCTAATTGATAATATACAACCCAATATTTATACACTTAACTCTAATAAAAAGAATGCTCAATATTATTAGCCAAAGGAGAAATGGAAGAAGTTGAAGATGTAATAAATGTGCAAGTACAACTTGTTTTAAATTAAACATTCTAAAAAATGCACTCTTTTTTAAAATGTAAAACAGTTTTACAGAGTAACTCTATTTTCACTTAAAATATTTACTCTGGGGCATTGCACATGTCTCATTGTTGATAAAGTTTTGTATGAGTAAATAATCAATGTTAATAATCAGATGTGAGATAAGTCACGTAGCCTTTGACAGATTTTCTTCATTAACATGCATCAGTGCAGGCTGAGGATTGAATTCATCCTGTCCTCCAAGATCTCCAAAATGGAACCCTTTGAAAAGGGGGCCCTTAAATCCAGTCATACAACTTATTTAAATTCCATCATCTCAAATTTGTGAAGATGAAAGACCCATCTCATAGGAAAGATCCCCTTAGGTGAATTAAGGGCAGTTTGACAGTCTGCACAAATGCAGAGACATTAGGCTGTTAAGTGGCCACATGTGTATACACATGTTTAGTGTTAAGGCCATAAAGCAAACATTAGCAATCAAGAACATCAAATTGATTTTGGAGCAAATGTCTTCCAAGACCCCACAAAATCTGGACAACAGCTTGGGAAACATTCAGGAGAGTTTTTATATAGTATGCCTCATTCTCAATTGCAAGAGATTGTGCTCATATGCTAAACGTGCTCAGGGACTACCTAAAAATTCATCCCTACCTTTGATAGAACCGAGAAGCAAAAATTACAAAATCTGTTTGTCATCACTGATCTGCATCATACTTTATCAGAAGACAGCAACCAGTAAGCCCCATCAAAACCTACTGGCTCTGCTGACACATTTAGAAATGTTAATGCATAATTTGCTATTATGCATTATTTTATGTGCAGACTCTCATTATCATAGCCGTATAATCTGAGGCACTCACACATATGCATACAGCATGTTCCCACTAGGCATAGTCGGTCATCTTTGGTAACTTAGGGATAACAACAATGTTGTTTTGTTTTGTTGTTATGGTTTCAGACAAACCTTTTGAAACATTATTTTGGCACAAAATGAACTCTGCACAATTGTGATTATCCAAATAATTTATTAAAATATATTTTAATTAAAATATAACAGTGGTTTTCACTTTTTTCTCTTTTTTTGTGATCAATGAAATCTTTTTTTCAAATAAAACTTTGAAACATATGAAACAGATAAGAAAAAAGGTGAAACAGATAAGAAATGAAACAGAAGAAACAGATAAGAAAAAAGGTCTTGTGGCTGAAGTGAGTGGGATGGAGAAGGGGCTACTTCACCTTCTTTGATGGCTGTTTTATTTTCACTGCAGCCACTAAGGCATTTTTAATTGCTTTAGGACCATGTACAACATTCTGGAAACTACTGATGTACAGGATGGGAGAAAAAACAGAATTTCTCTTCCTGAGTTAGAATAACTTCCGAACAGTAAATTATGTTATTACCCTAATGACAGAATACTTAATGAAAGTTACTTGAGGGGTGCCTGGGTGGCTCAGTGGGTTAAAGCCTCTGCCTTCAGCTCAGGTCATGATCCCAGGGTCCTGGGATCAAGCCCCAGATCAGTCTCTCTGCTCAGCAGGGAGCCTGCTTCCTCCTCTCTGCCTGCCTCTGCCTACTTGTGATTTCTATCTGTCAAATAAAGCCTTAAAAAATATATAAATAAATAAATAAACACACTTTCTTAAAAAAAAAGTTACTTGATGATAATCACACAAAGAAAATCTCTCCCCAAGGATTAACTAGCTCTCATCTTCTGCATGAGACTCATGTTGAGGGGGCTACCGGCATTTTTAAATAAATGGACACTGACCTAGCCATTCATTTTAAGTCACCACCATAAGGCAGTACTTACCCTCTGTAGTGAGAATGGGCTAAATTCCAGATTTGGGACAACTGGGTTAAGAATCAAAATCAGGAAATCACTTCACCAAAGAAGTGACATAAAGTATTGTTTACTAACACAAAGTAGGGTTTGGTTTTCAGCCTTAATTCACTAAATAGGGACACCATGGCTAGCTGCGAACACTGACAATTTAAATCTTGGTCCTGGTCCTTGAATTAGTACAGAAGCATACCAGTCTTAGAAGCAAAGACATACCTGATTCGAGAATTTTGAAAGAACAATCTTATCTACTACAGAGCTATGCTATTCTTAGCATTTGAGTTTCCTCTTTTATTGTCCCAGGAGCCAAGATTCACAAGATAAAGGCAATATTTTCAACCTCATTTAGCAAATGAAATGGACTTATTAAATGCATCCCTAATGAAACAATGCACATGCCATATGTGTGACCTAGAGAAAATTCGTTTTTCTTCTGAGGTTTAAAGAGTTGCTCTCTTCTTATTTGGCTGGAAGCTATATCACTGGGAGAATCAAGGACATTCTGACCTATTATGTATGGTCGTGCATACCAGTACTCTAATTTGGGAACATAGCTGTGGGATAGTGAATACTGGAATCTCTTCCTGAGGAGAATCGTACTGCAGTGTACTTCAGTTAGTCCAACGAATGAAAAGTATCTGCTGGTAAATCTAGCTGATGTAAACCTAAGCTGTACTTTGAAAAGATTACTTAAGATGCTTCCATTGCTTCCAAGAATACTGGATAAGGAGCTTGTCATTTGTCAGGCCAAAGTGCAATGCCAATGATGGGCTATAGTTTGGTATTAGTTAATACCTGGTTAGCACCAGATCTGGGGAAGAGGTAAAGAAAACCAGAAAGTACCATGGTTGAGTATGAAGTACTTATCTAATTGGTCCCAGTGATATCATGTTAAAGAAGATATATAAAAATGCAAGGTGGAGCCTGGGATGGATTGTGTGGCCTTTTAAAATATCCTGAAGAGGAGCACCTGGGTGACTCAGTTGGTTAAGTGACTGCCTTTGGCTCAGGTCATGGTCCTGGAGTCCTGAGATGGGGTCCCACATTGGGGGTGGGGGAGGTCCCCTGCTCAGCAGGGAGTCTGCTTCTTCCTTTGACCCTCCACCTTCTCATTTTCCCTCGCTCTCTCTCTCTCCCTATTTCTCTCTCTCAAATGAATTTTAAAAATCTTAAAAAAATAGGATATTCTGAAGAACTGAAATTCTACCCTCTTTATTTATGGAAAGAGATGTAAACACTATGGACTTGGTCAATTTTCTGTCCAGGGTCTATCTACTTATCCAGTGATTCTAGGAGAGCAATAGGTTAACTTTATGTCAGTAGTCATAGAAAAGAAGATATTTTTTAAACAACTCAGGAAAAAAACAGATGTTGACAGAATGTGGAGAAAAGGGAACCCTCTTATACTCTTTGTGGCAATGCCAATGCAAACAGTATGGAGGTGCCTCAAAAAGTTAAAAATAGGGGCACCTGGGTGGCTCAGTGGGTTAAAGCCTCTGCCTTCAGCTCTGGTCATGATCCCAGGGTCCTGGGATCTAGCCCGGCATCAGGCTCTCTGCTCAGTAGGGAGCCTGCTTCCCCCTCTCTCTCTCTCTGCCTGCCTCTCTGCCTACTTGTGATCTCTGTTTGTCAAATAAATAAATAAAATCTTTAAAGGAAAAAAAAAATTAAAAATAAAACTATCCTATGACCCAGCAATTGCACTTCTAGATAATTATCTAAAGTATACAAACTTAGTGATTTAAGGGGTACCTGAACCCCAATGTTTATAGTAGCAACGTCTACAATAACCAAACTATAGAATGAGCCCAGATCTCCATCAATAGATGAATGGATAAAGAACACACATAATGGAATATTACTCAGCCATTAAAAAGAATGAAATATTGCCCTTTGCAATGAAGTGGATAGAACTAGACAGTATTATGCTAAGGGAAATAAGTCAGAGAAAGACAAATGCCATATGATTTAACTCATATGTGGAATTTAAGAAACAAAACATGAATATAGGGGAAGGAAAAGAAAAACAAAATAGGATAAGAACAGAGAGGAGTACAATCCATAAGAGACTCATAACTATAGAGAACAAACAGGGTTGCTGGAAGGGAGGTGCATGGGGAGATAGGGTAATTGAATGATTGGCATTAAGGAGGGCATTTGATGTAATGAACACCGGGTTTTATATACAACCGATGGATTACTAAATTCTATCCCAAAATTAGTAATATGCTATATGTTAACTAACCTGAATTAAAATAAAGTTTAGAAAAATAAAATAAGAATTTTTTTTCATTTTTTCAAGTTTACATCATTCATACTTATTATTTAAAATACTGAATTAGGGGCTCCTGGGTGGCTCAGTCATTAAGTGTCTGCCTTTGACTCAGGTCATGATCCCAGGGTCCTGGGTTGGAGCCCCGCATCAGACTCCCTGCTCTGCAGACAGCCTGCTTTTCCCTCTGCATGCACTTGTGTTCCTCTCTCGCTGTCTCTCTCTCTCTCTCTCTATCAAATAAATAAATAAAATCTTTAAAAATAAACAAATAAATTTTAAAAATGCTGAATTAACTTTGATTTTAATGTGTACCTTTTTTATCTCAACAATGTGATAGCTCTGTGGGGATAGTCTTCTCAACAATGTACTTATAAATCAGTTGAGGGATAGTCTCCTCAACAATGTACTTATAAATCAGTATCAGTATGCTCAGGACCAAGTACAGTTAGTGCCTGGAATGTGGCATGCAGCCAGAAATGTTTTACAACTGCTCACATGTGTAATCCAGATCTAAGGATCCAAAGAAGTTATTGTTAGGATCAACTATGAGGGTGATCTCAGTATGTAAATGAGAACAAAATGAGTAATTAATTTTTTATTCATGTTTTAAAACTTCAGCCATGTTACTTCTGTTGGTTGTCTAATTGGCGCTCATTTTCTCAGTTTTATGACCCATTATATTCTTAGGACTGGGTCTATGGGGCTTCCTTGAAGCTAATAGTGGCTGGCTTTCTTGAGAGGGTCTTTTACTGTGCTCCTAGGTGTACAACAACCTGAGACCATTTTACACTAAATAATTAGCTTGAAATGTCTAGGGTTATATAAAATTCAGCTGTAAACACCCATGAGTGCCATGATTTGGGCTCATATTCTCAAGGGAGAAGGGTTTTGGTTTTGGGGGGTTTTGTTTGTTTTTCCCTCTCTTCCTTTTTTAACTCTGTGGCAAGGTCTAAGACAAGGAATTACCCTTGTGTTTTTTGTTGTTGTTAGGGGGTCAGATATATTTCTAGTTTATCCTATACATGGGAGCATTTAAGTGGGGAGTTTCCTTTTGCATCTCCAACTTTGGGCAAGCCCTGAATGTTTCATCTTTCTGTTCTCTACAAGGACAACTCACCAGGGTTAAGCAAGTCTCCCAAAGAAAAATCTGCCTTTGACATTCTTGCCATCTCTCAATCACATGTTGTTGTTTTGTTTTCTAGTATTCTTTGCCAGATTGTCAATTTGTTTTAGAAGATTTTATGTGCTCTGCTATTTTGTAATTATTTTCAGCAGTGCCATAGTATATACTAAACCAAATGTAAAAACATGGCTATCGTAACTGCTGATAATACTAAGCTTCTGAGATACTGCTGTTTTTGTGATATTTAGTTGTTCTCTAAGTAAAGTGCCCATTAACATTCAAATATCAGTTCATATTCTGAGAAAGAAGTACTCCTTGACAAATAAAAGAGTTGAATTCTTCTTCTATCTTTACTATATGAATATTGGCAAAGGAGATGAAGGAAATGTGAGAAGTAAGCTAAGGAGACAACATAGAAGGGAGTTGAGAACATCAATGAGAAGAGAGTCAGAAATTCAAGAATAGATGCAAAACCCCACAAATGGAAACTCACTGTTGACTTTCAGATATCACTCTCTTGTCCTCTGAACATGGGCAGTCCATTTCTTTTGCTCTAATTCTATTCTCTCATGTTTTGTGATGACTGCATCAGTCACTCCTTTTTCTTAGTTATTGTTCACTTTTTCATCTCTCCAGGCTGTGCACATATTCTTTCATTTTCTCCTGACAATACCTTCAAATTCCTTTATCCTCACTGCCCCCACCATGACTAGTTCTTCTTCCACCCTTACTGGTGAAACACGACCCCAAAATATGATAACTAGAATGGAAATAATCTCATGGTTTATGGATTTGATCCATGATAAAATTATAGTTCCACTTTCATTTGGATTTTCAAAAATGAATAATACCCTTTCGGTTGCCTCTCGCAAATCCTTCACGCAGTTCTCACATCTATTTCAGTCTTTCTGTGTTTTGTAAGCTCTTTTCTCTAACATCTACCCTTTCATTCCTACAAATCATCCCATTCTACGATACATAGAAAATGTATGCCATTATTTGGATGTGGCTCAAAATCCTACCTCTTTTGTCCCAACTCCTGTGTATTTGCTTCCACCCTTAAAGCTCTCAGTGTAAGTGATTCTTTTCCAGCACCCCTAGTGTAGCCTCCTCCCCTATGGCTTTGGTTTCACTTTTTCCTGCTTCTCCATATTTTTTTGTAACATTTAAGGATGTTGTAGTCATTTCATTATGTTCTCTTAAACTTTTTATCCTCTAGAGTAAGTACAAACTCCAAATATCCATGCCCTGCTGAAAAGCTACACTCAACATTATTGTGATGTTATAATAAACATTATCAAGCACTTAATTGGATGAAAGAAGTATACAGAGTCATTTATCACCTAATGATGCATAAAAACCATACTCCATCACATGTTTTCTAAACAATTTGATTAAATTATATATACTTCTCATTACAATCCCTTTATATTACAATATAGTCACAAAAGAAGTGCCATAGCACTTTTCCTCCCAATTTTTCCACTTCATCTGTTTCTAGAAAATTACAAATGCATAGTCTTGGAAACTTACTAAGTTTTTAATTTAGAAATTAATTTTACCGGATTTTTGTCCATTTTATTCTTTGTTCACAAGTTCCTTTCCTATGTATCTGATTGTCTCATATATATTTAACCCAATAATGGATTGGATGTTGAGACTAAAGCTTTTTATGTCTAACTAGTTCAGGAAAATGGGATGGTCTAATGTATTCACTGATGATGGGAACAAGTAACCTTTTAATGAAGCTCACTTGAATTGCCACTTGCCATTTTTACTTTTATACCATCATCTGTGTCCTTTTTCAAACTTAGGACCATTAATTTTGGTTAGTTTTAAAAAAAGAGCTTAGTGGGCCCCTGGGTGGTTCAGTTGGTTAAGCATCTGCTTTTGGTTCAGGTCATGATCTTGGGGTCCTGTGACTGAGCCCAGTGTCAGGCTTGCTGCTCAGTGGGGAGTCTGCTTCTCCCCTTCTCTTTCCCCCCAACTCATGCTCTCTATCTCTCTCTCTCTCAGATAAATAAATAAAATTTTTAAAAAGAAAAGAGCTTGAAAATATAGTGGAAGCACAAATGCAGGATCTGAGTTGCTAAGAAGAATTAGAAGTCCTCAGTCATTTCTGGTGATATGTGTTAGGAGTAATAAAAACTGTTTATGATGCAGTCATTCGAGCAGCTATTTTAATTTTCAAGAAGAAAATGACTGCAGCAAGCTAGACAACTTTGGGAAACTAGAAAAAAAAATAGTGTGAGAAAGAAAAAGTGGTGGAAGATGACATACTAATGAGGTAAAATACTAGAGAGACTTAGGCAAGGTGTTGAGTACCTGAAAGCAAGTCTAGCCCTCGTTGAGAAATAATAGGAGATAACCAAGTCTCCATTTTAAATATTGGCCTATCAAGTACAGTGCACCCTAGAGCACAGTAAGTAAAGTGGAGAAATAATTCTAGTTAAGGGATCATGCCTTTAAAAGAAGACACAGGGGGACCTGGGTGTCTCAGTGGGTTAAAGCCTCTGCCTTCAGCTTAGGTCATGATCTCAGGGTCCTGGGATCGAGCCCTGCATCGGGCTCTCTGCTCGGCAGGGAGCCTGCTTCCCCCTCTCTCTCTGCCTGCCTCTCTGCCTACTTGTGATCTCTGTTTGTCAAATAAATAATAAAAAAAAATCTTAAAAAAATAAATAGCAGATGCAATATCTCTTTTCTGCTATCTACCAATTCCCATTATATCTGATAATTTCTGCCTTAAAGATGAAATGCTATGACATTTTTGGATTCTAGGGAGTCCTGTGTGTTAAAAACCAGTACACAGAGATTTGTCTTCTCTTTTTATAATGTGACAGGAATTGTAAAAAGGCCAAACTTTCTCTATAACTTGTATTTTCTGTTTTGTTTTGTTTTTGGTAGTGACCAATATATGATAAAATATCAACTCATTTTTTCCCTAAAGGTAAATGAGGTTTAGCTGAAGAAGACAACATAGTCCTCAGACTGCATAGTCTACCTTGATTAGATTCTATGTAGGTATAATTGTTTAGGAAATGGGTTGCTCCATAAGACCTAGTCTGATTTAATTTATTAGAGTTCTTGTCGTTGTGATTTTGTTTATCCTATAGATGTGTAGTATTTTGGTTTCCATTTGCCATTGACTTTCATGGTTATGTCATATATTGGGAAATTTGAGTAAAGATAAGTGTTTTAGGTTAAGTACAGACAATTCTGGGTTTCCTGGAAAAAAGAAAGTTATCTTAATATCATTTGATTGCACCTCAGATATATTTCAAAAACCTACTTTTACGTATTACCAAGTGGAGGAGGTTCAAACTTTCAAACTGATAATAATCAAAGTAGAATAAATCCTGACCAAAAAGTTCTTAAAAAGTTTTCCTCAGCCTGAACTGCACTTTAGACTTACTAGGCGCTGACCAGTCCATTACTTTCAAAAACTTGCAATGATATATTCTTTCTCTATTCCCTTGAGGAATAATTTTTTTTAAGTCTCTTGCAAGTTTTACATATTATCTCCCTCAAGGGCCAGTTAAAAATAATCACCAAGAGATAGAAACCCCATATCTCAGTCTCTGATGGAACCCCTATCTTAATCTCTATGTGAAGATTGGAGCCTGACTTTGTTAGGTGACAATTAGCCAACAAAGATGGTTTAACTGTAGAAGAAAAATAAACCAAAAACCAAAAACCTATTTGCAATCTCGGGAAGACCTTTGCCACTCAACATGGTCAACCTATTTATGAATTTTCCCCTTTGAAGTCCTCCAGTACTATTTTACTGGCTCACTTCAGTACTGAACCTTTTATTTCAGTAGAGTTGAATTCAGACTGAGTTCTGAATTATATTCTGAATTATCTCTCCTATTGCAATAGCCTTGAAGAAAGGCTTTGTCCAATACAATTTTTGCTTTGACAAAACTTGCATAGCCTCACAGTTTGCCAAGACTTTGAAAACCAGAACTTCATAAAAGAGGGACTGTTTTTGCCTTTCCTTTTTATGGAAGAGGAACTGAGACCCAGAATGATTAAGCTCTAGGTTAATCCTGACAGGAAGGGGCAGAGCTGAAGTTTGAACCCAGGTTGGCTAGTTTCATAATCAATGCTCTTAACCCAGGGCAGTGCTATCTTTCAGATAAATTTTAGGCTTGTAAGTATTGATACAGAATAAAGAAAATAAAACCAGCAAAGACACAAATCAAGAAAGTCGTGGAGTTTTGGAAAACAAAAGAGTTGTAGGTATTTCTGAATGAAAGATTGGACTAGTTTTGCAGGGACCTAAGAGGCATTCATGTGGCTTTAAAAACAGATTTTATTTAAATTTAAGTGATGGACGTCCACAGATCCTTAGGACAGAGTCTTAGGACTCTTTGACACAGATCAGGGATGACTCCCATATTTTGTCTGTGTACTGATTACTTACATTCATCAAAGCAGTGAGATAAAACTTCAAGAGAAAAGATTCTTTTGTAAGCTAAATGAATTTGATAATATGTTCTAACTTTTGGCTACCTAATTGCTATGTGACATCTTGGCATTTTTATCAGTTGATAAAATATCTTTTATGTTAAATCATGGCTACTATTCTGTGATGGTTAGAGTGTATCTATTTTGGAGGAAGCATTCATAAAAGAAGAGAAAAGATATTGGTAAATCCCAGGGGCTAGTTTTCCATAAAGGGAGTCTTGTCTTTCAGGAGTAGAACATTCCTAAAGAGACTGAGGCTTTTTTTGAGCAGTATTCTTTTTCTTCTGATGTCCAGTTTTGTTTTGCTAGCCAACCTGGCCTGGCTCACATATGATCTCATGGGTCAGTTCTTCTCAGAAGAGAAGGCTGAAGACTTCCTTGGTGGTCTTTAGCAGATCTGTGGTGTTTGGTATGTTGACCTGTAGCATAATCTATAATCCCAGCTGTATCTGCTAGATAAAGTTTAAGTAAATCATCTCTTCAGGTAATGAACTTTTATTCTTCAGTATGAACCCTGAATCCTGTTTAGCTGATTAATGTTAGTAAATACTCTTACTTGATTCTGACAAAGATAAATGTTATTGCCAGTTTAATATTTTTTCCCAGTACTGTGCTGTAGTCATTTAGCCAATATCTTAGGTCTTTATCAAAATGCTAACCTCACAGACCTCCTTTTGGGGGGGCTGCCTCTTTGATTCTGACAGGAGCAGAATAACATTAGAATCTGGGTCTTTGGATACAAGCTCTTTCCTAATGAACATAACAGAAATGGGAATATCCCAACTTTATGCTTCTTAATTATGCCTCTTAATTTATGCTTCCTAATTAACATCTGATGATTGAATCAATCAGATTATCTTAAATAGCAATGTGTCAATACATGCCAAAAGTAAAAAATAAAACCAAAATCATAAAAACAAATTTTCTGAGTTTAGTAATGCCTGTACGCAATGATCCTTTTCCTGTTCTCAATGCATTAGTAGTATCTATTTTTAACTTCTCTCTTCAACCAGCTTAGTTTACATAGAATTTCAGTATTTAATACACACTCTTGATTATCTCTTATTTTTATATCATGTCTCTTCACACAAACCTAATCCTCATGATCCCAGCTATACATTTTCTCTGGACTTGTAGCAGAGCACAAAGAGAGAGGTATATCAGCAAAGACAAACTCTGTTATAAATAGATGACCATTCCCTCAATATACTGCTCATAATTTTTGCCATGTTTCTTAATTAAGTTCAGTCAACTCACTCAGATCTGAAAAATCATGTCAACACTCTAACCACCCTTGCTCTCCCTCCCTCCAGTTGTTTGAAGACCATTTCTAGTTAATAGAAAATTATAGCCAGATGCTGAGAACTCCTCATTTGTTAGGACCAAACAGAAACAAAGCCTTGCTACTCCAAATGTTCTCTGCTTACTGGCAGAATGGGATCACTCAGAATGCATTAGAAATGTAGACCTATTGAATTGAAATCTGCATTTAACATTTTCCGACATTTTTGTGGATATTAAAATAGAGAAGAATTGAAATGAAGAAGACAGATCATTTCTTCCTCTCCTTTGAAAAGCAGTTTCTTTGCCTCTGTAAATCATATTTCTTTTCTTTCTCCTAATTTCTCAGAAATTTGCACTGAGATTGTTCCTTCCCTTCCCAGTGTATTTGGTTTCTCTCTTGCAACTACAATTCCCTGCACTCACTTTTTTAAGTCTCAAATTTCTCCACTAAACGCTTGCACTTATCCAGTTAAAGTAAAATAAACATGTTACTGCCCTAGTTTCTTCTGCCTTCAGAGCCAGACTTTTCAAATGAGATGTTCATAATTAGTGTGTCAATTTCTTCATCTAACGCTTACCTTTCAACCCATTGCAAAGTGGCCTCTGGGCCATCACCCCTCTAAGTACTGTTCTTAGTAATTCACATTTCATTCATCTCCTTACTCTCTCAGCAAAATTTGACACTGTGGAAGCCCAATGATGAATGAAGGACAGAATAAATATTGACATTTCAGGACCCTTACCTTTCCACTTTTTCTCCCAAGGATCATCTTTCTAGTCATTGCACCTCATGCCTCTGATTTTTAAGCAAAACAAGCAGATATTAGGGCACATGCAAAAAACTGCTTCAGTTTTCAAAACTGCTCTAGAATAATACTAGGCATGCAGAAAATACCTAGAATAATAGTAGGCACTTAGATTTTATCAAAAGAATAAATATATGATACAGGTTACATGTTCTTCCCCCAATCCTCCACTAAAAGTTTTATTTTCTTCTTCATTTTAATTCATATAGTAATTACACATTGCTGAAAGAAAACATCCATCCTTCTCTCTCACTACCCCCCCCCAACCCTGGTGTAGACTTGTGCTTCTATCAAAGGATGTTCTTATATGGTGAATAAACAGGATGGAGATAAGGAGCTTTTC
This sequence comes from Mustela nigripes, assembly GCF_022355385.1. Lineage (NCBI taxonomy): Eukaryota > Metazoa > Chordata > Mammalia > Carnivora > Mustelidae > Mustela > Mustela nigripes. The sequence continues at coordinate 186,911,280 of NC_081557.1, read as the reverse complement.
TACCCTTTTATCCTTGGGATTTTATCCTTTATTTAACTCTGAAGTCTCTTCAGGCTTCTGAGCAAGAAACTGTTTTTTTAATCACTTCTATTATTTGACTATCTCTTAGAAGTGGCTATATGAATTAATAGAAAGGAAGAGAAAAATTTCTAAGCCTTCGCTTTATTATACAGTTCAAAAGTTTGAAAGCTTAGCCTAATTTTATTCTCAAAGATGACTAGAGGTCTTCTGATCAACTTAAGCCTGTGCCTATGTAATTCTGTACTTTTCTGCCAGTGTGTACTGAAACACCTATTCAATTTATGATTATTCAATTGGTTATTGGAGAAAGACACAGGGGAAAAGTAATATATGCATTAAAATTCTGTGTTTTTTTTTAGGGTTCAATCAGTATTCTATAGGAAAAATTTTAAAATACCATGATTAAAGTAATTTTGGGAATGCTTATATATCATCATGCTATACTCCTATTTTAGGAAATTCATGATTTATATTATTATAAACATTTATTTTAAAATATTTTATCTTATAAATCTGATGTTTTGAGAAATAATATTGAAGAAGCACTGCTTAAAAGGACACCCAAAATAACCATTAAAAATAACTATAAAGTTAAGTCTTTGGTTGCCTTCATAATAATTGGAGCTCCCAATTTCGGAGCTCCCACCTGTGAAGCATTATATATAATGATTTTTAAAACTGTATACTTTTTATAGATAAGTACACAAAAATTCAGACAGACTAAATAATATTCTTCCTAAGATCTCATACTTAGTCATTACTGCAAACTAGGAAATTCTGAAGTTTATCTTCCTTCCACCTTGTCTTCATTTCTGCCCACCACTGTCAAGTTAACCATTAGAGTAGAAACACCATCTGCCTAGGGGGAAATTTTATACTGTCTCCATCCAATATTGAGCTTTGGATGGGAACTTATTCCTGAAGTTGACATAATTCCTGTATACTCATTTCCTTGGCTTTCCTAAAAACATAGCAGTAATATGATGGATTGACTGAGTGTCCTGACAGATGTACCTTCCAAGAGTGTAAGACAAACCCTGCAATTTTCTCAAGATTCAAAGTTATTTTCTACTGCCTCTGGTCAAAAGTCATCCCAGAGAGAAATTTTCCATATAAGGCTTTAACACAGCATCATGGTAAACCTTTCCAAATTCTATTGTTTCTTCTCTCCTCTGTAACCTCTATCACTGGAAAAATAACCCTGTACTGACTCATACAGTTATTTTGAAATGAATTGACTTAGGAGTTGTTGAACATAGATGAACTACCTATTTTAAAAAGCTACTGAAATTGCCTCCTCATTGTTAACACTGTGATGATGGATTTGTCTCAACCTGGTTATTTTATACAACATTAGAGGAAATTAATTTCTACTAGTATGATTTTTTTTGTTTTTATTTATTTTTATTTTATTTATTTATTTATTTCACAGACAAAGATCACAAGTAGGCAGAAAGGCAGGCAGAGAGAGAGGAGAAAGCAAGCTCCCCATGGAGCAGAGAGCCTGATGTGGGGCTCGATCCCAGGACCCTGGGATCATGACCTGACCCAAAGGCAGAGGATTTAACGCACTGAGCCACCCAGGCACCCCTGGTGTTATTTTTGTAAATAAAAATTCATAATATAAAAAGGCCCTCCAAAAATGCTCCAAAAGTCATTTTTAATGAAGTATAAATTATCAACAACATTTGCGTATGCTTTTAAATGTTGCCCCAGATAATAATTTTGGAGTCTTTGACATCCTGGCTCAATCATTTAGTTGACTGAACTTGGACTTCTAAGATTCCATTTCTTCATGTGTAAAAAGAGGCCTTTAATTGTTCTTATGGTTTAGGGTTATTCTAGGAATAAGTGAAATAATGCTTATAATGTTCTTATCATAAAGCCTGGTATATAGTATATGCATATTAAATATTAGGAATTTGGTATGTTTTTTTCTCCCCAACAGAAGGTTTAAAAATAGATAAGTCGCTCTAGTTCCATCCATGTTGTCGCAAATGGCAAGATTTCATTTCTTTTAGCGAAATAAGTCAAGCGGAGAAAGACAACTATCATATGATTTCCCTGATATGAGGAAGTGGTGATGCAACATGGGGGCTTAAGTGGGTACGAGAAGAATAAATGAAAGAAGATGGGATTGGGAGGGAGACAAACCATAAGTGACTCTTAATCTCACAAAACAAACTGAGGGTTGTTGGGGGGAGGGGGTTTGGGAGAAGGGGGTGGTATTATGGACATTGGGGAGGGTATGTGTTTTGGTGAGTGCTGTGAAGTGTGTAAACCTGGTGATTCACAGACCTGTACCCCTGGGGATAAAAATATATGTTTATAAAAAAATAAAAATTATATCAAAGTAAAAAAAAAAAAAGAAACAAAAAAAATAGATAAGTCGCTTATTTTCAACATTAAAAATGTTAATTTATTTTAGGCTACTATTTTTGTCTTATATTTTGTTGTTGTCATTGTGTTAATCTTTTATGAGAGGTTGGAATCTGCCATCACTCTTCAAATGCCATCACTCGATTTTTGGTGGAGTTTTTTCTACCTCATAGTACTCCCACTACCCCCAACCCCTGCCGAACCATAGGATCCAAGAAATAGCCTTAGTTTCAATGGGAGATGGAAACTTTACCTGAAGTCTTTTAAAGTCATATATCTGTTATGCTTTATATTTTATTTTTTTAAACCTAATATGAAAATCGCCATACTGAGAAATTATAGCTCCTTTTTTATACTGTTAAGGATGTCCTGAAATCTGCAACACCTGGGTGGCTCAGTCAATGAAATATCTGCCTTCTGCTCAGGTCATGATCCCATCCATGGTCCTGGGATAGAGCCCAGTATTGGGTTCCCTCCTTAGTAGGAAGCCTGCTTCTCCTTCTCCCTTTGCCACTTCTCTCTCTTTCTCTGTCAAAGAAATAAATAAAATCTTTAAGAAAAAGAAAAAGGACATCCTGAAGTCAATTACCTGAACTTTTAGAACTCCAACCAATGAATAAGGAATATGTTTTCAAAGTTAAAATCCTACTATGAATCAAAGTATCATGTTATTAGTGTTATGGTGTTAAGGTTTAAGTTAGAGAGATTAATACTGATACTAACAGAGATACTATTATTTTACATAGTAGCTATAAGCTATTAACACATTGCGGTTCTCTTTATTTTATTTTTTAAAAATATTTATTTATTTTAGAGAGAGAGAGTGAGTTTATGAGCAGGAGGGGCAGAGGGAGAGAGAGAGAGAGAGAGACTCTCAAGCAGACTCCCCATTGAGCATGGAGCTGACAAAGGGCTCAATCTCATGACCCTGGGATTACGACCTGAGCCAAACTAAGAGTTAGATGCTAAACTGACTGTACCACCCAGCCTCCCCTTGGGGTTCTCTTTAGAAGTTGATTTGATGTAAAAATCATAAACTTTCTACAAAAAATTTTTGACAGACATTTAAGATGGAGGAAGGATTTTATTTTTAAAATGGGAAAAATCAGCTTTCATTTATTCATTTTTTCCTCTGTTGTCCCTGAATACCCACAATATTTATAAACAGCAAAATCATACAAAGAATAGTACTATGCTATGGGAAAATTAGAAAGCTGTACTAAATGTACTGAATTCCACCTTAGCTCAGGTAAATCTTAAAATTCAATATCTGTATACCAGATGGCTCTGCATTCCTAATAGCACTTGTTTCTCAGTGATATAGTTTAGAAATAAACTCTAATTTTATATATAATCAGTGGTGCATGTGCTTTGCTATTTTATGACATGTAGCCCAGCAGATAGCATACCTTCAGATAGCTTTTGGCTGCTTCTGCTAAATTCCCCCAACTAGGGCAATCACGGAGAATCTCCATACCATTTGCTGGTGTTTATACCATATGAGAAAGCTTTGGACATAAACTGTGCAATTCATTGTGTTTGCTACCAAGTAATTCTTTACAGACCTGCAAATCAAAACTGTAGCTGATTTTCAGCAGTATGATTGTCGTATTTTAGAAATTTGTCTAATTGAAACTTTATGAGTGGACAATTAAAAGGAAAGTTCTTGTATTTAAGAATTAAAACAGTGGCTAGACAAGAATACACATTTTTATTGTAGTATATATACATGTAGATACATACCATATATATATATATATATATATATATATATATATATATTTTGTAGTTTTATGCATTCTTTTTTTTTAAATTTTTTATTTTTGATAACCATATATATATTTTAATATGATTTTCTTTTGAAGGGGAGGGGATAAAGTTGGTAATGTATTTAAATAATAATTTGTATTTGACCTCTAAATCTTAAAGTCTCATTTGGCCTTACGTCCTATAACCAAATCTGCCTTGTTCTTTTATTTATGCTATGCTATGGTTGGCCACACTTCCGTGGGCTGATTCTCTAAGTCTTAATAAAATGAACATGACCATAGTGGGCAGGAAACTTTCAGTAGTATTTCTGCAACTATAAGCTCTTATAAGGAGCTTAGAGGAAAAGTCATTTTTTAAAAAAACATTCTCTACTTAAAAAGGGCATGATAACAAACATTTTGAAAGAAGACATGGGTCAAAAACCTGGGGAGATTTTTTTTGTTCTTCTAAGGTTTGTGTTTGACTAAAATCATCAAGACAACCTAAAACATTTGGTTTGTGGTTAACTAATGATAAGGCTAGTATCATTGCCTGCATATTTATTTGAGGATGCCAGTTTACATTTGGTTTAGGTTCTCATTTACAAAGAGGTTCCAAACATCACAAAGAAGAGTTACAAAATAAACAGAGCAACAAGGAGATATTTGTAAGTGTGCTTTACACAATGTTTCCTATTCCCTTAGTTGTGAGTTTTAAAGACAGAGTAGGGCAGTCTAACTTCCAGGTGGGGAGCAGCTTCCTGATGGACCTCCACCATAACACGTCTTTAAGGCACCTATATGGTGAGACCTGTATATGTGTTCTCTCTGGGGCCTGGTAACATTTTAATATGTCGGACATTCAAACATCAAAGTGAAAGCATTTGAGGGTAGATGTTGAAGTACAGAGAGCAAAGGAGGGGGTGTTACTTATGTATTTGTGTTCTTAGGTTTTGGGACTGGGCCTTCTGGACCCTAGAGAGACTATTCTTCCCAGGGTTAGCTGATTCCTAGAGATAGTGAAGGACCAGACTGTGAGTCCACGCTTTATACACAAACTAAAGATTTGGAGCAGTACTCCCTCCCAACCCCCCCCCCCACACACACACACACAAACACACACATACTCCTTTAGGCCTCTAAGATTCTGAGCCAATATTCCCCTGTGTAATCGTCATAGGGTCAGGTACCAGGCAACTAAGGACAGCTCCTATGCCACAGAACCTGCTGAGACTATTCCAACTATTGAGTCTTTTTTTTTTTCTTTTTCTTTTTTAATTGTGTTATGGTAATCACCATAAAATACATCATTAGTTGTTTTTGTTTGTGTGTTTGTTTGTTTGTTTGTTTGACAGAGAGAGATCACAAATAGGCAGAGAGGCAGGCAGAGAGAGAGAGTGGAGGAAGCAGGCTCCCTGCTGAGCAGAGAGCCTGATGCAGGACTCGATCCCAGGACCCTGAGATCATGACCTGAGCCGAAGGCAACGGCTTAACCCACTAAGCCACCCAGGCACCCCACATCATTAGTTTTTGATGCAGTGTTTCAAGATTCACCACACCCAGTGCTCCATGCAATATGTGCCTTCCTTAATACCCACCACCAGGCTCACCCATTTCCCACCCTCCTCCCCTCCAAAACCCTCAGTTTATTTCTCAGGGTCAATAGTCTCTCATGGTTTCTCTCCCCATCCGATTTCCTCCAACCATTGAATCTTAAACCTGCTTACTTTGCCTTACTCCTTCCTTCCTTCTAAAACCACAGCACATTTCCCCCTTGCTCCCTCTGCCTCCTGACAGTCCTGGTACCTCTTCAGGGAAAAGGAAAGAGAGAGGACAGGTTTATTAATATATTCAAATTATAATTTTTCTTTTTGTTTTTCTTTTAATTCTTCTTAAGGTCTCATTTGGCTTTTCTATTTAGTAAACTTAAATGGCCTTGCATGGCATGGTGTGCCCCTGTCTTCTTGGGAACTGTGAATAATACACTGCTTTTCAATTGCACTTCTTTCCTGATCTGGCCTCACCAGACCAGAATAACAATAAAGCCTGCTTTTTAAAACAGAGGGATACCTTGGAGACTGACAACTAGGACAGAAGGAAGAAAAACACGACACTGAAAAAACAATGCAGATATTTTTAATCTATAAAATTCTCCGATTTAGGATACAAGATGAAAACAATTATTTTAATACATGCTTTGCAACAAGTAAAATCAATTGAGGTTGGGAATTCATGAGGAAAAAATAAATCAAGACTCATTTCTGCCATTCCCATATGTCAGATGAAAATAGTGTTATATTTGGAGACCATAGTCCTGTGCCTAGCCCCAGAACCAACATGTAGCCACAGATAGGTGACCCATGCTGAACCTTAGGGCAGAGAAGACAGGTTAGAATAAGTGAAGGTGGCAAGAAGGTGCATTCTGATGTTCATAAATGTACTTTTAAGAGTATAAAGTAATAAACAAACCAGAGACATTCACGTAGTTACTAGTACTCTAAGTCTTTTAAGTTAGACAGCACTGTTGTATCCCTTTTAGTATCCCTTATTGTTCCTATCTATCTCCCCCCCTCTCTCTTTATATATCTCTGTCTAAATCGTTTAGTAACAAGGTAATAGAAAAATGAAATGTGAAAATGCAATTGCTTAATGTGACTCAAATTCTGCATGTATCTATACTGAGAGACTTTAACTACGAAAATATGTAGCAAGTGGTGGCCAGAGGGCAGTTTGTTCCATAGACTGAGAGGTTGTAAAAATGAGACAATTGCTTTTACTGTGTTGTTAAAGTTGCCAGCACTGTGCTTTTAATGAATCACTACTAATTGCTATTTTTTCTCAAATTAAAGCACTTTGTTCTAATTCTATCACTTTCTGTTGTCTCTTCTTTCCTTATTTTCTTATTTCCAAAAAGGGAGAAGGAACACTTCAGGAAAAAGGGGTTGGCTGGAGCAAGGAACAAAGCACATCCCACATGTCTTATTGCTCTCCTCAGCTTGTGTTAGAAAGAGCTGTCAGCAGGCTGCAAGATGAGAAATTTTGAAGTGAAATTAGAAGTAGACAAGAGAGGAAAAAAATTATAGAATACAGTATCACATCAAAGATAATCTGGGCAGATAAGAGCCATATCATGACCATACCTTAAAGTATGGTCTGTATTTTCAGAGTAATCACTCTGAAAAGTGGAAAATACCAAGCATGACTGAATATATCTTTGTTCTACAGCTAAAATAATTTGCAAAGATATCCAATAAATCTCTAACTGGAAGGTCATGCAGTAACTCAACATCATGACATGCTCTTTACCTTAATTTTCACACAGATAGAAACTGCTTACCCAGGTAGCAGTCATTCCTCTTCTCCCCTCCCCACCTCAGATACTGGTAACCCTTGATCTGTTTTTTTTTTTTTTTTTCAACGTAACAGTATTCATTGTTTTTGCATCACACCCAGTGCTCTATGCAATACGTGCCCTCCCCAATACCCACCACCTGGTTCTCCCAACGTCCCGCCCTCCACCCCTTCAAAACCTTCTGCTTGTTTTTCAGTGTCCATAGTCTCTCATGGTTCACCTCCCCTTCCAATTTCCCTCAACTCCCTTCTCCTCTCCATCTCCCCATGTCCTCCATGTTATTTGTTATGCTCCACAAATAAGTGAAACAATATAATTGGCTCTCTCTGCTTGACTTATTTCACTCAGCATAATCTCTTCTAGTCCCATCAATGTTGATACAAAAGCTGGGTATTCATCCTTTCTTATGGAGGCATAATACTCCATTGCATAAATGGACCATATCTTCTTTAT
>NC_081557.1:186738737-186903227 GCF_022355385.1 Mustela nigripes | reverse complement strand
TGTTTTTCAGTGTCCATAGTCTCTCATGGTTCACCTCCCCTTCCAATTTCCCTCAACTCCCTTCTCCTCTCCATCTCCCCATGTCCTCCATGTTATTTGTTATGCTCCACAAATAAGTGAAACAATATAATTGGCTCTCTCTGCTTGACTTATTTCACTCAGCATAATCTCTTCTAGTCCCATCCATGTTGCTACAAAGTTGGGTATTCATCCTTTCTGATGGAGACATAATACTCCATAGTGTATATGGACCACATCTTCCTTATCCATTCGTCCATTGAAGGGTATCTCGGTTCTTTCCACAGTTTGGTGACCATGGCCATTGCTGCTATAAACATTGGGGTACAGATGGCCCTTTTTTTCACTACATCTCTATCTTTGGAGTAAATACCCAGTAGTGCAATTCAGGGTCATAGGGAAGCTCTATTTTTAATTTCTTGAGGAATCTCCGCACTGTTCTCCAAAGAGGCTGCACCAACTTGCATTCCCACCAAGAGTGTAAGAGGGTTCCCCTTTCTCCACATCCTCTCCAACACACGTTGTTTCCTGTCTTGCTAATTTTAATGCCATTCTGATAAAAATTCCACCAGTATTTTTCAAAGAGCTGGAGCAAATAATCCTAAAATTTGTATGGAATCAGAAGAGACCCCAAATCGCTAAGGAAATGTTGAAAAACAAAAACAAAACCGGAGGCATCACGTTACCTGATTTTAAGCTTTACTACAAAGCTTTGATCACCAAGACAGCATGGTACTGGCATAAAAACAGACACATAGACCAGTGGAACAGAGTAGAGAGTCCAGATATGGACTCTCAACTCTATGGTCAAATAATCTTCAACAAAGCAGGAAAAAAGATAACAGTGGAAAAAAGACAGTCTTTTCAATAAATGGTGCTGGGAAAACTGGACAGCTATATGTAGAAGAATGAAACTCGACCATTCTCTTATACTGTACACAAGGATAAACTCAAAATGGGTAAAAGACCTCAACGTGAGACAGGAATCCATCAGAATCCTAGAGGAGAACATAGGCAGTAACCTCTTTGTTATCAGCCACAGCAACTTCTTTCAAGATATGTCTCCAAAGGCAAAGGAAACAAAAGCGAAAATGAACTTTTGGGACTTCATCAAGATCAAAAGCTTCTGCATAGCAAAGGAAACAGTCAACAAAACAAAGAGGCAACCCACGGAATGGGAGAAGATATTTGCAAATGACAGTACAGACAAAACGTTGATATCCAGGATCTATAAAGAACTCCTCAAACTCAACACACACAAAACAGACAATCATATAAAAAAATGGGCAGAAGATATGAACAGACACTTCTCCAATGAAGACCATACAGATGGTTATCAGACATATGAAAAACTGTCATCATCACTAGCCCTCAGGGAGATTCAAATTAAAACCACATTGAGATACCACCTTACACCAGTTAGAATGACCACTGATCTATTTTTATTTGGTATGGGTTCGTCTACTCTGGGTGTTTCAAGTAAAGGGAAGCATACAATATATAGCCTTTAGTGTATACAATATTTAACTCAGCAAGACACTTTTAAGATTCATCCTTATATCATGTATCACATTTTGTCCCTTTTTGTTACTGAATATATTCTATTGTATGGTTATATTGCATTTTAACTGTTCATTCCTGAAGGATAGACCCTTGCGTTTTTTACCCTTTATGGCTGTTATAAATAATGTTGCTATGAAAATTCATGTATAAATTTCTTGCAGACAAATATTTTCATTTCCCTTGGATATATACCTAAGAGTGGAATAACTGAGTCATATAATAACTCTATGTTTAGCTTTTTGAGGAACTGTCAAATTATTTTCCAAAGAGATGCATCATTTTATATTCCCTCTAGAAGTTTCAAATTTCTCCACACTCTTATCAACACTTATAATTATCTGTTTTTGTTTGTTTGTTTGTTTTTAATGGACAGTTCTGTGTCTTTTAATTTATGTAATAGTATCCCATTATGAATTTGATGTGCTTTTCCCTGGTAACTAATGCTTCTGAACATTGTTTTCATGTACTTATTGGCTAATTGTACATCTTCTTTTGAGAAATATCTATTCAATTCCTTTATCCATTTGTTAATTGCATTGTTTTTTTACTACTAAGTTGTAAGTTATTTTTATATGATGGATACAATTCTGTCAGACATGTGTTTTGAAAATATTTTTACTCATCCATTGGGTTGTCTTTCACTTTCTTGTTATTTTCTTTTGAAGCAGTTTTTTAAAAATTTTGATGAATTCCAATTTATTGCATTTTCTCATGTGCATATGCTTTGTTATTATATCTAGAAACCATTCCCTAGCCCAAGCACATAAACATTTACACAAATGTATTCTTCCAGAATTTTAGTGTTGTGGCTCTTCAATTTATACCTTTGATCCATTTTCAATTTTTTCTGTGGAGTATGAGGTTAGGTCCAGATTCATTCTTTTGCATGTGGATATCCTGTTGTTCTAGCACCACTTGTTAAAAGAATATTCTTCCCTCATTGACTTGTCTTGGCACTATTATAAAAAATTAATTGACCATAGACACATGGGTTTATATCTGGACTCTGAATTCTAGTCCACTGAACTATGTGTCTATCCTTATATCAGTGCCCATGTCTTTTGTTATTTTACTATCCTTCTCTCTTTTTTTCAGCTTTATTGAGGTATACCCATTAATAAAATTGTAAGATATTTAAAGTGTACAACATAATGATTTGATTTACATGTTTTCCAGATTGTCAAATTTATTGGCGTAGAGTTGCTCATAGTATATTCTTATAATAGTTTGTATTTCTTTGGTGTTAGTTGTGATCTCTCCTCTTTCATTCATGATTTTATTTATTTGGGTCCTTTCTCTTTTCTTTTTGATAAGTCGGGCCAGGGGTTTATCAATTTTATTAATTCTTTCAAAGAACCAGCTCCTACTTTCGTTGATTTGTTCTATTGTTTTTTTGGTTTCTATTTCATTGATTTCTGCTCTGATCTTTACTATTTCTCTTCTCCTGCTGGGCTTAGGGTTTCTTTCTTGTTCTTTCTCCAGCTCCTTTAGCTGTAGGGTTAGGTTGTGTACCTGAGACCTTTCTTGTTTCTTGAGAAAGGCTTGTACCTCTATATATTTTCCTCTCAGGACTGCCTTTGTTGTGTCCCACAGATTTTGAACCATTGTATTTTCATTATCATTTGTTTCCATGATTTTTTTCAATTCTTCTTTAATTTCCCGGTTGACCCATTCATTCTTTAGAAGGATGCTGTTTAGTCTCCATGTATTTGGGTTCTTTTCAAACTTCCTTTTGTGGTTGAGTTCTAGCTTTAGAGCATTGTGGTCTGAAAATATGCAGGGAATGATCCCAATCTTTTGATACCGGTTGAGTCCTGATTTAGGACCGAGGATGTGATCTATTCTGGAGAATGTTCCATGTGCACTAGAGAAGAATGTGTATTCTGTTGCTTTGGGATGAAATGTTCTGAATATATCTGTGATGTCCATCTGGTCCAGTGTGTCGTTTAAGGCCTTTATTTCCTTGCTGATCTTTTGCTTGGATGATCTGTCCATTTCAGTGAGGGGAGTGTTTTTTTTTAAGAGAAAACTGGTTTTTTTTTTTTTTTTAAAGATTTTATTTATTTGACAGAGAGAAAGATCACAAGTAGGCAGAGAGGCAGGTGCAGAGAGAGGGGGAAGCAGGCTTTCCACTGAGCAGAGAGCCTGATGCAGGGCTCAGTCCCAGGACCCCAAGATCATGACCTGAGCTGAAGGCAGAGCTCATCCCCCTGAGCCACCCAGGCGCCCCAGATTTACATGTATATTGTGAAAGGATTTCCCCATCAAGTTAAATAACACATCTGTCACCTCATATATTTACTTTTGTTTTTGCAAGAGCATAACAGTGTCTTAATTACTATAACTTTGTTATAAGATTTGAAATTAGGAAGTAGGAGTCCTGTAAATTTGTCTTTTTTTTTTTTTTTTCAAGATTGTTGTTTGGGACTCCTTGAAATTTCAGGATTAGCTAGAAATTCTACGAAGAAACCAGCTAGAATTTTGATAGCAATTGCTTTGAATCTGTAGACAAATTTGGGGGAGTATAGCACCTAAGCAATATTAAGTTTTCCCGTTAATGAACATGATATATTATTCTATTAATTTGGTCTTCTTTACTTTCTTCGAACAATATTTTGTATTTCACTTGTGTTAAATTTATTCCTAAGTATTTCATTATTTTCAATACTATTATAAGTAAAATTGTTTTCTTAATTTCACTTTCAAATTGATTCTTGCTAGTATGTAGTTATTCTTGTATATTGAGCTTGTACCCTTCATCTTTGCTGAATTCATATATTATCTCTAATGTGTGTGTGTGTGTGTTTGTGTTTGTGTGTGTCTATTAGAACTTTTTCTAAGCATACGTGGTATATCTTAAGCCACATTTGTGTATATCTTTTGATAAATTTAAAATTTAATAGCTGCATCAGTCAGGCTTTTTAAGAGAAAAAGAAACAATGGAATTAGGGAGGGAAGGAAGGAAAGAGAGAGAGGGAAAGAGAGATTTATTTTCAGGAATTGACTCATGCAGTTGTGGGAGCTATCAAATCTGAAACCTGTAATGCAGCCTATTAGGCTGGAAACTCGGGAATTTTATGCGGAAGTCTTGAGGTAGAATTTTTTCTCTAGAAAACCTAGTTTTTGCTCTTAAGGACTTCATTTGAATGAATGAAACCCATCTACATTATCAAGGGTTATCTCCTTATAAAGTCATTTTACTAGAAATGCTCATTATCTCTATAGAATACTTTCACAGTGATACCTAAGTGAATATCTGATTAAATAACAAACTACTATAGTCTACTCAAGTTGATAAATGAAACTAATCATCACAATAACCAAAATATTTTTTTGTTGTGCATTTTATCCATAATTCCATATCCATATCCGAATTCTGCATTTCTTATGAAATTTAAAATACTTTGGGGTTAGATTTGAAAGAAACTTAAAATTCTCTGATATTTTAAGAAAAGTCATGGGTTTGAAACTGGGTTTAAGACATGGGTTTAAGAAAAGTCAAAGGGTTTGAATATTATTTTACTCTCTGTAGTACAGAATGATTAGATAGGTACATAATCTCAAAACTATACTTTGGGTACTGATGTTTTTTCTTAACTCTTATGTGAACACTGTACGAAGAATTTTACTTCTCTCTCAGAATGACAAGGGAGAGAACCCTACCAATTTTTTTGTACCTTCCCATGTTTCTTCCCATGTGAGATTCCCTTGCATTTCTTTCTAGAAGAAATACAACCCCGCCTGTATTGAAGAAAGCATCGTGGGATGGGCCATTCATTTACAGAGTAGCAATGGGGAGATCTTTAGGCCTAACCCTCCTTTAGTTTGTCCTTTCAGAGATACTCCCACTGATTTCTCTTTGTTGTGCTGGGAATAGTTGGGTGGTCATTAAATAAATAGGTGAAATGTGAGTGGGTGAAGAAAGCAATCCATTCTGATCTCCACAACTGGCCATTACCTCACCCCCTGCTGGGTCAGCATCTCCTGGAGGGATAAGATGGGCAGTTATAAAAGAAGGAACAGCCAGAGAATAGCTATAAAATGTTTATAGAACACCTATAAAATGACCCCTAAGGCACAGTGAAAAGGCTGCTTTACAGTTACAGCATAGATTCCAGACTACTGGCCGACCCCCTGCTCTGCAAGAGGCCACCTTCACACTCACTAAACCAATTCAACCCAACCGCTTGCTTCCACCTTTCTTTTTGCCCTCTTATATAAGGAGGCTATAAATTAGGAGGAAAATGTACATTACATTTGACTTTGAATTCTCTAGTTTACTTAAGTTGGGCCAGATCTGTGAATATACACATTTGCATTCATATGGCTGGTCTAGATGGAATCTCAGGGTCTGGTTGGGCTGAAATGCTATGAGTCATAATGAAGTTACTATGGGTGGGCCACATTTTCTTGATCCTGACAACTTGGTGTTGGTGGTTTTTGTGGTTAACAGCCAGACACTTCTTCCTCACCAACTTACAAGACATTAAAAAAGATTGTCCTCTGAGAGATATTTGGTCAACTAAAAATTACTGAAAATATGAGTGAAAAAAATTGGATTTTTAAAGCTCTAGGCCAGGTAACTGTATAAATTCTTTCTGTTACTCAGTATATTTTATTGAGATGTTAGAGTGTAACAAAAGAATAATTTTGAATAAGATTTCACCTATAGTGTGATAGGGTCAGATGAATCATCCTACCTCACAGGAAATTGACTTCTTCGATAACTAGAAAATTCTTGCTGTTTGGTTTCTCACCCTTGAATAATATTGGAAATTTTCTTGATTTTGTGTCTTGAAATCATCATTTTTATTCTTCCAGTGGGCAAGTGATAAAATGGAAATAGAATTTGGCGTTTTAATTATACTCCAGTTTCACTCTCTTTTAATATTGTGCTTTGGTGGGTATAAATTGATAGACTACAAGACATAAGAGTACCAACCTCAGCAAATATACTACATCTTAATGTTCTGAAGAGGTCTTTAGGTAATTTGTGTCTTTTTTTTCCCCCCAAAGATGGAGGAAATGATAGGTAGTAATGGGCTTTCTATAAAATTAATTACAAAGGTAAAACAATGATCTCTCAGGTTATATATATATTTTTTCTAAAATATTATCTCATTAATTTTTGAAAGATGAGTCATTGTTTTGTCACTATTCAAATGTTTTCTATTGGTTCTACATCATTGCCCTTCATCATTTCAGGTTTTGAGGAAAACATTTTGGGAGAATTTTCCATCAAAATTTAGAATATTTTATTAACATTATTGTAATCACAATAAAACTAAACATCTGAATCACGATGGTAGGTTATAATTCCTTGCAGCTCCTTCTTAATACTACTATTTAATATAATCTCACAACAAGATTAGATTTAAAAAACATACATTGTGTACATGGGTGGCTCAGTTGGTTAAAGGACTGCCTTTGGTTCAGGGAGTCCCAGGATTGAGTCCAGCATCTGGTTCCCTGCTCAGCAGGGAGCCTGCTTCTCCCTTTGATCCTCCCCTCTCTCATACTCTCTCTCTCATATAAATAAATAAAATCTTTAAAAAATAAAAAAATATAAAAAACAAAAACATATTTTATATTATGAAATAAAATTTTTTTGTAATTCTCTTCTCTAAATCATTAAGTCCCATCTCAAACATGGTTACAGCTTTTTAAATGAAATTTTTTGATCATAAAAAGTATAGATGTACATTATACAAAATGCAAGCAATATAAAAATTATACAGAAGAAGGTTAGGTAACCATATTCTAGAGATCTGTAGTTTTTACATATTTCTTATGCAATATTATTTTTCCACAGATGCTGCTTTGCGAATCTTTTTTAAAAACTTCATATTTTTGCTTATGTTCATAAACAGATACCCATAATTATATTGCCTGCATTATGTTCGGGTTCATGACTGTATTATGATTTATTTAACCCATTACTAACTGGTATTTATAACTTCTCACTATTTTAAGTAGTATTTTAAGTAGCATTATAAAGAACAGCTCGGCACATCCATCCTTGCCAATTTGTGCAATTACTTACAGTGGCACAAATATTTTTTTAAAGATTTTATTTATTTATTTGACGAGAGAGAGAGAGAGAGGACACAAACAGAGGGGAGAGGCAGAGGGAGAGGGAGAAGCAGACTCTCTGCTGAACAGGGAGCTCCATGTGGGGTTGAGCCCAGGATCCTCATGACCCGAGCCAAAGGCAGACACTTACTGACTGAGCCATCCAAACACCCCAATGGCGTACATTTCTAATATAAGAAATGTCGTGGCAAAAATGTTCATATTTTAAACTTAGATAACAAATATATATTGCAAAGGAGATTTCAAACAAGTTGTGTCTGCTTATACTCCTGTTAATAATTCAAAGACATCGTCTATTACCTTATAGCCTGACTAAATCTGAAGCTGGCAAACATTTCATGGTTTTTGATTTTATAAGGAAAAGAAATACATATAATCATTTCTTTGGATTTTCTTTTCTTTTTAAGAGGTTATTTTTCATGGAGTTCATTTGTATTTCTTTTCTATAAAGTATTTGCCTATTTTCTAATTAAAATATTTTCCAGTTTTCCACATAATTACTATTTTTTTTTTTACTAATTCATTGTTATAGGCTTTCTTGGATCTTTTAACATTTTAGTTAACGTTTGTCTTAAATGATAAAATCTATCAATCTTATCTCTGTATTTTTGGGGATTCATCTATAATTTAGGGCTTCCCAGAGCTAATTTCTAGCAGAAAATTGTTTTTAGATGTTTTACACACAGGAAGACAAAGATTGGGTCACACATTAAAGTCCTCTCTGATTTTTCTCTGATTTCATAATTTAGGAAAACTATTTGAATAATGTACTTCATTTTTTTTTCTTATATGACAATGTATTTCTTTTGTGATCAGTTGGGGGGAGCTTGGTCTCTGAATTATTGCTTTACATCATTTCTTTTAATCAAAACTCTATATACATTGACTCACTTTCTCTGATATCTCAATATTGTTAAAAGGGCTTATTTTCTGTTCTTTGTAGATGATTCAATTAATCTTCCAGCATACTTATAGCACTCTTTTTTAAAACCTATTAATACATAACTACATGAGGATATGCTTCTTAATTGATTTCCTTTCATTAATTTTTCCTGGCCCAGTGTAAGACACATTAGTTGGAAAAATATATATATATATACACACACATTCCTTATTTTAGAAAAAAAATGTATGTATTGAATCTCCGAATATATTTTTTGGAGATATGCCAATCAATATTCTGGGTCTTAACTTATGGCCTATCTTTTTTACCCATGATATCAGTCAAGGTCCTCAAGAAAAACAAAACTTGTAAGATATCTATCTGCCTATCAATCATCTATGTATTTATATATGTATCTGTATATCTATCTACTTAGGTATCAAGGAGAGAGATTTATTTCAAGGAATTGCATTTTGGGATTGTGGGATCTTGTAGGTCACAAAACTGCAGGGCGCACTGGCATGTTGAAAACTCTTTGGTAGGAATGATGTTTCACCCTTAAGGCAAATTTTCTGTCCCTTGCAAGGAAACTTCAGTTTGCTCCTAAGGCCTTCAACTGACTGAAGGAGATTCATCATATCACAGGGGAGGGTAATCTCCTTTACTTAAAGTAAGGTAATTGCAGATGTTAACCACATTTACAGAATAACTTCATAGCAACAGCTAATTAGTGTTTAATCAAATAATGGAATATTATAGGCTAATAAAGTTAGCACACAAAACTGTCACACTTACTGTGATCTGACTTTTCATCTTTATTCTTTCTCTGTTTCTCTAACAGTTTGTATTCTTTTGTAAGCTTGAGTTTTATCACTGCTCAGATGTTACTAGATTTTGACTGTGCTTAAATTTGTCCCTTTAATTCATTTATATTGCTCTGGCAGCCTCATTTAATCTTATTGTTGGTGTCATTAGTCTATTTGACACTTAAAAATAATTTGTCAAACAAAAAATTAATTCTATGGAAAACATGTTACTTTTCAACAAAAATTGTTCTAAAATATATACTTTATCCTGTTTCTTTCTAATTTCTTGCTGAAGAATTTTTGTCTTGATTTATATTAGCTTTCCTTCTCATCACTTATCTTTATATTGGAACAGTTCCATTCAAACCCGTTATCAAATACAAAATAATGGGGCTAGAATCTCCTTAAATAATAAGCCAGTTGATACAAGTTTTAATTGAATAGTATTCTTTAATTTGACCTTAAAATTGTTGTGTTCTCTAATTTTCCAATCAGCTGCCTGAGGGATTTAAGGTTGGGACTTGGAACTAGATGTGGAAGCATTTTGAGAACGTTTCTTTCTTATATGTTGCCTCCAAAATTGAAAATCTGCACTAGCAATGAACTTGGTTAAAGCTCTTTGGGCTTTCTAGTGACTCCCTTTTTAAGAATATGGCTTACTTTCCACTTAGGAATGAGCCAGGTACTGTGACAGAATACATGTTGATAAAACTTGATGTTTATGGCTAAGTCTGTTTGGTGAAAGGCATAAAGTTAGTTCTGAAAAGGTTAATTTCATCATCAAAATGAAAGATATTTGTAAGATGAATTTGTTTCTTGTCACCAAATCTTCATCTTAAATATTATTTTCCTATAAGTTGAGTACAGATCAGGAAGATGGCCCTTAAAATCCTACGATGACCACTCCTTCACACTGAACATGATGCCTATAACATACTGCTAACATCGGCCTTCAGAAAGTTAATCCTCAATTCTCCAAACACATGCAATATCGCTAACCATACACCTATCTTATAAGAATTCTTAGAAAAATTTACAAAAACAACCCTGCTTAAATTCGACATAGTATATGAAGATTTCCAAGCATGAAACTGTCTTTTAATTCTAGGTATACTTTCCCAATTTGGTACATATTTTATTGTTCTCAGAAGTGGTGCTGGATGGATGGTGGCAACACTTGTATCTCCATTCCCCAAGTGACATTGCTTTCTTTCATTTTAGTTCTTTCAGTTGATTTGTTCTATTTCAAGACATTGTCTGCAAATGTGTCTTATGCTGACAGAATGCTTTTTTTTCCTAAAATCATTTCAGTTTTTGAAAAACTCTTAGCAGGATTTATAATGTGAAGTCAATTTGGAAGTGTACAGGTGGAGAGAAAATTCCTAAACTCTAATTCTCATTTTTCTAAGGTGATTTATGAAGTTCCATACAATAAAATAATTAACTTTAGAATAACTTATTCTTAACTAATATTTCACTGAAGGTACAAAGGTTTTTGGAAACATCAACATTTTAACTGATTTTCTAAAGAGAAATTTAGAATTTAAAGAAACTAACAATTATTATTTATTAGTGATGTTTATTTTTTTAAAAGAATTTATTTATTCATTAGGAGAGAAAACGAGTTGGAGGGGCAGGGGAGAGCGTGAGGGAGAAGCAGACTTCTCCCAGAGCAGGGAGTGAGAGACATTTCTATGTAAATGGTTCTATATATGTCTAATTATGATGACGAATATTTTTGTGTATGGTTAATTTAAATGTCAACTTGAAAATTAGGAATGTCATTCTCCTAGCAAATTGCAAAATATGGATTATTAAAAACAAGTAAATAGATTAGCCCAAACCTCCTGTGCAGATGAAATAGAAAAAGTGAGGAGGCAGGGGTAATTGAATTTACAACTTATTAAAATTTGTGGGATCTAGTGGAAATAGTATTTAGAGGAAAGTTTAAATACATACATAAGAAAATAGGAAAGATCTAAAATCAGTAACCAAAGCTTTCACCATAGAAATTAGAGTCAGAAGAAGCAATATAAGCCTAAAACCAGCATAGGAAGGAATTAATAGAAGTTAAAGCACAAATCATTGAAACTTAAAATAGGAAAGGAATATAGACAATCAACAAAACCCAAAAGTGATTCTTTGGAAAGATCAATGAAATTGACAAATCTTAGGCAAATATAAAAATAGTACTTGACACTACAATAGCAAAAGGTTAACTAGTTTCTTTAATTTATAAGAATTTTCTGTGCATCAGGGATAAGACAAAAATTGCAATAAAAATGGGCCAAAATGTGACTACTTCAGTTCATAGAAGAAAGAATAAACAAATGGTCAGTAAACATATACAAGTTGATTAATATCAAACCTAATTAAAGTTAAGGAAATCAAAATGATGATGTATTCCTCCACAACACCAACAAAGACTGAAACAGATAATCATATTCAGGACTTGAAAGGATTAGGGAAGGCAATTGTCCCTTCCATATATTTGTTGAGAGTGCAAACTCATTGAGGGCTTTTAGAGCACATTTTGGCTAAAGTGCTTGTGTAAGGATAAGGGGATATAGGAAAATGTTTTACTTTTTCTATGAATATTCCAAAACAATAAATGAAAAGGTAGTTATGGAAAAATTCCCATTTTCAGTTTGTCTGTCTGAATGTGAATGCATTTACACTTTGATGTGGTATTCTCCTTACAGAGATTTTTTTTCAACTGAGATAAAATTATAAGGGCACCTGGGTGGCTCAGTTGGTTCAGCATCTGCCTTCAGCTCAGATCATGATCCCAGCGTCCTGGGATAGAGCTCCACATCAGGCTCCCAGCTCAGTGGGGAGTCTGCTTCTCCCTCAGCTCCCAACCCCACTCATGCTCTCTCTCACTTGCTCTCTCTCTGTCTCAAATAAATAGATAAAATCTTAAAAAAAAAAAAAAAAGATAAAGTTATATGAACATACAAGGTATGTATACAAGGTTCTTATTCTGGTCTTAATTAAACATGGAAGTAATCTTAATGTTCATCAAAAGTAAAAGCACTAAGTAAGCTATAATATAATCATGTAAGAAATACTATGAAACATTTAAAATTTGAAGTAGGACCTTATATCCATCAGGATGACTACTATCTAAAAAACAGAAAATAACAGGTGTTGGTGACGATGTGGGAAAAGCGGAACCCTTCTTTAGTGTTGGTGGGATGTAAATAATAAATATACTGTGATGAACACTATGGCAAGTCCTTGAAATATTAAAAATACAATTACCATATGATCTAAGAATTCCACTCCTGGTATGTATCTGGATGAACTGAAAGCAGGGTCTCAGAGAGACATCTGCACACACATGTTCATAACAGCATTATTCACAATAGCCAAAATGTCAGAGCAACCCAAGTGTCCACTGAAGGATGAATGAATGAACAAATATGGTATAAACATATAGTGGGATATTATTCAGCCTTAAAAAGGAAGGGAATTCTGACATGTGATATAACATGGATGAACTTCAAGAACATGCTAAGTAAAATAAGTCAGTCACAAAGGGGAAAATACTGTATGAATCCACTTACATGAGACATCTAAAGTAGTCAAAGTCACAGAAAGAGAACGTAGATTGATGGTTGCAAGGAAATGGTTGAGGATAGCAGGGAACCAAGAGTTGTTGTTTAATTGGTGTAGAGTTTTAGGTTAGCCAGATGAAAAACTTATGGATTTAGTTGCCAAGCAATGTGAATATACTTAAAAATAAATTCTACATTAAAATGGTTAAGATGGTATATTTTGTGTGTTTTACCATACTTTTAAAAATTGAAATAGATTTACTTACATTTATGTGGAAAGGGATTTAAAATATGGTTAAATAAATATTAAATGAAAAACATAAGTGTAATAATAGTGTAACATTGTGATCTAATTTGTGGGTAAAGAATGTGTTTTTATGTATATGTGTTTATGTGTGTAGGTGTGTATATGATTAGCATTCAAGTGATTATAGAAACAAGATTAGCTGGCTGAGAGGGCTTGCATCCCTTTCACAATTTATTTTAAAAATAGCATATATTACATTTCAAACAAAATAAAACTAAAAGTAATAAAATAATATATGGTTGACAGTATTCAATGAATTATGCCCAATCTCATATCATAAATATCTATGACAGAAATTAATAAGAATATTTAAGTATATTGTTTTAAAATTAATGTATGTCATTATAAATATTTTGTATGGGTTAATTTTAATTCATTAAGTAATAAAGCTAAAAATGTAAGTACTAATGTATTTTTTAGACTTCTGGCACCACATGGAAAAGGAGTATTTTTTGGATGCTTTTGCCTTCGTTCTAATCTAGCTTCCTCCAGGATCTGTTAGATGATTTCCAACCATATACTTAAAATAAATTTCTATAATATTTTTTATTTTTTTAAAAGATTTTTATTTATTTATTTGAGAGAGAGACAGTGAGAGAGAGCATGAGCGAGAAGAAGGTCAGAGGGAGAAGCAGACTCCCCATGGAGATGGGAGCCCGATGTAGGACTCGATCCCGGGACTCTGGGTTCATGACCTGAGGCGAAGGCAGTTGTCCAACCAACTGAGACACCCAGGCATCCCAAATTTCTATAATTCTTATTGACAGCAGCTCTTTTCAAAATGTCAAATCTACTAATATGTGTGCAAGATATTCTAACAGGTGCAACAATGACAGCTTGTGGCCCGAATGAAGAACCAAATAATAATAATAATAATAATACCATGTATTTTGAGAATATTCATAAAATTCTTGTTATTTTACCTGTTCAGATGAAGGTCAAGAAAAAGTACTTGTGTAGGTGTGAGGGAGAGAGAAGAAAACGCCTTGCTCTTTCTCTAGGTATTCGGAAAGAATTAAAAGTAGTTACAAATAATTTCCTACTGAAGTATCCAAGAAGAAAGATGTGTTTTTACTTCTTTTTTAAAATTAATTAATTAATTAATTTTTAAAAATAAACACATAATGTATTTTTATCTCCAGGGGCACAGATCTGTGAATCACCAGGTTTACACACTTCACAGCACTCACCATAGTACATACCCTCCCCAATGTCCATAACCCCATCCCTCTCCCCCAATGTGTTTTTACTTCTTAAAATAAAGTTAAACAGCAGAAGCAAAGCAGATAATCGGGACAAAAAAATTGTTATCTTGCTGCAGAAAGTTTTTTGTAAGTAGTATTCACCTTGGTGCATTTACAGAGCCCTCAACTGTTGACTAGCTCCGAGGTTTGTGGGTGCAAAGGTGTAATGTAGCCTATTCATGGTGAGTACACTTGTTCCACTAAAGCAATTAGTTACATTAACAAAGTGAATTTATCAACATTTGTTCAGATACAAGTAACAGAAAACATATAGGCTCAGTAGGTGTTGTCTGGGACAGTTTAAGTTCGCCATGTGGAGCATTGGCTTTTCAGTAGAAAATTTCAAGCCTATTCTAAAATAACATGTCAATGCACACTATCTACAATAATCAAATAATCAAATGATCATAAAGTATAAGAACAATGTTGAAAGAATTGCACCACATGATTTCAAGAGTTACTACAAAGTTGTAACAATGGGAAGAGTATGTTTTTGGCATAAAAGTAGATGAATAACAGAGCAATGAAACAAATAGAGAGTTCATAAATATGTCCTTTTTTGGTCAATTTTAGCCTAGCACAAAGTCAATTCTATGGAGAAAGAAAGTCTTTTTTTTTTTTTTTTTTTTTTTTCTTTTTAATACAGTTGGCACACAATGCTTCATCAGTTTCAGGTGTACAACATACTGACTTGACAAATTTATGCCTTATGGTATGTTTATCACAGTGTAGCTTTACATCACTATTGCAATATCATTGGTTATATTCCTTTTATTCCTGTTGCTTATTTGTTCTGGACTGGAAGACTGTATCTCCCACTCTCCTTTATACATTTTGCCTATTCTCATACCCTCCCCCTCTGGCAACCATCAGTTCTCTGTATTTATAAGTCTGTTTCTTCTTTTTGTTTATTCATTTGTTTTCAGGGCACAGTTTAGTTTTTTGTTGTTGTTGTTTCTTCATTTTTTAGATTCCATGTTTGAGTGAAATCATATTATATTTGTTTTTCTTAGTTGACTTATTTCACTTAGCTTAATACCCTCCAGGTCTACCCACGTTTTTGAAAATGGCAGGGGCTCACCCTTTTTATGACTGCAGTACTCCATTGTATATATATGCCAATCTTCCTTATCCATTCATCCATTGTTATATTTTAGCTATTGTTAATAATGTTGCAATAAACATAGAGGTACTTGTAGCTTTTCAAATTAGTGTTTTCATTTGCTTTCAATAGATACCCAATAGTAGAATTATTGGATTATATGGTATTTCTATTTTAATTTTAAAATATCTATATTATGTAAAGCAATCTAAAGATTTAATACACTGCCTATCAAAATACCAATAGTATTTTTCACAAATCTAAAATAAATAACATTAAAATTTATGGAACCGCAAAAGACCCAAATAGCCAAAGCAATCTTAAGAAAGAAGAACAAAAGCTGGAAGTGCCATGATTCCAGATTTTAAGATACACTATAAAGCTATAGTAATCAAAACAGTATGGCACTGGCATAAAAATAGACACACAGATCAGTGGAATAGACTAGAGAGCCCAGAAAAAAACACACAACAATATGCTCAATTAAACTATGACAAAGGAGTCAGGAGTGTATAATGAGGGAAAAGACAATCTCTTCAACAAATGGTACTTGGAAAATTGGACAACTACATATGAAAAACTGAAACTGGACCACTTTTTAACACTGTACATAAAGATAAGCTCAAAATGGATTAAAGACCTAAATGTGAGATCTGAAACCATAAAAGTCCTACAAGAGAACACAGGCAGTGATTTCTCTGACATTAGCTGTAGCAACATTTTTCTAGATCTGTCTCCTAAGACAAGGCAAACATAAGCAAAAATAAGTGATTGGAACTACATCAAAATTAAAACCTTTTGCACCACAAAACAAGAAGTCAACCTACTGAATGGGAGAAAATATTTGCAAATGATACATCTAATAAGGGGTTAATAACTGAACTATAAAAAGAGAGGTCTTTTTTAACATATGATTCTTAAAAACTGCAAAAATGAGGGGGGAAACAATATTCTTCTCCTAGTTTATACCATACACAACACTAATTTGAAAAGAATCAATTATATTAAATTCAAGAATACTGTATGATATAGAAATACAGGGTGATAGAAATAAGAATTGTGTTTGCCCATGGTGATGGAGGTGAACAATGGGAAAAACAAATTTTGTGGTGTGATGGAATTGTTCTGTATCTCAAACAGTAGTTTGGTTATTTTGGTATATATATTTCTTAAAATTCATTGAAATGCACATTTAATATCTGTTTTTCAACGAAGGTAAATTTTATGTCAAAAAAATTTCAACTACAAGAAAAGGTGCTAATTCTGTACGCTTTTACTTGCATGACACCCACAAGAAAATCTTAATATATCTAAAATAAACAAACACTTTTGCAATTACAATCTACTTTGGCTTAAGAAAAATACAATCTTCCTTTGAAATTAGCCAAAAGGAAAAAAAAAAATGGGCTTGGAAAAAAATGCTCCTTAAGAATTGAAAAACTGGAACAAAAATATTTAAGATAAAAAGTATTGTCATGTCCCTGGAATAAACCTATCCCTGTATAATGCTAAATGTCCAAGTGAAATGTAAAAAATTCAAAGTTGCAGATATTTTCTTTCAGGCCTACAAATATTTTGATGTTTTCAAGTCTAAGGATAGAAGTCTTTGTATAAAGTTGATTTTTGTTGGAATGAATCTAACTATATTAGACAAAGATGAAAAAGTAAAAGGAGGTGCTAGAGATCAAGTTACAATTAAATATTGATGAAAGTTGATTTTGGGAAAATATTGTGTATTCCTGACATAGAAGAATCCAAAATAAATTTGTGAGGATTCAAAGTGAAACAGATCAGGTTTGTGACTGCCGTTCTGCTACTTATTATTCTTAGTTTATGTTTTTTTAAAGTACATAGGGTTATGTTTTCAAAAACTATTTTAGGTAAAAATAACTCATGATAAAAGTTTGAAAACATATTTCCAAGTAGCTATAGACAATCTTCATATTTATTTATTTACCATTGTAAGCAAGCTTATCTCCATCTTCCTACTGTATGGAAATGTGAGGTTCAACAGATAGTATATTTGTGAATGAAGTTAAAAAACTATAAAACATCACACTCACTCTACGTGTCATTCTAAATATTACCATTACATGGTTTCGGCTGAAAAATGTCAATGGTGTCATATAAATTTGCTTTAAGAAAATGTTTGTATTTTGCCTATTTTTCCTTTTTATTTTGCTTATATATAGTGTTTTTGCACAAGTCCTCTAGATTCAGATAGAGACTTAGCATGTTGCTCCTAGCCTTTGGTTATCCTAATCTTTTATATTTATTTTCAGACATAAGCCAGAACATTTCATTTTCTTATAGAACTCTGTGCGCATTCAGAATCCTTTGATGTTCAGGATAAATATGGATGGGTCCAACAGTCTTTCTTTGTAACCACAGTTATCATTATCCTTGTTAGGGTTTTAAAAGAGTGGACACTAGTAGAGAGGCAGATTAGCATTGTATTTATGAGAATAGGCTCATAGGCTGGTCTGTTTGAGTTCAAATTCGTACTCTGACACTACTAGAAATATGACCTCAGAGGGAACCTGAACTCTCTTTGAGTCAGCTTTCTCAACTTTAAATTATCTTTTATTTTATATATTTCATGGGGTAATTTTTCAAATTAAATGTGGTTATACATTTTAAAGATTTAAAAAAAGGGTAATAGTGTAACAAAATCACTTATTTAATTAAAAATAACCATGTTTATCAGACTTCTTAAAATTATAGAGGCAAAAACAACTTTAGGTGGGAAAAGAGAGACCTATACTGGAAAGTTGATTGTCAAAGAAATTTTAGATTTTTGCAGTTGACTAGGATCTAGGAGTTTGATGTGCAACTTCATAAAAAAGCAACAGAGCCTGGCTGCAGATTTTTGGTACAGAGCCTCTCGGGGATTATGAGAAGCAAATCTGGTTTTAAAAACTGAGCTGATAGTTTTCTCTTTAGTGGTTTGGACTCACTTCCTTGTGGAATTAAATAAGCCTGTAAACCAGCCTGAGTGCTCAATGAAATAGTAAAATTGACATAAAAGTCAATGGATCTCTTCTTTCTTAAAAGACATTTTTTTTTTAAGATTTTTATTTATTTATTTGAGAGAGAGAGAGAGAGATCACAAGTAGGCAGAGAGGCAGGCAGAGAGAGAGGAGGAAGCAGGCTCTGCGCTGAGCAGAGATCCCGATGCAGGGCTCAATCCCAGGACCCTGGCATCATGACCCGAGCCAAAGGCAGAGGCTTAACCCACTGAGCCACCCAGGCGCCCCATTAAAAGGCATTAAAAAAAAAAAAAAGATTTGTAGATTTGTATTTATTTGGGAGAGAGAGAATGAAAGAAAGAGAGAGAGAGCCTGAGAGGAGAGAGGTCAGAGGGAGAAGCAGACTCCTCGCCAAGCAGGCAGCCTGATGTGGGACTCTTATCCCAGGACTTCAGGATCACAACCTGAGCTGAAGGCAGTCACTTAACCAACTGAGCCACCCAGGTGCCCTTAAATGGCATTTTTAAAGATAGCCTTTAAGAAGTCATACAACATTTAAAATCTGAAATCCCTATTTTCATATTATTAAGTTAAAAGCTTTAAAGAAATGGCAGAGTGTGCCATTTTACATGTTTAAATGCCTGAGAGGCTTTTCATCCTTTTCTTAAAGCCAGGGGATGTTTGTTCTAAGGCTCCTATGAGTGGAAGATGCAACTGGTCACACGAGTGGTTATTAATACTAGTGATGCTCAATATATATTAGATTCAATATTTGTGTTTGTTTTTTGATTTTTGTTTTTCCTTTTGTTTCACTTTGCTGTATTGACAGATGACACATTTTGGTTATGAGGGGTGTGTGTGTGTGTGTGTGTGTGTGTGTGTGAGAGAGAGAGAGAGAGAGAGAGAGAGAGAGATGGATGTGATCAACTGAACCAAATAATAAACAAGGAAGTGGTGTGATTCCCTTGCATGTACTGAGAAATTACTTTGACAAGCAGAATATACTCTTCCATAAAGACGCTGTGGTTTCTACTTGCACTTCTTTCTTTCTTATCTTAAGTGTGTGTTTGAGATGTCATGGGCATGTTCTTGGGCACAATGGACACAATCCATCACCTTTTTTCTTTCTAGAACATGAGACGTTAGCTATTTTATAATGTCGCTATGTACTCTTCCTCCCTTTCATGTTATTCCAAAATAACAATTCTTCAAAATAAATCTTATGATATGTTCCCATACTGACGACTATATGTATACAGAAATTATCACTATGTAGGGCGATATAATATGTTTGAGTAAAACATCTCTTGGTATTGCTTTAACGGTTGAGCAATTGTGTTCCCCCTGTGTGGTCTCTACTGCATAGGTATAAGTGTAAGAGCAGCTGTGAAAACAGTCTGTCTTCCTTATGTTTAGGTACCTAGCTGGGATCATGGAATAAAGGAGGGAATAAAAACTGCAAAATGTAATAAAGGTAGAAAATGTACATTAGATATTTTTCTCCTTAATCCTAATAAGAAAACCTAGACCTTATCCTTCTTTATTTTTTTCCAGAAATACATTTAATATATCACTTTTTTTAGAAACCATATACATCATACATCACATTTCAATATCAAATATACTCTTTTGTGGCTTAATACACAAGTGATAGAATGCTGTAATTCAGAAAGTGAGGAGATACTCTACTATATAAGAAAACTCAATTATGGGGTACTTTTCTAGATTCAGACTATAACAGAAAGCATTGTGGAGGCGGTGTGGTGTTTTATTTTAGTCAAATATTCTCTCCTTATTGAATCCCCTAAGTCTTTAGGCTAAAAAATATATTTGATTTATATTTAAAATAAGAAAATTAGGTTCATTTAACAATGTGTTCAGATAGACTTTAGGAGTGATAGGAATGAATCAAATTAGCATGTTTACTTGTAATAAAAGTTACACTTCTTTAAATTTGAATTAAAGAATTGAGAAAATAGGCACCTCTGATTTATCAGTTTGTATATAGGATAAGTAGTAGTTGGCAGAGCTGTTTCCTTTTTGTACAAAAGCTATATTTGCTAAACACAGATTAACATTTTTCAAAAATAATTTATAAGAACCATATTTAAAGAAATGCTACTCTAGATCCTCTTCAGAATATTTCATTTGCTGAAACATTTAAATCTTTAATACGAACTTACTAAACTTACTAAAGAAAAAAACATATAAAAATAATTTTAAAGCAAATAATTGTATGAGTCTAGAGCTACATTAATTTGGACACTTCCTTTAAAAGAAAAATATCAGAAATATGTGCTTAGGTCTTTGAGTTCTCTTAAACTAATGAGTAGTATCTTGGTAATTCAGGTATCAATTTATAATTTACATCCTGTACCTCAGAAATAAGATACATTTTTGGAAATTATAAGAACAGTATCATACACTGAAAAAGATACTTTTTAAAAATAGAATCATCAGGGGTACCTGGGTAGTTCAGGTGGTTAAAAATAGAATCATGTTCCTGGGGAAAGTACATTGTAATATATACAAATTGTTTAGGCAGTTTCTTGGGTGCTGGCATAAACTGCTCATTTAGTTATAAGAATTAAACCTTAGCTAGCTAGCACAGAAAAATGAAGAGACAGAAGTCCACTGTACAACTCCTGGAAGGTAGTTTTGTCAGGAAGATGCACTGAAACACAGAAAGTAACAACAAAAACCATTCTGATGGTTGGGAAAAGGGAAGTTAGAAGGAAAACTAAGTGTCCATGGTTAATAGAACAACAACAACAACAAAAATCCAAAATAGGTGATACATAGATTAGACATAATGGCCTCCACATGATGAGGATTAAGATAAAATGAATTTGAGTATTTTGAAAATCTGCCTCATTTGGATTTTTTTGAATCTTTCATCTAGCAAACAGTATACTGGTAGTTGAAAATAATTGGTTTTGCTCATTGCTTCCACCATAGGGATATAAATTTAGGCCAATCATGTTAAACTCTCTAATGAATATACTGACTTATTTGATTATAATAGACATTATGTATACATTTATTTCCCATCTACCAGCATACTCTTTAACCAGATTCTCTAGGGTGTAGAGAGACTGGGTCCACCTTCATTAAACTAAGGTCAAGTTATTATTATTATTATAATCATAATTTAAGGATTTAGAAATTACAAATAAGTAAGTAACTCTATTTTTTAACCAATCTGGATAAGACTGTTTTAAAATTATTTTATTTATTCTGGAAAGCATTTTACTCTTTTAATAAGATAATGTTATATTAACTAAATTAATTATAATTGTTATATTATTTATATTATATAATATAGAGTTATATGGTACAAAATTATAAGATATAATATAGAATTAAAACATATATATTATTTAAAAAACATATATTATTGAATGAAGGAGGCAAACACTTCTTCCTGTATTTCTCAAGCAGGGGTAAAATCTCCTGTGACTATCTTGCCCATAAGAAGTTAGTGGTATGGACCAGGTGGCCATATGGGAATGGATGTGCTTTAGCAAACTTGTTAAGTAGAAATGAGGGTTTGCTTTTGCCACATGCTTTCATTTTAAGGAAGCTAGAAATGCAGCTTTTTAAGTGAAATATTGTTTTTTTAATATTAGAAGAATCTGAGTATCTTAAAACACTATATGAGTTCAACAAAATTCGAGTGGCATCAGCTTCTATTAAAAATTTTGTCATCAGTAACAAATCATGAGAATATAGCTGGAGGTTTAAATTCTCTAAAGTAAATCTGGAAAACAATCTTTATTTAAATAGGCTGACTTTATTTTTTTAAATTTGATCAAATTTTTATTTGATCAAAATAAAAATCAATCAAATAAAAATTATACATAGAAGTTTTCATTTTAAATTAAACTTCTTAATGTTTGTAATATTCAGTTTTCCAGACCTGGAAAAAGATGGATTCCTTCATCTATTCCAGTGATTTTTACTCCCTAACAAATTTTTTTTAATTTATTTATTTTCAGCATAACAGTATCATTATTTTTTCACCACACCCAGTGCTCCATGCAATCCGTGCTCTCTATAATACCCACCACCTGGTACCCTGACCTCCCACACCCCCACCACTTCAAACCTCTCAGACTGTTTTTCAGAGTCCATAGTCTCTCATGATTCACCTCCCCTTCCAATTTACCCCAACTCCCTTCTCTCTAACTCCCCATGTCCTCCATGCTATTTGTTATGCTCCACAAATAAGTGAAACCATATGATAATTGACTCTCTCTGCTTGACTTATTTCACTCAGCATAATCTATTCCAGTCCTGTCCATGTTGCTACAAAAGTTGGGTATTTGTCCTTTCTGATGGAGGCATTATACTCCATAGTGTATATGGACCACATCTTCCTTATCCATTCATCCGTTGAAGGGCATCTTGGTAGACTGACTTTTGAATAGTGAACCTCACTTCCTCCAAGGAGCTTCCATAGGTCTTGATTGCCACCCAGCTGGATTTAGTATGTTTTCTCTGAAATTGGCTATAGCACATTTTTCTGTTTCCAGTAGAGATTTGCAATAATACTCTTTTAGACTAAAAATAGGATATGAGGTATATAGAAGGTACAAAAACTAATGATGAGGTAGCTAATACAGAAAATATGGTGCATATTCTATTCAGAAAAATCTTGGATCTATGAATTTCATGCTAGAATATATATTACAATTTTATCACTTTGGAAAATTATGTAGTTGGATACACTCAGTATTGTAACATTTTAGGGAAAAAAGAACTATGATTTCCACTTTGTATTCCTATCACCATGGCCAGATTTTGGAAGTTTAAAATGTGTACAATTAAATTAAATATATCACTAAATTTTTATTCTGATATTCCATATCTTACCTGCTCAGGAGTGGTAATTCTTGGCACTCATATTTTGAGAAAACTATCAATGCTTGTTTATTCTTTGGCTCCTTCAAATATGTAGTAGTATTATAACAGGATTGGTACATAACATGCACAAAAGTAACATGGAAAGAATGAGGTATAGCAAAGAATATTGCATTCAGATTCAGGAAGTGGTTGCCTAGTGAGTGAAAATCAGTGAAGGATTACTTTTATGTTTCTTCATCTGTGGGGAATCTATTCCAACCCAAACTTGAACTGTAGAGACCTTTGGATCCAAATCTGATTGAGTAAGGTGTTCCTATGAGCTTTTCCAAAGGTTGCTGTTACCAAATATTCTCAAGTTTCCTGTCACTACTAAAAGAAGCTGTTCTTTTGTTTCAGTCTTAAATTCCAAGACTGCACATTTTTTTGAGCGATTTTGTCATGCCCAGAACTTTTTTATTTGCTCTAGATACATTTATACAACTACACACAAAAACACACACACACAAACACACACACACTAATGCTTTGAATGGGATTTTTTTTAAAGTACTATTCTTTGAATTTGTCAAAGATTTCAAAATGATGAAAATACCAAGTAAACAAACAAACATGTTTTATTGTGCTTCCCAAATCCTTTAACTCTATTTTCTTTCTTCAGATATTAAACTAAAAAAAGAATATATCAGAAGATTTGAAATAATTATAAAAATTATTTGCTATGCTATGACTCCAAATCATTGTCTATACTTACAAATAACTTCCTTAGGACCTTAAAATAGTCAGGAGTATATTTCTTGACACAATAGTGAAATACACATTAACACCCACAAATATATGAACTTACATATATAAAAATAAAAAATTAGGATTCAAAATTCGAGCCTGCTTGATATTTCTTCACTATATATGTTTTCATATAGATCTTTGAATTGTCATGATAGTGATAAACTATGAGCACCTCGCATGCTATCACTGATAATGACAGAGAGCTACATAAATTTGATATATTTTCCTTTTAAATAGGAAAAATAATTAGACTTTAAGGAAGCCATAATCCAAAAGGTGTATACTTGGTCTTTTTAGAGTCCTTAGGATAGTTTTATTTCTGAAATAAAGGTTTGATTCAGATTTAACCAACAGAACTTTTATGTGTTTTAATATTGTGATGCTCCCAAATTATTTTACTTCTTTAAATCAAAGTTTCTGAAAGAAAAAAAAATCCCATTTTAAAAGTTACAAAAAATACACACTTCAGATGAGTAATAATTTACTCACCCATTCGTTAATTTTTAATTAAATGGATTATTCCTATATTCATAGAATATAAGATTTTGATTTCCAATGTCATTCTAATGAAGCATAATTATCTATATCCTTCTCTGTAAAATTAAATGTAAAATTATTTCAACATTTTTCTGTGATAGTCTAAACTATTGTCATTTGCTTGAGTTAGTATTTCTTCCAATTTACAACATTTGAGTTTAAAGAGTTAAGTTTTCCTGACTGACTGAAAAAAAAAATACTAGTTTACATTAAGTGCTTAAACAGTGCTACTTTTTAGAGCCACTTATTCATGAATATTATGTCTGGGAAACTTCTAGATATGTAAGATACAAAAAAATTAAACATATTCATAGATTCATAACACATTAGTGTTGGAAATTTTTATATACCTGACTTGTCTAGGTTTAAATTGCCCTGAAGAGTAACTGAGGCTAGGCAGAAGAGTGATAATCACTCTTATCAGGGTCTCCTGGCTTCCTTTAACTTTCTAAGAGGACGCCTGCTGTACAGGATTATAGTGTAAGATAGATGGTTACCCAAGCAACAGCTAATGACAGTCAAACTCTTGACTAATTTACTCTCATAGAATTAGTTCTAAAGTGATCACACATGTTTTAAACTAATCAAATTGAGAATCACGCTAACCGAAATCAAGAATCAAATCGAGACAGAATTCGTGAAATATAGTTTTAGTCTTATTTTATATTAGCTGAGCAAATATATGGAAGAAAATCAGTAAACTGTTAGAAGGTCTAATTAAAATGTGTGGGGCCATATTTTTATTGTTGTAATCATATAGCTAAAAGTTTAGGAAAATATACTTAAATATGCTTCAGAAGACAGACCTACCATTAGAATCTTATAAGCACATCAGGGTATAATTTTGTCTCAGTCAAATCTGTAGAACTTGTTAGATAACCAGCTCTATTAGCAAATTCTTCTCAAGTCAGTGCAATATTGTTAGTATCTGAAAAGCCACACAGAGTATTAGTAAAGACTTACCGTGGCATTTCCACCAACCAGTGTTCAAATGTATATTAAAACATAACAGTTGAGGAAGCTGAGAACAATGAAAACTTCTTAAATACTGTGTTTCCCATGTTTGTGCATTGGTAATATAAAGACAGCAGAAATCCAAATGTCTTGACTTTTGTTAATACTCTTGATTGAGACCAAGCAGGGGAATTTCCAGACTAAAAGGATTTTCTTTGTCAAAGTTAGGACAAGTTATGAATTGTCTTAAACATACATGTTTTTCCTTCTTAAATTCTGGTACTTTAATAAATTTGTTTTAAGAATTAAGCATGGAAATCTAGTTTTGTCTTAGCAATTAATTTCTGTAATCAAAACAATGCCAAAAGAACAGTGATATTTTTTTTCTCACACTCAAACACATTTGGTTTGGACTAAATACAAGCATAGATTTTAATCATAGATGCTAGAAATCCTTTACTTATTTATGAAATATATAAGCAGTAGATAGGCAGATCAATAGATATGCAAGTAGATAGAGAACAAAAGATAAAAAAAGAAAGAAAAAGAATGAAGGAAGGAAAGAGATTGCGAGAGAGAAAATATGTAGAACTTAATGAAAACTTACACAAAATATACACAGATTGTTCTTTCTTTGCAATAATATCAAAAATATTTCTGCCTGCTGAATTTGCACATTAAAAATATGAAACAAAAATTTTAAAGACTGTGATTTTTAAGACAGAATTCTAACACGGCTTGAACTAGCATATAGTGAAACAAGAAATATATGGAAATACATACACACAGCCTGAAAAGATTATGTACTATCTTAGGAAAATCTTGGAGCTATGGTTTCATAGTCAAATTTCTACTGCAATTGTATCACACTAAAAAAATAGGTAGTTATACATTGGAATACATATATGTATGGGAATATATACATTATTCACTGCAAAAGATCACCTTTGATTTCAAATTTATGGTCAGGCTGTAATTGCTGGGTATAAAGAGTGAGTTAGTAAATGAATATGTGAATATGACAAATGTGTGAAACAGTCTCTATTACTGTCTTCTTCATCCTCTACTCTCTCACCCACTTATGCATATCTGGCAATTCTTCAGTGTATCTTTTTTTTCTTCATAGCTATTAGAATAAGTGTATTCAAAAGAGTTTCTAGGTTAACAGGTTCAGTAAATTCTTATGTGTACTACTATAACATTTTAACTATAAAACAGTTAATATCTAGAAAAATAATAAGCAGTAAGATCATTAACAATAATAATAGCTAAACAATAGCAAAGTCAAAAGGTCTAGTTTTTATGTCTCTATATAACCCTGTGTACATTTTCAAGCTTCTGTGTCTTCATATGGAAAGCTAGGAATAATACTATCTGTGGAACTACCACACAGAGTGCTGTAAACATAAAATGGGTTAATATATAAGAAATAGTATGGTCTGTAGAAGTCAGAACACATTGTAAGTTTCAGGTATAATTCACGATGTTGAGAAGCACCTGGGCAGAATAAAGACAATCTTAAGCTGGTATTTTTCAGAGGCAATAGCTAAAACAAACTGGAGCAGAGAGGGATTGAGGGTAGCAGGAAGATAGTAAGGAGATGGAGTAGAAAGAAAACTTTCTAAGTTAAGTTCCTGGACAACTCTCCTGCATTGCCCTGGGGCAATTTTCACCTGTGTCTTATGCATAGAAATCAGTAATTATTCTCAGCCTTCCATTCCAGTGTTACATAATAATAACAGAAAATCGGACACTATTGGGGATAGTTGGTAAAAATAGGCAATATGATAAGCCATATGTAAGTATTTTCTTCTCTATTAGAATGTGCTGTTGTTTCTCCTGAGGGTTTGAAGTAGACCCTTGAACAGTAGTGTTGTCTGTTAGATAATGGTAGCAAAGATGTGTAATTCAGTGCCTAAGGGATACAAAGGCTCTCTGTCCATGTCTCATCGCCTCTGGGCTGTTTAAAGTCACTGTTCCCAACATAGATTAGGGCCTTTCTCCTCTACTGCATGATTCGTATGAGAGCAAGTACCTGGCATCTCTAGAGAAAGATGGGTTTGTAGCAAAAGTATTTTTCACTATAAAACTATTATAAAGGACAAGAAAAAGAATATCCTCTCAACTAGTATTGTTGAAATAGTTTAGTCATGTATTTAAACTAATCATAATAAGCAATTTCAAATTAAAATTACTGGAAATATTTTTTAATTAATATATCACCATATGTATGGTGAACTCCAAATGATTCAGCCATAATTTTGAAAGGCAATATGATCAAATGGTGCTTGGTATGAAATGGTGTTCAAACTTATTGGTAATGAGAGGAATGGAAATTTAAATAAAGTCTTTCACTTTATACCGTTTTGTTGTCCAAAATTTAAAAAGTTGGCTAATACCAATGTTGGTGGAGATGCAGGTAATAGAAACTCATATACAGCCAATTACAGTATATTCTGGCTTGAGTAATTTTGGAGAAAGCCATAGCATTAATATGTCAAATTATTGATATACTCTGCCTAACCCAGATAGTCCACTCCTAGGTATTTATCTATGAGACATTTTCACACATGTTTATAAAGTGCTCTGCAACCCTATGCAGAAATGCTTGTGAGGGTGAAGAGTTTGGGGGAACATCAAGGGTTCATAACTGGGAAAATGAGTACATATAATGTACCAAAGTCAAATCACAAAATACTATGTATACAGTAGTTCTCAGCAGAACATCAGATGTATACATGGCTGAATCTGACAGAGCACTGAGTGGAGAAATGAAGGTGAGAGAACTATTATACTGCCACTGATGTAAATTAAAATACATGTTCACAAACAATATAAGTTTGTCAGAAATTCATGAAAGCAAAATTAGATAAACACACTTATGATGCAAGAGGAAGAAAAAAAAAACTAAATGAGACAACAACAAAGAAATCAATATTTGTTATTGCTAAGAGCAAGGTAATGTTCAGTCTTCAAAAAGATCTGTGCTATGATCTTGTCCAAAGTTCTCCATTTTCTGATTAAAATTATTTTTTTGCTCAGAAGACGTAAGTGACTTGCTACATAGGGGTGAAGCGGGAACACACACACAGATTACTGATCACACAGCAATCTCCTTCCCTCTCATTTTCTGTAAGAAAACCCCTATATTGTTTTGATACATGTATCACACATTTAAAATTTTAGACTTACTGGGGCCTCTGGGTGACTCAGTTGGTTAAGCATCTAACTTTTGATTTTGGCTCAGGTCATGATCTTAGGGTCATGATTTCAGGGTCCTGAGATTGAAAGCTGTCTCGGGCTCCACTACTCAGCTGGGAGTCTGCTCAAGATTCTTTCTTTCCCTCTTTCTCTTCCTCTCCCCACTAAAATAAACAAATCTTTTAAAAAAAAAATTAGATGTTTTGCTTTGAAAAAAGCTTTGCTAGATGAGAATAGGATCTTCATATGCAAATAATGAAAGCGAAATGATTAGATGATTTGCTTATATAACTACTTATGTTTTTGCTTATGTTTTCTTAAAGTACTTTCCAACTGAACTTATATTAAGCAATTTATCTTGGTAAGTCGAGACAAAATTTTGTAAGGAATGTTTTCTTAACAAGATTTCAGTTTTGTGTGAATGCATGTGTGTGTGTGTGTGTGTGTGTGTACACAAATATTCATTTAGCTAAAATACAATTTTATTCAATAAACTAGGAAATTTAAAAGTGCAGAAAAAATAAGCTGAAATAAAAATCATTGATACAATATTAATATGTCAATAACAGAACAAAATATTAGTATGGCATATCGATTGGGAACTGTGTAGACTATAAAACGTGTAGATTGCTAATGTGTAGATTGGAAAATGTGTAGATTGCAAAGGCCTAGATTAATACCAATGTTGAAACTGTAGAGGAATTAATATTCAAAATGTGCAACTTTTTCCAATATGGAATATGATTCAGACCATTTCAGAGCACTTCTCAGTAAGAAGGTGAAAGATCAGGAAGGAATTTAATATGAAACTGATTGTGGTTAGAAAACCAGGAGCTGACCTTATTTTTCTTGAAAAAGCAAAAGCAAAAGGGACCTCAAATTTTACCTCTTATCCAAAACCCAACACCTAAAGCAACATTGTGACCTCTTTAAAGTTGCCTGGGGACATAAACTCAGAACTTATTTGCAAAATGGCTTTGTAACTGAAATTTTAATATCACTTTCGAAGCAGACTTACTCTCCTTGGGTGTCCAAAGAGTGCCACAGACACTTTTCGACTATAAGTTTCCTCCTTATGGGGTCCCAGAACAAAGTGGGAGGGCTTCAGACCACAGAAAGTAAACTCAATTTTCTCCTCATTTTGAATAAGGAGAATTATACATTGTAGTGTATGGAAGATGTTTCTAAATTCTTTGATGCTGAGAAGAATTGTATTCCTCCATCTCATTATCCTAAGTTATGTCCCATGGGAAACTCCATTAACACTTCCATATTACCTATATCTACACATTACAAATAGCAATCTAAAAGTCAAAAATTCCCCATAGCTGAATCTAGTGCAAGGCTGCAGAGTTTTGGCAACCACAAATTCTGATGGGTTCATGAGTCTGCTACTGGGCAAACAATATTTTATTTCTTTTTTAATTTAAAAATTCGGTATCATAGAACTGTTTTGAGTACACAAACTCACTTAACCTTTTTAAACTCTCTTCTGAAACAGAGTAGTCTCCTCCCTTTTTATTCTTTTCTCTCCCTCTTTTTTTTTTTTAATGCTAGTTTTTCAGTGGGGAGACAAACCAAAACCAAACCAAACCAAACCAAAACAAAAAAAAAAATACACTGTATTTCTTCATCTCAGTCCATTTCCTGGTATTGGCTGCATCCAAAGAAGACAGAGCGGAGCCACCACAGTAAAGGCTTTTGTACTGGAATTCCAAGTCAGGCACAAACCCAAGCCTACTGGAAACCTCGTGGGAAACAGCATTCTGTGAAGTTTCCATTCTCAAGACCTCAGTCCATCATTTGAGTCAGCAGGTGATTCAAGACCATCCATTACTGATTATAGTTTAATTATTATTTTAAAAAGAGGTCCATCTTTATATCTTTGAACATATTGTTATAACAAATTTGTTTCTCAAAAGATATTGCTCCAAATTTAACAATTTCTGAAAACACAGAATTCCCTTTAATTTTCCTAAGTGTCTACAACCACAAAATCTCTAAAAACACCATAACCTATACTTGTTACATCTCAAAGTTTGGTGAAGCCTTTGTTATAATGGGAGCAAATATTGAATTCACATTTTAGTTTTATACACTTTTTTTTTTAGTATATGGGAACAGAGAATTACAGACCTTGTAGAAACCGAGGATAAAGATAGAAAGACTGCCAGGTTGTATGTTGAAAGGAGGCTCACTCTTGATACAGGGATCCTGCCCCGGGCAGATTGAATGCCCAGCTCTTTTGTGTTCTTCTCTAACATCCTTCTTTTTGACCTGTATTCTTTTCCTTTGTCATTTCCAATCTTACCCCTTCAGATATTCTTTCCCTTTAAGACTTCTACAAAGCCAGGCAGCGTTTCCCAATTATTGTTCATACCTGGTGTCTCTGCACAAGAAAATTCACAATCATCTTTTCATGTTTCAAAGATTTTAAAATTTTCTAGTGGTCAGATAGGACTAAATAAAATAATGAACTTTGAAGCAGTTCCATTATGTGACATTGGTAAAATCATGCACTGATATTGTTCATACTTTGTCAGTCCCACCATTTTTCTTGACCCAACCTGGAGATTCAGTCTGAGTGGAAACATTTCTAGGTTTAGCCTGGCCCAATTAAATGCCAGACCAAATTCCTCTAACCAAAACATTTTTTTTTTTCCCTTCTAGATTGTCATCTGCATGTTTTCTATTGGGTCATTTCCACCAGCATTTTAAAATGACTCACTACCTCTCATTTTTCAGAAACCTGTCCAATCATATCTTTCCAGTTACCACCACATTTAACTCATAAAGTTCTCCGCTTAAGTTACTTGCATCTGTTTCCTTACTTCCCACTTCATTTAGCCTTTGATCACTTCAGTCTACTCTAAGTGTTCTTGTTAAAACACTGGGGAAACCCAACATTGCTAAATCCAAGGTAGAATTTTTAATTCTCTGTGTGTATTCTAAGCTTTCACAAGTATTTGAAAAGTTTTCTGTCTTCTTTGGGAAAACTCTCCATTTTATTGCCTCATATGACACCATTTTTCTTGGCTTTTCTTCTCTCTCTCTTTCTCTTTCTCTCTCTCTCTCTATATATATATATATACACACACACAAATTTTTATTTATTTTTTAATTTCTTTTCAGTGTTCCAGAATTCACTGTTTATGCACCATACCCAGTGCCCCCTGCAATACATGCCCTCCATAATACCCACCACCAGGCTCACCCAACCTTCCACTCCCCACCATTTTTTTTTTTTTTTATTTTCTCTTCCATTTTTCCCTTGTTTTCCATCTTAATGTCTTTGGATATGTTCAGGTCTTTACTCATTACACACCCTATTCAAAACCAGCATATCAGTTCCTATGTCTTAAAAATACAATCTACTTCTGAAAACTTTCCAATTATATTTCTTTCTGATTTTTCTTCTGACCTCCATTCTTATATCTGAATAGTAATATGACATTATCAATTTTGATGACTAATAGACATTTCAAAATTTATATGCCCCAAATGGCACTCTTGACCTTCCCTTTCAAGCCAGGATTCTTCTAGACTTCCCAATTGGCATGAATGTTTTGAACCAAAAACCTGGCAATTTCACTTCCCATTGTCTTTCTTCTACCCTACAGTTCATGTTGAGTCCCATTCCAACACATATATCAAATCTGTCCATGGGTCTCCATTTTCACTGCTTTCCCCCTAGTCCACATTATTGTTATCTCTTCTCTGAGCTATTGTTTTAGCCTCCAAATGGCCTTATCCTGACTGTCCTTGCCTCTGTCTAATGAACTCTTCACCCAGGAACTAGAATGATCTTGGTTAAAGGCAAAGAAGGTCATATTATCCCTAGTTTAAAAGTATTCAACTATTTCTGATTGATTTTTTGTAATTTTTAATTTTTTTTAAAAGATTTTATTTGTCAGAGAGAGAGAGAGCACAAGCAGGCAGAGTGGCAGGCAGAGAAGGCAGAGACAGAAGCAGGCTCCCCACTGAGCAAGAAATCCATTGTGGGACTCAATCCCAGGATACTGGGATCATGACCTGAGCTGAAGGCAGTCACTTAATGGATGAGCCACCAAGGAGTCCTTTGGATTGAATTTAAAATAAAATCCCAAATCCTTCCCATTAGCTAATCATTTGTGCATGACCAGCTGTTAGTTAATCCTCAGTGCTCATTTGTAGCTACTCTCTATCCATGCTTTCCCTGCATCAGTCTGCTGAGTTTTTTCACTTTTGGCGCAATTCAAATGCTTTTATTCCTGAGGACCTTTGTACCTTCCATTGAATAATCACTCTGGCTCTTCACTCATTAAGCCCTATTGTTGTGCAGTCCATGACTCGGAATCTCCCTGACTCAACAGTCTAATCTACCTGGTTTTGGCTATTACTTTTTATATTACCCAGTTGTTACCTTCAGAGGAAGGAAAAGAGCTAGCATTCCTATAGTTTCTTTTCTTGGATTCCTTATTGTCTGTCTTACATACTGGCTTATAAGCTTTATTAGGCCAGGGACCATGCCCAGATTTTTCAATGTTATACACTCAGTATAACACCCCTGGGTTTCAGAATTTTTGTCCAACTTTTTCTTTTTCTGGTATGTAATATATATTACCGCCACCTTAGTCCACTTCAGGGCTTTCCTAACCTTACTAATTAAAAATTAAGCACCCTCTAGAACATCCTCCCTCTCTCTATGACATTCACTTCCTTCTTATCCTTGAAATTTGATGCTCAGTCTGGATAAGGCTTTTGGTGACAGTAACTCCAAAATTACTTTTGCATGGGGAGTGGCTGTGTGTGTAGGGCTAATTTTAACCAGATCCTTTTGTTGTAGACAGTAATGGCCAAAATGAGCAGCAGAGTTGCATGCAGCATTCCCAGTCACAGATACCATCTGGAGAGCCCTAAGGGAAGAGAAAACGAGAACCAGAGAGTTGGCCCCTGCTGGAAGTTGCCTCCTGACACTAGAGGCAGAAGCCAGCATCTGTCCAGAAGTCAAGTGATCACACAGTCATCATGTCATGGAATGCACTTTCTTCTTTTTATGCTCATGCCCTCTCTCAAAACAAAAATAATACAATAAATAAAAAACACCACAAAACAAAACAAAGCAAAACAAAACCCAAACCTAAAAATCTTAGTTAGCAAGTAGAAGAGAGATGATTGGAAGTCATAGATTAAATGCCAGACTGCCAGGACTGCAGGTAACCATTACTAGGTTAATGGGGATAAAGGGGTGGATCTATTTCTGGTCCAGAGTTTAGTTTCCTCTGTAGGATCCTTGGTGCTTCTGTGGTGCTGGAGGAGTGTCTAGTGTTTTCTTATTAACCTTATGTGAATTTTTTGGTTTATGTGTTTATTCTAAGTATAATTCTAGTTTTGAACTCTTATCATAGAACAGTATGTGTTCCTTAGTATGTCCTGAAAATTGATATATTTTTAATAATCCTGATATGTTTTTAAAAAACAACAAAAAATCTGTGTGGTCTTCTAATATTATCTAAACAGAACCTCTGTGTTTGCGTTCTTCCTGTGTTATTGATGATATCTCGCATTATGACACTGTGGCGAGTGATATGTGAAGGGTTTGTAGCTGTTTTAGTGAGAAGAGATCACTTGATGATAGCAGAAGAAATGGATTCCTATCTAATAGAATGTAAACTATCATATTTCCATGACACAGAATAAAAAGCAATGTATACACAGTGGCAGTAACTTGGGGAAATTCAGTCAGTTCTTTAACAATATAATATATATTACATAAATACTGTAATAATTTGCTATATGCAGTTTTTTGAAATGGTTATAAAAAGCACTAAAAATCCAAACTCATAATAATGGTAATATTTCTATCAACAGCTCCAGCTATACTTTTTTTTTTCTTTTTTGTAAAGTAATCTCTGTACCTAACATGGGCTTGAACTCACAAAATCAAGAGTTGCATGCTGTACTGACTGAGCCAGCTTGAGCCTCAAGCTATACTTTAAATAACAGTATGCTTGGCAGAAGGATTAAAAGTGTATTGCTCCTCTAAATTAAATAGTTGCTCATGATACTACCTCTTATAATGCAAATGCAAAACCAAATGCATCTATCCACCATAAATACATGTGGATCCATTCTGCACTTTTCAGGACCCTCCTGTAATTTGCTTATCATTGAGAATGTCCATGTAAATCTTATATAAATTATCACACACCCAATCTGGTATGCTCTATGCACATTACATTGCTTTCCCTTTCTGCATATCACATAACACCATACTGTTTGACATAGCAATATGCTTTTGTTGCCTGTTCTCTACTATTAGAATGTGAGCTTTGTGAGGATGGGACATTTATTTTGTTCTGTATTACATCGCTTGATGCAAAACAGTGGCTTAGATTTGAATAGACATTTAAATAAAGAAGATAAATGAATGGACAGTAAGCACAGGAACAGATGTTTGACATTAGGGAAATGCATTTCAAAATCATGAAGTACCACTTCACATTAAGTAGGATCACGATAATCATGAGGACATAAAAAGCAAGCATTGGTGGGATGTAGTAAAATTGGAATTCTCATACACTTCTGGTGGGAATGTAAAATGTTGTAATGATTTTGGAAAATTGTTTGACAGTTTCTTAAAGAGTTAAATTTACCATATGACCTAGCAATTTCATTCCTAGATATATATGTAAGTGAAACAAAAACATATGTCCACATAAAGACATGTATATTAATGTTCATAGCATCATTATTCATATGATCCCCAGACTGGAACCAACCCACATGTCAATCAACTAATAAATATATAAACAAAATATGCTAGATCCAGAAAGTGGAATACGATTTAGCAATAGAAAGGAGTGCATTCCTGATACATATTATCACATGGATCGACCTAGAATAACTATGCTAAGTTAAAGAAGCCAAGTGTAAAAAATCCCATATGTACAATCCATTTAGATAAAATGTTCAAAGAGAGACACTGAATTGAATAGAAGTTGTCTAGGGCTAGCGGTGGACTACAGATGGGCAGAAGAGATGTTTGAGGGGATGAACACATTAAAAAACTGGACTGTGATGATTTTTGCACCGCTCTGTAAATTCATTAGAAATAATTTAGTTTTACACTTAAAATATGTGAATTTAAGGAATGTGAGTGAAACATCAATAAAGCTCCTTAAAAAAGAGGCTGATACAAAGTAGGACCTCAATATTTGTTTACTCAAAGAATAATGAAATAAAATCCTTACTCAGTAATGATTACAACCTCAGAAGCAAGAACATATGAAATTATTTGACTGATAAAATGTGTGTGGCTATGTATACAAACATATACAAACAAAAATGTGCTTTATAAACACACTGTGTGTGATAGAGTTTGTATGTGTGTATATGTGCATGGGTGCGTATGTTGTGTATATCTACATTTCCACAGATTCAGGAAACATCTTACAATGCACAAAGCATTAGAACCTAAAATAAACAAGGGGTGTTTTAGCTGTGGTTGTTAATTAGGAAGAAACAAGTCAAACTTCCATTAACACAGTGGATTCTAGAGAGAAGAGTTTTGCCCATGTGCTGTCCCCCCCGCCACAGTCATTATGGTTTAAAGGATCAAG
The DNA here is from genome assembly GCF_022355385.1 of Mustela nigripes. Taxonomy (NCBI): domain Eukaryota; kingdom Metazoa; phylum Chordata; class Mammalia; order Carnivora; family Mustelidae; genus Mustela; species Mustela nigripes. The sequence goes on along the minus strand of NC_081557.1, from coordinate 186,866,737 downwards.
GTTTAATGAGGAGGGGCTTCTGTAGTCTTAGTGAAATAGTCAGATGACCAGAAGGCTGCTCTGATTTGATGGTCTGCTGAAGACACAAGCACATTGAGGCTTCTGTAGAGTCTCATCACTCTCTGTTATAGTGTCCCACGCGCTCTTCCTCTTGAAGGTAGCCAGGAATACTCAGAGTAATTATTTGTAATAATATTGGAAAGTGACATCTGTACATAGTCTCCAGAAGTTATTCATGCAGCATAAATGAAAAAAAAAAAAAGCAAACTGAAACTATGATGGATGCTTTCCCATAAAGTGGACATCTATGAAAGAAATTCTGTATGCCTTTCAAAATAGAGACAGGATTTTAAAAGCTATTTTCAATAATGGAAGCTTACTTTGTAAATTAAGACTTGGCATTAAATCCTTTCATTGAAAAAGTTAAGTCTTAGTTTTTCCATTTCAGAAATTGTTCCAGGTCTCATCATTTCCCCCACGATAGAAAACAATTGGACAGGGTCACCTTCTTACTGCTTAAAAAATATTAGCCATTGCTTTTTTCCTAAGTACCTCATGGTCAGCTAACAGTCTGTGCTTTGAAGAGATTTATGAAACCAAGGAGCAGGGTTGTGAAGAGAAACTGCTCTGAGAACAAATGGTCAGGTTTCTGTCCTCGGCTGCCCCTCTGATGGGAGACCACAGCAACAAGTAATTTTTCATCTTCTACTCTAATATGTAACTAAAAATAAAAACAGTGCTCAGACAGAGGAAAGTAAATGAACAAAAAGTTCATTTAATTTATTTTGAGAAAGAAGTAGAATGGTTGAAAGAAAGAAAACCACTTTCATGTTATTTGAACAATTAGGCTTTGGTAGTGGACTGATTTCCCGAGTCACATTCCCCTGAAATAAAACCTGGAGGGTTTGCCGTGTGTGGGCAGAACTATGTCAGTAGTAATGAACTGGTCAAGGATATTAAAATATTCTTCTTTTCTCAAGCTTATCCAAAGACGATCTGCCAAAATTTATTAATTGGATATTTGCTCCCCAAAGTATTTACATATCTGCCAAAAGCGCTTTTGAAATCTTTGGCATGAGTTACTCTGGATAAAAAGAAATATGAGCTGTAAGATAATAAAATAAACTTGAAAATAGCAGCTAAGTGTGTTTGATTTCTTTATGAACAGCCAATACCTCTATTATTTAAAGTAATTTGAATCCCTTAAAAATGATATGTATGGAGTACAGACCGCAGGAAACCTATCATAACAATATCCCTTATGTTCAAGATTTGCTACAAGAACGGTCCATTTGTTATTTATAAAAGAGAGTTTAGTTATAGATGTATGACATGGAACTCATTATTAGGTGATTTTATTTTTATTTTATTTATTAAATCATATGACGTGAAACCAAAGAAAAGCATCAGAGAAATCTGCTAATATATATGGATAAATGAGCTCTTCAGAGATGAGCATAAAAAGGACGTGTATTAAAGTATTCCTTAAAATTACAAAGTGCTTAGAGAAAATTCATACAGAAACATCTGTAAGAAAAATTGTTTTGGCTGGTATTCAAAATGGCAATAGTTCTGAGTCTATATCTACCTGCACTTACCCTACCTCATTGTTATTCATTCCTGTATAATAAAGACTTACAATATGATATAAGGTTTTCATTATTCCAAACTTATCTAAGATGTTTTTCACCTGCAGACTTTAAAACATTGGAGCAATTTGACTTAAATTTTTGACTACTCAATGCAACATAGGTTCATGCTCTTCACTCTGTTTCAGTGAGGAGGTAAATTTTAAAGACTAACTTTGAGTGTGTGTGTATTTATATATATATATATATATATATATATGTATATTTATATACACATATACATGTATATACACACACATCAATGTGGCAATGGTTAAAAATCTTTTTAATGAAATGATGGTTTATCTATTATTATCTATAGTTATTATTATCTATATATTTATATATAACCATGGTTATATCTATCAAGTATTTACTTAATCCAATTGCTTAAATGATTGACTGAATGTTCTTAACATCCTAATCTGACAAAATTTAAAGTTAGAAATTTGAAGACACAAATGCCTTCAATGATCCACAAAATCTCAAATTTAAGAATCAAGGGGTTAGGGGAAGCTTAAGCAAAATTGAAAAATACAAGTCCGTACCTTCCTTGTGCTACCCTACATTTATAACCTGTCAGGTGCATGCTATTCTCATGCTTTTTTCATATGCCTTTATTCAAACCTTTGATTCCAAATATGATGAATTTCAAAGGGAGCACATTTTAATTAAGTGTGCTATGGTATCAATTTTATTCACATTTTTCCTCTCCCAGGTTTCCTTCAAGTTAAGAATGAAAAATTAAGTTAATATATTTTGCATCAATTAAAAGACTTCTAGGTATAAATTAATCTGTTTCTTATAAGTAGGATATCAATAATTATCATTCCCAAAGCCCCTGGGCATATCCTTATATAGGATGGTGATTCTCCCCAGAAGAAATCGGGAAAGAAAACTGTGGTACAGGATATTCTTCTGTATGATATCTAATCCCCTGATTCATTTTAGACTATGCTTCCTTCTAAAATTTAATCTTTTTATTCATCAAAATAATTTATATTTGTCTCTACAGCTGTGTCAGACACTAATTAAGGATTACATGTAATTGAAGGAAATAAGTATTTGAAAAAACAATTTATTTTTACCATTTTTTGTGTTTTTTAATTGAATCTGACAATCTCACATTTCTATTCAAATAAAATTCACATAATATAAAATTAGCAACTTAAAAACATAAAAGTATGCAGTTCAGTGGTATTTTTTAATATATATTATTTATTTAAATTCAATTAACATTTAATGTATTATTTCAGAGTTTCAGAGATAGAGATCAGTGATTCATCAGTCTTATATAATACCCAGTGCTCATTACATCATGTGCCCTCCCTAATGTCCATCATACAATAACCCCATTGCCCCATCCCCTTCCCCTCCAGCAACCCTCAATTTGGTTTTTATGATTAAGAATCTTTTATGGTTTGTCTCCCTCTCTGATTTCATCTTGTTTTATTTTTTCCTCTCTCCCCCTATGATTCTTTGTTTTGTTTCTTAAATTTTACATATCAGTAAGATTGTGTGATAATTGTCTTTGATTGACTTATTTTGCTTAGCATAATACCTTCTATTATTATGATGGTATCCATCCACGTCCACATCATTGTAAATAACAAAATTTCATTTTTTTTGATGGCTGGATAGTATTCCATTGTGTGTATGTGTGTGTGTGTGTGTGTGTGTGTGTGTGTGTGTGTACAAATACACATCACATCTTCTTTGTTTATCTGTCAATGGACATCTGGGCTCTTTCCATAGTTTGGTTATTGTGAACATTCTGCTTTAAACATTGAGGTGCAGGTGCCCCTTCAGATCACTACATTTGTATCGTTGAGGTAAATCCATGGGAGTGCAGTTTCTGGGTCATAGGATAGCTCTATTTTCAACTTTTTGGGGAACCTCCATACTATTTTCCAGAGTGGCTGCACCAGCTTGAATTCCTACCAACAGTATAAGAAGGTTCCCCCTTTTCCACATCCTTGCCAACATTTGTCATTTCCCAAGTGGTTAATTTTAGCCATTCTAACCAGTGTGAGGTGATATCTCATTGTGGTTTTGATTTGTATTTCCCTGATGATGAGTGATGTTGAGCATTTTTTTTTCATGTGTCTGTTGGTCTTCTGTATGTCCTCTGTGGAAATGTCTGTTCATGTTTTCTTCCCATTTCTTGATTAGATTATTTGTTCTTTGGGTGTTGAGTTTGATAAATTCTTTATAGATTTTGGGTACAACCCTTTATCTGATAAGACATGTGTAAATATCTTCTCCCATCTGTCAGTTGTGTTTTGTTTTTGTTTTTTTTACTGTTTCCTTTGCTATGCAAAAGGATTTATCTTGATGAAGTCCCAATAGTTCCTTTTTTGCTTTTGTTTACTTGCCTTTGGAGATGTAGCTAGCAAGAAGTTGCTGTGGCTGAGGTCACATCAACAGAGGTTGATACCTGTGTTCTCCTCTAGGATTTTGAAGATTCTTGTCTCACATTTAGGTCTTTAATCCATTTTGAGCCTATTTTTGTATGGTATAAGAAAATGGTCCAGTTTCTTTCTTCTACATGTTGCTGTCCTCTTTTTGCAACACCATTTGTTGAAGAGACTGTCTTTTTTCCTGTATGTTATTCTTTCCTACTTTGTTGAAGATTAGTTGACCATAGAGTTGAGGGTAAATTTCTGGGTTCCCTATTCTGTTCCATTGATCTGTGTGTCTGTTTTATGCCAGTACTATACTATCTTGATGATTACAACTTTGTAATAGAGCTTTAAGTCTGGTATTGTGATGCCACCAGCTTTGGTTTTCTTTTTGGCTCTTCATGGTGTTTTCTGGTTCCATACAAATTTTGGAATTGTTTGTTCAAGATCTACGAAGAATGCTATTGGTATTTTGAGAGGGATTGTGTTGAATTGGTAGATTGCTTTGGGTAGCATAGACATTTTGACAATATTTGTTCTTTTAATCCATGAACATGGAACATTTTTCCATTTCTTTGTGTCTTCCTAAATTTCTTCCATGAATGTTCAGTAGTTTTCTGAGTACAGATCTTTTGCTTTTTTTTTTTTTTTTTTTTTAAGATTTTATTTATTTGACACAGAGAAAGACGGTGAAAGCAGGAACATAAGCAGGGGGTGTGGGAGAAGGAGAAGCAGGCTTCCCATGAACCAGGGAGCCCAATGTAGAGCTCAATCCCAGAAACCTGGGATCATCACCTGAGCCGAAGGGAGATGCTTAATGATTGAGCCACCCAGATGACCCAGATCCTTTGCTTCTTTGGTTAGGTTTATACCTGGGTATCTTATGCTTTTGTGTGCAGTTGTAAATGAGATCAATTCCTTAATTTCTCTTTTTTCTGTCTCGTTGTTAGTGTATAGAAATGCAACTGATTTCTGTGCATTGATTTTATATCCTGCAACTTTGCCAAATTCCTGTATGAGTTCTAGCAGTTTTGGAGTGCAGTCTTTTGGGTTTTCCACATACAGTATCATGTCATCTCTGAAGAGTAAGAGTTTGACTTCTTTGCCAAAATAGATGAATTTTATCTCTTTTTATTGTCTGATTGCTAAGGCTTTGAGTTCTAACACTATGTTGAACAACAGTGGTAATAGTGGACACCCCTGCCATATTCCTGACCTTAGGGTAAAATATCTCAGTTTTTCCCCACTGAAAATGATATTCACTGTGGGCTTTTAGTAGATGGCTTTTATGATATTGAGGTATGTACCCTCTATCCCTACACTTTAAAGAGTTTTAATCAAGAATGGACACTGTACTTTGTCAAATGATTCTTCTGCATCTATTGAGAGGATCATATGGTTCTTGTCCTTTCTTTTATTAATTTATTGTATCACATTGATTGATTTGTAGATGTTGAATCACCACTGCACCCCAGGAATAAATCCCACTTGGTCATGGTGAATAATCATTTTAATGTACTTTTGGGTCCTATTCACTAGCGCTTGGTGATTATTTTGGCAACCACGTTCATCAGGGTTTTTGGTCCATAATTTTCCGTTTGATGGGGACTTTGTCTGGTTTGGGGGTTAGGGTAATGCTGGTGTCATACAAAGAGTTTGGAAGTTTTTCTTCCATTTCTATTTTTGAAACAACTTCAGAAGAATAGGAATTGATTCTTTAAATATTTGGTAGAATTCCTCTGGGAAGCCATCTGGCCCTGGGCTCTTGTTTGTTGGGAGAGTTTTGATGACTCCTTCAATTTCCTTGTGGGTTATGGGTCTGTTCAGCTTTTCTATTTCTTCCTGTTTCAGTTTTGGTAGCTCATACATCTCTAGGAATGCATCCCATTTCTTCCAAATTGTCTAATTTGTTGGCATATAATTGTTTATAATGTGTTCTTATAATTGTTTGTAGTTCTTCAGTGTTGGGTGTAATCTCTCCTCTTTCATTCATGATTTTATTTATTTGGGTCCTGTCCCTTTTATTTTTGATAAGTTTAGCTAGAAGATTATAAATCTTATTAATTCTTTCAAAGAATGAGCTCCTAGTTTTGTTGATCTGTTATACTGTTCTTTTGGTTCCTATTTCATTGATTTCTACTCTAATCTTTATTATTTCTCTCCTCCTGGCTGGGTCTAGGCTTTATTTGCTGTTCTTTCTCCAGCTCCTTTAGGTGTAAGTTTAGGTTGTGTATTTGAGAACTTTCTTGTTTCTTGAGGAAAAACTTGTATTGCTATATACTTTCCTCTTAGGACCACCTTTGCTGCATCCCAAAGATTTTGAAAGTTGTTTCACTTTCATTTGTTTCAATGATTTTTAAAAAATTCTTAAATTTCCCTGTTGACCCTATCATTCTTTAGTAAGATATTCTTTAGCCTACATATTTGGGTTTTTTCCAAATATGGAAATTTCTTACCAAATTTTTTCTTGTGACTGAGTTCTAGTTTCAAAGCATTGTGGTCTGAAAATATGCAAAGAATGATCCCAATCTTTTGGTATTGGTTGAGATCTGATTTGTGACCCAGTATGTAATCTATTCTGGAGAATGTTTCATGTGTACTTAAGAAGAATTTGCATTCTGTTGCTTTAGGATGGAAGATTCTGAATATATTTGTGAGGTTTATCTGGTCCATCTGATCTTCTGCTTAAATGATCAGTCCATTGCAGTGAGTGGGATGTTAAAGTCCCCTATATTATTATATTATTAACAATGTGTGTCTTTAATGTTGCTATTAATTGTCTTGTATAATTGGCTTCTTCCATGTTAGGGGCATAAATATTTACAATTGTTATATCTTCTTGTTGGATAAACCCTTTAATTGAGATATAGTGCTCTTTCTCATCTCTTATTGTAGACTTTTGTTTAAAATCTATTTTGTATGATATAAAGATTGGCATCCCATCTTTCCTTTGATGTCCATTAGCATAATAAATGGTTTTCTGCACCCTCAGTTTAAATCTCAAAGTATCTTTGAGCCTAAAGTGAGTCTCTTGCAGACAGCATATTGTTGGGCCTTGCTCTTTTATCCAATCTGATACCCTGTGTTTTTTGACTGGGACACTTAGCCCATTTATATTCAGAGTGATTATTGAAAGATATGAAATTAGTGCCATTGTATTACCTATAAATTCACTGTGCCTATTGAATGTCTCTTCTCCTTTCTGATCTGTGTTACTTCGGGGCTCTCTCTTTGCTTACAGAATCCCCTTTAATATTTCTTGCAGGGATGATATAGTAATCACAAATTCTTTTAGTGATTTTGTCTTGGAAACTCTTTTTCTCTCCTTCTATTTTGAATTGCATCCTTGCTGGATAAAGTATTCTTGGCTGCATATTTTTTTCTCATTTAGCAGCTTGAATATATCATGCCAGTCCTTTCTGGCCTGCCAGGTCTCTGTGGATAAGTCTGTTGCCAGTCTAGTGTTTCTACCCTTGTAGTCTATGGACCTCTTGTCCCAAGCTACTTGCAAGGTTTTCTCTTTGCCTCTGATATTTATAGGTTTCACTATTATATGTTGAGGTGGTGACTTTTTTTTCTTTTTTTTTTTTTTTGAAGGAGGTTGTCTGTGTCTCCTGGACTTGAATGTAAGTTTCCTTCCCCAGCTTAGGGAAGTTTTTCACTATAATTTGCTTCAATATACCTTCTGCCCTCCCCTTTCCACTTCTTCTGAGATGCCTATTATTCTAATATTGTTTTGCTTTATGGTATGACTTATCTCTCAATGTCTCCCCTCATGATCCAGTAGATGTTTATTTCTCTTGTTCTCAGCTTCTTTATTCTCTATCATTTCATCTTCTATATCACTAATTTTCTCTTCTGCCTCATTTATCCAAACAGTTAGACCCTCCATTTTTTATTATATTTCATTAATAGTCTTTTTTATTTTAACTTGACTGGATGTTAGTTCCTTTATTTCTAATAGTTCATTAGAGAAGACATTCTCTAATGTCTTCTATGGCTTTTTCCAAGCCCTACTAGTATCTTTATGTATATTTTTAAAATTATTTTATTAATTTAAAAAAAATTTTTTATAAACATATAATGTATTTTTATCCCCAGGGGTACAGGTCTATGAATCGCCAGGTTTGCACACTTCACAGCACTTACCATAGCACATACCCTCCCCAATGTCCATAACCCCACCTCCCTCTCCCAACTCCCCTTCCCCCAGCAACCTTCAGTTTGTTTTGTGAGATTAAGAGTCACTTATGGTTTGTCTCCCTTCCAATCCCAACTTGTTTCATTTATTCTTTTCCTACCACCCAAACCCCCCATGTTGCATCTCCACTTCCTCATATCAGGGAGATCATATGATAATTGTCTTTCTCTGATTGACTTATTTCACTAAGCATAATACCCTCTAGTTCCATCCACATCGTCGGAAATGGCAAGATTTCATTTCTTTGATGGCTGTATAGTATTCCACTGTGTATATATACCACTTCTTCTTTATCCATTCATCTGTTGATGGATATCTAGGTCGTTTCCATAGTTTAGCTATTGTGGACATTGCTACTATAAACATTTGGGTGCACATGCCCCTTCGGATCACTACAATTGTATCTTTAGGGTAAATACCCAGTAGTGCAATTGCTGGGTCATAGGGCAGCTCTATTTTCAGTTTTTTGAAGAACCTCTACACTATTTTCCAGAGTGGTTGCACCAGTTTCATTCAGTGTAGGTGGGTTCCCCTTTCTCTACATCCACACCAGCATCTGTCACTTCCTGACTTTTGTTAATCTTAGCCATTCTGACTGGTGTGAGGTGGTATCTCATTGAGGTTTTGATTTGTATTTTCCTGATGTTGAGTGATGTTGGAGCACTTTTTCATGTGTCTGTTGGCCATCTGGAAGTCTTCTTTTCAGAAATGTCTGTTTATGTCCTCTGCCCATTTCTTGATTGGATTATTTGTTCTTTGGGTGTTGAGTTTGATAAGCTCTTTATAGATTTTGGATATTAGCCCTTTATCTGATATGTCATTTGCAAATACCTTCTCCCATTCTCTCAGTAGTAGTCTTTTGGTTTTGTTAACTGTTTCCTTTGCTGTTCAAAAGCTTTTGATCTTGATGAAATCCCAATAGTTCATTTTTGCCCTTGCTTCCCTTGCCTTTGGCAATGTTCCCAGGAAGAAGTTGCTATGGCTAAGGTCAAAAAAGTTGCTGCCTCTGTTCTCCTCAAGGATTTGGATAGATTCCTTTCTCACATTGATGTCCTTCATCCATTTTGAGTCTATTTTCATGTGTGGTGTAAGGAAATGGTCCAGTTTCATTTTTCTACAAGTGACTGTCCAATTTTCCCAACACCATTTGTTGAAGAGGCTGTCTTTTTTCATTGGACATTCTTTCCTGCTTTGTCAAAGACTAGTTGACCATAGAGTTGAGGGTCTATTTCTGGGCTCTCCTCTGTTCCATTGATCTATGTGTCTGTTTTTGTGCCAGTACCATACTGTATTGATGATGACAGCTTTGTAATAGAGCTTGAAGTCCAGAATGGTGATGCCACCAATTTTGGCTTTCTTTTTCAATATTCCTTTGGCTATTCGAGGTCTTTTCTGGTTCCATATGAATTTTAAGATTATTTGTACCATTTCTTTGAAAAAAAAAATGGATGGGATTTTGATAGGGATTTCATTAAATGTGTAGATTGCTTTAGGCAGCATAGACATTTTTATAATATTTGTTCTGCCAATCCAGGAGCATAGAACATTTTTCCATTTATTTGTGTCTTCCTCAATTTCTTTCATGAGTACTTTATAGTTTTCTGAGTATAGATTATTAACCTCATTGGTTAGGTTTATTCCTAGGTATCTTATGGTTTTGGGTGCAACTGTAAATGGGATTGACTCCTTAATTTCTCTTTCTTCTGTCTTGTTGTTGGTGTAGAAAAATGCAACTTATTTCTGTGCATTGATTTTATATCCTGACACTTTACTGAATTCCTGTACAAGTTCTAGCAGTTTTGGAGTGGAGCCTTTTGGGTTTTCCACATATAGTATCATATCATCTGTGAAGAGTGATAGTTTGACTTCTTTGTTGATTTGGAAGCCTTTAACTTCCTTTTGTTGTCTTATTGCTGAGGCTAGGACTTCTAGTACTATGTTGAATAGCTGTGGTGATAATGGACAACCCTGATGTGTTCCTGACCTTAGCAGAAAAGCTTTCAGTTTTTCTCCATTGTGAATGATATTCATTGTCGGACTCCGGTAGGTTTTGCGGGCCGACAGGCACGAGGAGAGCGTCCGGGGCAGCCGGTAGCTCCCCTTGGGAGCTGAGCGGGATGGCGAGTGTCGCGAGTCCAGGCACATTAACGAACCACACCAGACTCGGGGGATCTGTCGAAGCAGGATCTCACTTTATTGTGCGGGGGCACACCTTATATAGAGCAGCAGAAGGGAAGTGAGGACAGAGGGGGAAGAGCCAATAAGATTATGCCAAGTAGCAGTTGCTGGGTAAGGCGTGTCAGGCGAGAGGAGGAAGTGCCATAGGTTTCAGGAACCGAAACTGTGAAATTGGTGCCTTGTTGGCTGGAAGAGACGGCAAGCCGGCGCGATCTTTATTCTGGGCCGCACCCTGTGGCCTTACAATTCATGGTTGGTTTTTCATATGGCTTTGATGATATTGAGGTATGTGCCCTCTATCCTTGCACTTTGAAGAGTTTTGATCAGGAAAGGATGCTGTACTTTGTCAAATGTTTTTTCAGCATCTATTGAGAGTATCATATGGTTCTTATTCTTTCTTTTATTAATGTATTGTATCAAATTGATTGTTTTTCAAGTGTTGAACCAACCTTGCAGCCCTGGAATAAATCCCACTTGGTCATGTGAATAATCTTTTTAATGTACTGTTGGATAACTAAAATTGGTTAGTATTTTGGTGAGAATTTTCGCATCTGTGTTCATCAAGGATATTGGTCTGTAGTTCTCTTTTTGGATGGGATCCTTGTCTGGTTTGGGGATCAAGGTGATGCTGGCCTCATAAAATGAGTTTGGAAGTTTTCCTTCTATTTCTATATTTTAGACCATTTTCAGGAGAGTAGGTATTAATTCATCTTTAAATGTTTTATAGAATTCCCCTGGGAAGCTGTCTGGCACTGGGCTCTTGTTTCTTGGGAGATTTTTGATGACTGCTTCAATCTCCTTACTGGTTATAGGTCTGTTCAGGTTTTCTATTTCTTCATAGTTCAGTTGTAGTAGTTTATGTCTCTAGGAATGCATCCATTTCTTCCAGATTGTCAAATTTGTTGGATATAGAGTTGTTCATAATATGTTCTTAAAATTGTTTGTATTTGGTGTTGGTTGTGATCTCTCCTCTTTCATTCATGATTTTATTTATTTTGGTTCTTTCTCTTTTCTTTATGATAAGTCTGGCCAGGGGTTTATCAATCTTATTAATTCTTTCGAAGAACCAGCTCCTAGTTTCGTTGATTTGTTCTAGTGTTTGTTTTTTTGTTTTGTTATTTTGTTTCTATTTCATTGATTTCTGCTCTGATCTTTATTATTTCTTGTCTCCTGCTGGGTTTAGGCTTTCTTTGTTGTTCTTTCTCTATCTCCTTTAGGTGTAGTGTTAGGTTGTGTACCTGAGACCTTTCTTGTTTCTTGAGAAAGGCTTGTACCACTATATATTTTCCTCTCAGGACTGCCTTTGTTGTGTTCCAAAGATTTTGAATCCTTGTGTTTTCATTATCATTTGTTTCCATGAATTTTTTCAATTCTTCTTTAATTTCCTGGTTGATCCATTCATTCTTTAGAAGGATGCTGTTTAGTCTCCATGTATTTGGGTTCTTTCCAAATTTCCTTTTGTGATTGAGTTCTAGCTTGAGAACATTGTGGTCTGAAAACATGCAGGGAATGATCCCAGGCTTTTGATACTAGTTGATACCTGATTTATGACGCAGGATGTGATCTACTCTGGAGAATGTTCCATGTGCACTAGAGAAGAATGTGTACTGTGTTGCTTTGGGATGAAATGTTCTGAATATATCTGTCATGTCCATCTGGTCCAGTGTGTCATTTAAGGCCTTTATTTCCTTGTTGATCTTTTGCTTGGATGATCTGTCCATTTCAGTGAGGGGAGTGTTAAAGTCCCCTACTATTATTGTATTATTGTTGATGTGTTTCTTTGATTTTGTTATTAATTGGTTTATATAGTTGGCTGCTCCTATGTTAGTGGCATAGATATTTTAAATTGTTAGATCTTCTTGCTGTACAGACCCTTTGAGTATGATATAATGTCCTTCCTCACTTCTTGTTTTAGTCTTTGTCTTCAAGTCTCATTGATATGATATAAGGATTGCCACCCCAGCCTTCTTCTAATGTCCGTTAGCATGGAACATTGTTTTCCACCCCCTCACTTTAAGTCTGGAGGAGTCTTCGGGTCTAAAATGAGTTTCTTGTAGGCAGTAAATTCATGGGTGTTGGTTTTTTATCCATTCTGATACCCTGTGTCTTTTGATTGGGGCATTTACCCCATTAATAGTCAGGGTAACTATGGAGAGATATGAATTTAGTACCATTGTATTGCCTGTAAGGTGATTGTTACTGTATTTTGTCTCTGTTCCTTTCTGATCTACTACTTTTAGGCTCTCTCTTTGCTTAGAGGACCCCTTTTAATATTTCCTGTAGAGCTGGTTTGGTGCTTGCAAATTCTTTCAATTTTTGTTTGTCCTGGAAGCTTTTTATCTCTCCTTCTATTTTCAATGATAGCCTAGCTGGATATAGTATTCTTGGCTGCATATTTGTCTCATTTAGTGCTCTGAATATATCATGCCAGTTCTTTCTGGCCTGCCTGGTCTCTGTGGATAAGTCCGCTGCCAATCTAATGTTTTCACCATTGTATGTTACAGATTTCTTTTCCCAGGCTGCTTTCAGGATTTTCTCTTTGTCACTAAGACCTGTAAATTTTAGTATTAGGTGATGGGGTGTGGACCCATTCTTATTAATTTTGAGGGGGGTTCTCTGCACCTCCTGGATTTTGATGCTTGTTCCCTTTGTCATATTAGGGAAATTCTCTCTAATAATTCTCTTCAATATACCTTCTGCTCCCCTCTTTCTTTTTCTTCTGGAATCCCAATTATTTTAATGTTTTGTCTTATGGTGTCACTCATCTCTCAAATTCTCCCCTCATGGTCCATTATTTGTTTCTCTCTCTTTTGCTCAGTTTCTTTATTCTCTGTCATTTGGTCTTCTATATCACTAATTCTTTCTTATGCCTCATTTATCCTAGCAGTAAGAGCCTCTATTTTTGATTTCACCTCATTAATAGCTTTTTAAAATTTCAACTTGGTTAGATTTTAGTTCTTTTATTTCTACAGAAAATGTTTTTATATCTCCAGATAGGGTTTCTCTAATATCTTCCATGCCTTTTTGAGCCTGATTAGAACCTTGACAATCGTCATTCTGAACTCTAGATCTGACATATTACCAATGTCCATATTGATTAGGTCCCTAGCCTTTGGTATTGCCTCTTGTCCTTTTTTTTTTTTTGTGGTTATTTTTTCTGCCCTTGCATTTTGTCCAGATAAGAATATATGAAGGATGCCACCTGGATGGCTCAGTTGGTTAAGCAACTGCCTTCAGTTCAGGTCATGATCCTGGAGTCCCAGGATCAAGTCCCACATCAGGCCCTCTGCTCATCAGGGAGCCGGCTTCTCCCTCTGCCCCTTGCCCCTTTCATGCTTGCTCTCTCTCTTTCAAATAAATAAAATCTTTATAAAGAAAAAAAAAGAATATATGAAGGAGCAAATAAAATACTAAAAGGGTGGCAAAGACCTCAGGAAAATGCACTTTAACCAAATCAGAAGAGACTTCAAATCATGGGGGGAGAATGGGGATAAAAATAAGTTCCAAAAAAAAAAAAATTAAAAAAAGAGTAAACAAATAAAGAAAAAATATAAAAAAAGAAAAAAAATTATATATGTATTAGACTGGTGACTAGAACAGGGTCACCCACTTAATTTTGGGAGTATTTTGTTATCTTAGAAGAAACTACATCCCAAAATTTTAAAGAATGAAAAACACAATGAAGGGATGGAATATGCCTATAAAGATGAAAAAAAATTTTAATTTCTAAAAAAGGAGTTAATAAAGTAAGTTGGTTGGGAGAATAAAGAAAAAGAAAGTGGAGGTATTTTGCTCAGGCTAGAGACTAGAACAAGCCTGGAGCTAGATTTATGGTATATTTTGATCTATTAGAAGAAGTTGTACCCCCAATTTTTTAGAAGAATAAACCCTATGTGTATACAAAAAATAAAGTTAGATACAATGAAGAATAAAATATGACTATAATAATGACGGTTCAAAAAAGATTTTTTTTAATGAAAGGTATTTTTAAGATAAACTAGTTAAAAAATGTTAAAAGAGGAAAGGGTAAAAGTTAAAAAAAATTAAAAGAAGAAAAAAATGAAGTTAAAAAAAATTAAATTAACTGCAAGACTTAAGAATCATGGGGAAAAGCCAGGAATTCTATGCTTTGCTTTCTCCTTCTCTGGAATTCCACTGTTCTCCTTGGTAAGTGAACTTGGTCTTGGCTCGATTTCTTGTTGATCTTGGGGGAGGGGCCTGTTGTAGTGATTCTCAAGTGTCTTTACCCCAGGCATCATTGCACCACCCTTACTAGGGGCTGGTCTAAGTAATCTGCTCGGGTTCATTTTGGGAGCTTTTGTTCCCTGAACACTTTCCGTAGAGTTCCAGAGGATGGGAATGATAATGGTGGCCTCCCATCTCTGGCCTGGAGGAGCCAAGAGTTTGGGGCCCCACTCCTCAGTGCACCCTCAGAGAAAAGTGCTCAATCACTCCCATCTCCCTGGCTTCTGGCTGTGCTCCCAGTTCACCCAGCCTGTGACAGGTTCAAGGTAATCCCAAGCTGAGAGCTCACTCCTTGGCTGTGTCTCTGTAGCCGGTTTCTTCCCTCTAATACCTGCGAGCTCTGCGACACTCAGACACCCCTGAACTATCTGTGACCCTGTGGGACCTGGGGCCATGCTGACCCCACGTGGGCTTCACCCCAGTTTAGTCTCTGGAGCGATGTCCCTCAGTGGAGCAGACTTTTAAAAGTCCTGATATTGTGTTCCGTTGCTCCGCCGCTTGCCAGGTGACGGCACCTCCCCCTGCAGTGTATCTTCCCGTCACTTTGGATTCACTTCTCTGCCATCCTACCTTTCAGAATGTGGTCAATTTTCTGTTTCTAGAATTGTTGCTCTTCTTCTCTTCAGTCTCCTTGGATTTGTCGGTGTTCACAATGGATTGATAAGCTATCTAGCTGATCTCCTGTCTCAGCCTGCTACTGATTGGATTCCTAGCAGTCAGTACTGCATCTTGTTCTCTTTTTTGAGGTGAGTTCTTCTGTCTTGCCATTCTGTCCAGGAAGAATAGGTGAAAAAGAGTCAAAATACTAAGATGTCAACAGCAACACAAGCAAATCAGAAGAGACCCAAAACTGAAAAAAAATTTTTTTGAAAAAAAAGAAAGGGAATATAATCAGACAGATGAATAGGATATAACAATACACAAGATCTTATGTGTATTTTGGTCTGTTTGTTAGAAAACTAGATCATAAAATTGTAAAGAAAAACTTATACATATATGAAAATTAAACTAAACACCTTGAAAGGATAGAATGTAAGTGTAAAAATAAAAATTAAAAGACAAAGAGGGAAAAAAATAAAGAAGGAGTATAAACACACAGGAAGAGAACAGAGCAATACACTATGTCCTGAGTCTATTTTGGTCTGCTTTTTAGAAGACACTATATCCCAAAATTGTAATGAAAGAAAAACTTATGTATATATGCAAAAATAAAATTAATTACATTGAAGGATAGAATGAAACTGTAAAGATGCAAATTTAAAAATACTTTAACACACACACAAAAAAAGAGAGAGAGAATATGGCCAGACAGGTGAAAAGAACAGAGCAATACACTCAATTCTGGGAGTATTTTGGTTTGTTTGTTTGAATAAACTACATCCTAAAATTGTAAAGAAAGAAAAACTATATGAAAGGGTAGAATGTAAGTATAAAAAGAAAATTTAAAAAACATTTAAAAAAAGATTTGATAAAATAAGAAATTGATTTAAAAAGGAAAGATAAAAAATTTAAAATTGAAATACTAAGGAATCGTGGGGAGAAAAACACAAACACACACACACACACACACACACCATGAATTCTATATACTATTTTCCCCCAGAGGAGTTTTGCAGTTCTTTGTGATTTGTAAATTTGGTCTTTGGTCAGATGTTTTCACTGATCTATAGGAGAGGCCTGTTTTGCTGATTCTCAGGTGTCTTTGCCTTGGGCAGAATTGTTACACCCTTGCCATGGGGCCAGGTTAAATAATCTGCTCCAGTTTTCTCTACTAGGCTTTTGTTCTTTGAAGGCTTTCCATGCATCATTAGAGGATAAGAATGAAGATGATGGCCTCTGAATTCCCAGTCCTGGAGCCAAAAGCTTAGGGTCCCAGTCCTTGATGAGCCTCAGAGAAAAACAGTCAATCATTCCCATCTCCTTGGTATCTGGCCACACTCCATGCTCAACCAGGCTCTGACTGAGCATTTCTATCTCAGGCACATGACCCCATTCTAAGTCTTCAAATCCTGAAGACTTCTGGGGCTCACACCCACACTGCTTCTTGGTGTAGGAGGTGGTTCTTGTGGTTCTGCCACTTGCTGGACCCTTGCTTGGAGAGTGGTCATTGGACCATGGCACAGTTCACAGTTTATGGCAACACCACACTGATAGCCAACTCTTAGGCTTGCTGATTGCAACTGGCCTCCTTGGTCAGATGCCTGGAACTCTGCTGCATTCAAGCACCCCTGGTATTCTGTGACCCTGGGCATCCTGAAACCACAGTGTCTTACTTAGGATTCCATCCTGCTTTGTCACCTGAACATCTTTTTGGCAAGGATGTCCCTCAGCAGAGCAGACTTAAAAGTTCCAGTTTTGTAATCCACTGCTGTATCACTTTCCAGTACTGACTAATGAAGGATCCCCCCCACCAATAGTCTATCTTCCCATATATCTCCTTAGATTCACTTATACACATGTCCTACTTTGCAGAAAGTGGTTACCTTTTTTTTTTTTTTTTTTTTTTTTGTAGAGTTGCAGCTATTCTTTTTTAGATCTCCAGTTGAGTTCATAGATGTTCAGAATGATTTAATAGCTATCTAGCTGAATTCCTGGGACCAGATGAAACAAAGGTTCTTACTCCTCTGCCATCTTGGACTCAGATAATTTATTTTTAATGTCTTTATGAAAGTCCCCATAGCTCTAGGTTCTTAGCCTTGCTTCTTTACCTTCAAATCTGTCTCACTTCATAAAATATTTTCTACCATTTTAATTTTCTCCACTTTTTGAGACATCTTTCATCCTTACATGGATGGAAATCTCTGGAGGATCTCTACTTTTCTCAGTAACACATTTTACCAATCTTGGGTAGTTCAGTCCAGAATAACAGTAACTGCAGCCTGTACAATCCCCAACCTCTCACACCAAATATCTCCTTCCTTTCACACCAAGTGTTTCCTGCATAAATTTTATTTTATGCTGTGTAGGTTTTGTCTGCACAGCATAAAAGGAAGCAAACAAGAATACACAAATAAAATTTTATTTTAAAACATTGTAAAAGTAATTGAGAGCAGAGATTCTTAATATGAATTTTATGGGATTTTATAAGAGTATATTAGAAACAGTATAATCTAAATGTTTGGAGGACTAACATTGTCATTTGTCTTAATTTCTGCAATTTTAGTTGTGATGACACATAAAAAGGTTTGTGGCTATTATAGAACCATTTTATTTAGAATTTCCTCATCTTGACTGTGAGAAAATAGTGTTTGCCTTTACCCAAGACCAAGTGAAATTTTTAGAAAAATGTTATTCTTTCACTAAAATATGGTAGTGGAAGTTAGGTTTATGATTCTTGGCTTAAGCAGTCTTTAGGGTTGAGGAGGAAGATGTTCTTTTTTAGTAAAAGTTAAAATGAAATTTCTCTCTAGAACAATACCTTGACCCTTCAGAATACTCCTTGTTCAGAAGTATCTTATTTTATTTTCCTCAACCTTCCAAAAGAATTTGAAAGAAAAGAAAAGGAAAAAAAATTGATTCAGAGTTTTTGATGCATTGGGAGGCACAACATTTTTCATTAACTCTCTTTTCCACTCACTGATGAGCATTGCAATCCCTGGAAAATATTGTATCAAATTATCTTTGAAACAGTTATGAAGTATTCACTTTTATAATAAATGGGGGATGCAGAAGGTGGGGAAAGAGAGACTTTCTTTGTGGGCTTCTCCACAAAGGACAACATAATGTCATCCTTATACCAGCATTGGCCAAACATGTGGTTCTTGACATTTGCTCAGGGATTTGCCTATATGGTACAAAATGAATTAGACAGGAATAAACAACTAAAATTTTATTTTAAAAATTATAAAGATGAGTTAGTACAGAAATTCTCAATCTGATGTTTATGGAATTCAGACTATGTGTGGGACTTCCTGATAAACCCCTTACATTTTTCTTTGTAGAGGGTCTATGTATTTTATTAGATATTCGAGTGCAGTTCAAGAGTCTCAAAGTGTTAATATGTATGGATGATATATATCACAATTTATTCATACAAAATTAAGTGGATTATTAGGAAATATACATTTTACCTGCTCTGTGTAGTGTATTCTCTCTTTGGTAACTGTCTTCATTTGGGATTCACAAATGGAGAGCCTACGAAGATGACTTGAGTAAATGTGTATTGTTTTGAAAGGTGATCACAGAAGTAGGTGAGGGAATTGGGGGAGTGAGATAGGAAGGACGAAAAGTCAAATGAAAGGTTTATTGTCAAGGTCACTTTATGGGTAACACATAAGTGCTTGACTCTGTAAGAACTTATAGAGAAATTAAAAAAAAAAATCTTTTTCTGCATTGTTCATCCTAAGAATAGAGACTATAACATTTGACTATTGATTTCCATCATCCCTAAAAATTGAAAATTGTCCTCAGAGGTGTTAAATTCATCTACCATACTGCCTTTCCAGGTTGTAGCCACTGGAAGGATGAAGGCTTATCTTCAGAGAAAGCCTCAATGCAGAAAAGCAGTGAGCCACAGAGTATGCTGTGATGAGGTATTGTTCACATGTTCAGAATTGTCTGCTACCCCTGTAGTTGAAGTACAAGGTGGACCAAAGAGCATGTGACATGGGGAACAAAAAATATCACCTCAATAATCAAATGGATATATCTGATTATTAAGATATTAATAAAATGTGTAATAAAACATAGAAATACTGGAGATTACATATTAGAAACATCTATGGTGTGGATATGTGCACTTCAAATTAACTTTCTCCATTCCCTGGAGACCACTTATGTGAGATGACCATGTGCTTTTATCTCTAGTTAGTCCTACAACCAACAAGTTTTTTTATGAAGATTGTGGAAGATAGTGCTGAAAGGTATAGGTAGGTATGTTCAACAATAGAATGAAAAATTAGAATAAAATATTTCAGTTTGCCATATTCCCAGATTTATAATATATGTTATTTATTTAATCTATCTGTATCAATATCTAACTATCTATCTATCTATTGAGAGAGAGAGAGAGAGAGAGAGAGAGAGAGAGAAAGAATACAGATATCCTACAAAGACAGGTGGAATTTTTTCCTGTCCAATTCAATTTGCTTATTCTTTCATCCCAAATGGAGTGATGTTAAGAAAACATAAACCAGTCTTGATTGTAAGCAGAATCTTGGTTTAATACTGGTGAATTAAAACAATATAACTTTGGTGACTGTATCTATGATGAATGAGAGAGAATATAATCCTATAGAAATATGTGGCAGTTGTCCACATAACACACAGAGGCATAAGCACATTGTTCTTTAGGCCTTTCTTCTGGCAGATGAAATGTGCTATGTACAGCATAGGAAACATGTTTTTCAGTATCTGTGCCTACTCTAACAGGAAGAAAGTCAGATTTTGTTTACCATCTTGTCTGTATGTAACGCCAGTGCAGCTGCATGTCTTAAATTTGTTTATTCTGAAGTTTGGGAGGAAAAGAGTGTCTAGACAAAGGAATGGTGTGTTAGCTTCTTGCCATTGTCAGTCAAAAGCAGCATGTGCTTTGTGCCATGTGCTGCTGTTAGCTACATCCCCCTCAGATTATAGTGTCATTGTTAAAGTTGTAGATACACCTAGTTCACTCAATGAGAAAAAATAGACATTCTGCCCTGTAACAAGAAAGCAAAGAACAAGAACAGTTATAGCTTTAAACATTTAAGAATGCGGATCAAATTATTTTTTTCCCCTTTCTCTTACTGGCAGGGACACAAATGTGTAGATAAGTCCAAGAAAAATACAAAATATCCAAATATTATGAACATAAGTCATGTTAGTCTCAAAATCCCTATAAGATACATCATACATAACAGTTGGCTCACATGTCCTTGAGATGAAAACTAAAATGTTGAACAGCTATTCATATTCTATGAAAAAGATTATCCAAAGGTGTTGAGTAGTATTTAAAAATAATAATTTGGGTGTTTTGTTCTGTTAGAATTCAACTGGAAGTTTTCCTGTACCTCCCTTCCCAGCTTTTTGAGGGCTCAGGTTTTTGTTTTTATTTTTTAAATAGATTTCAGATTATAGTTTTATATTCAGATACTCTTTTTAAGAATAACACGTGAAAACAAAACTGCTTTATAAATTCTGGGCAACAACGTTCTTCAAAAATAAGTTTGTTCCATGTAACATGTGCCATAGCAAATGATGATGATTACCTGTTTTTACATTTTATCCATTTGTAAGTTTCTCCATATGATAGTGAATGTAGGCAATGTATATATAGGAGAGATATAATTTTTAATTCCACTGTTTATTGTTGTATCTATGAACTTACTTCCTTAAATGTTAGGAAAATGTTTCTCAAAATAATCTAAAGGTTAACTTACCTATTATTGTTTGAATGTATGGTAAGAAATTCATATCCAAGAATCACTTTGGGAAAGGGGTGTAACCAAAGTATTAGGATTCACAGGAATTAATATATGATAAATAGAATGGTGAATAGGCAATTCCTCTTTATGTTAATATGACTGAAAAAATATGAAAAACAGGATGGATGGTTAGAATGTCTCCCTAAGGGAAATTGCGCCACAGATGGTGAGACAGACTGCTACAAAGTCTCCGTACCTAGAGATCTTTTGGGAGCCACCTCAGAAATATACACTGAATTTATTTACTTCCTTCCATCTTGGCCTGCCTTCTTTAAAGTTCAAACTACTCTGGTTACCACTTTGAACTACTTGAAATTGTCTCACAGCTTTTACTGATGCAGCCCTACAGTCCAAGCAGTCAACATGTGCTTTTAAAAATTACATTACTTATGTGTTGAAAGAGCAGAAGTCCATAGGGTGCTTGTGAATAAAACACATAAACAGTTTTTTTTCCCTGTTCTAAACATATGTGTACATAAGACATCTCCCAATACACACAGTACACCCCAAGATACCTGGTTCTTTAAATTCTTCTTCAACTTAGATCTGTCCTATATCTTGAATCAAGTTTAGATTAGGTTTCATATTTTTTGGTCACAATTAGATGAAAGAATGTCAATTTTAGTTATAAGAATTATTAAGTGTGGTTATCAAAATAGCCAAAACTGTATTTTTAAAAAGACTCCTTTCTCTCTCATCCTTGGTTTGCTTCATGCAACAAGCAGCAGCATGGGGCATGGAAGGGATCTTCTCTGTCTTGCCTTCTGTGGCTCTACTTCCTCTCCTCTCCCCATCCCAAGCTAGACTATCTTTTGATCCTCTAGCTTTATATCGAGGTAAGGAAGAGAAGCAGTAAGTAGGAGAGACCTGACTTCACTGACAACATTGTAACTTAATATAGCTACTTTCCTTGTAGGATTTAGATCTTACCCTTTAGTAGAGCACTTTGGAAGTTTCTCAGAAATGTCCTCACTGAAAAAATCTGATTATAAGTTTTCTGACATGAGTAATTATATTTTTCCTTCCATTTGTTCCTTAGGAATCATAACCTTAAGATCTGGGCAAACTGGCACTGATTTACCTTATTTGGTTCTTATCACACGTCCAGCTTAATAATTTTTAAAACAATAGTAGACTGGCTATTCTTCCAAGAAACAGTCACACATATTTTGCTCCCCTGTCTGTGGAAGGACAGAACAATTTTCATCCACCAGGAAGCATTAGTCACTTAGCAGCAAGAACAATTATTGACAACAGAATCTAAACAAATTCTTTCTCTTTCTTATCTTTTTAACATCAATCCATTTGTTTCCCTAAATGTGTGTTGGCTTTGAGAGGTAAAACTGTTTTCTATCATTTCTTCCAAGTCCCAGATAAGTGGAAAAACACCCAATTTTCAAAGAAGGAGTTCCTTGGAGATATATCATTCTTGACTTAAGGTTTCATTCAAACTATGGCATTTTACTATCCTGGTAGACATAGAAATCATACACTTGAAAAAAAATCGTTTAAGAATAGGTCTGCAGGGGGGCACCTGGGTGGCTCAGTGGGTTAAAACCTCTGCCAGGTCATGATCCCAGGGTCCTGGGATCGAGTCCCACATCGGGCTCTCTGCTCAGCAGGGAGCTTGCTTCCTCCTCTCTCTCTGCCTGCCTCTCTGTCTACCTGTGATCTCTGTCAAATAAATAAATAAAAATCTTAAAAAAAAAAAAAAGAATAGGTCTGCAGGAGTGCCTGGGTGGCTCCCAGGGTCCTGGGATCAAGCCCCACATCAGGCTCTCTGCTCAGCAGGGAGCCTGCTTCCCTTCCTCTCCACCTGCCTCTCTGTCTAGTTGTGATCTGTCTGTCAAATAAATAATAAATAAAATCTTTAAAAAAAAAAAAAAGATTAGATCTGCATTTGAGTAAAAAAGGCTCATGATATCTGTAGCCTAAATAAGAAAGGATTTTGTTTTTATCTCAGGTAGTAGTAGAAAGGTAAGGTCAAAGCTAATTATGACTCTGCTCTCACAAGGCCCTCTATACCTTCCTTTGTTCTGTCTTATAATAAAGTGGATGACTTCCAAATCTCAGATCACTGTGTTGAAGTTCTAGAACATAGGTGAGGTTCGGTGGGGTGAGGTCCAGAACCGATGACCAAGAGAAAATGCTTGAGACATCTTTGGTGCAAATTGGTGGTTTATTAAAGCACGGGGACAGGACCCAGGGGCAGGGAGAGCTGCTGCCCCAGGTTGTGAGGGATGGCAGGTTATGTACCATGCAGTTGGGGGAAGGTAAAGGAAAGGGAGGTTTCAACAGAACTTTCATATGCTAAAGAGGGCCTACAAGGTACTGGATACCAGAGATCTTGCAGAGTTGATCAAGGTTGTCTTTCCCTTTTAGCAAGCCATTAACATCCAGATAGTTGGGAGATTCCTAAAGAATGTCACATTTGTCCTACACAGGAGTGGTTGGGGTGAGGGGGAGATTGCGAGGTGTCAGCCTTTTGCTTGGGGTGAGGGGGAGATTGAGAGGTGTCAGCTTTTGCTTTGTGCTCAGCCAGCCTTCTGCTCCTTCATCAACTGCATGGTGAAAGATGGTTTCTACAGCTCTAGTTATTACATTCACATTCCAGGGAGCAGGAGAGAAAATGAAACTGAAAAATCAAAAGGCGCAGCAGACATGAAACATCTATTTTTTTAAGGAAGTTATTTAAATGACCAGTTGATGCAGTAGTTTATAATCCCATTGGTGCAAACTTATTTGCCAAATACAGCCAATTCTATTGGCTATATTTAGCTGCCAGAGAGACTGATATATCTATATCCTTAATCTTTGGGTGGTTATGTATTCTCTCACTATGAAGTATAAAAGTACACAGGTGGCATTTAGGGAGTCTCTTCCCAACTTCCTATAGCTTATAGAACCTGCCAACCTTTTCAATTTCATTGGATTTTTCACCTTTTTACTGTGCTTCAGTAATGTAGTAATTTTTTTTTTTAATGTAGCAATATTTTTGTTTCTTGAACATTCCAGGCTCATCTCTAACTCCCATTTTGGCATTTGTGCTTCTTTTAACCCAGAACTTTTTTTTCTCAGAATTTCTCTTTGATAACTCTATTCACTTACATCCTCAATAATGCTTTCTCCAATGAGTTTATAAGTCAGGAAGTACTTTCTCCCTACACAATCATTCCTTTTTAATATGTCTTCTTGTATGCAGAGAAGGTATGTCATTGTCTGAAATTATTTATTTACTTATTTCTTACCTGTCTCTATATAATAACTGCAGAGGGTGGTGTCTTCTTATCATTTAATCTTCAGTCCCTACATCTCTGCCAGGCATATAGTAGGTGCTCGATCTTTATTGAATAAATGCATGCATATGCTAACGTTTTTAATGTTTCTTTTTTCTCAAATGTAAAGCAGCTGCAAACGCAGGTGATTGTGTCTGAATGCTTTATAAAAATGTTTCTTGGTAGTGCTTATGATTGTTTTTATTCATCCATTACCTCAAAAAACCCTTCTTTGGGGTGCCTTGTGTTAAGCTCCCAACTCTTGGTTTAGGCTCAGGTCATAATCTCAGGGTCATGAGATGGAACCCCACATTGTGCTCTGCATGGGGTGTGGCGTCTGCTTAAGTTTCTCTCTCCCTCTTACTCTGACCCTCCTTGCTGTGCTCTCTCTCTCTAAAATAAACAAATCCTAAAAAAAAGCCCCCTTCCTTACCAGCTTATTTTTTAATTAAAGGCAATCCTAGCATTTTAAAATAATTCTTGAAACTAAAATAGTGTTCAAGGAATAAAAGCTACTATAGTTTACTTTCTTTAAGAAAAGGACTATATCACCCTGGGAACATTCAGTAATTCTAATTTCCTGCCTTTTTTTTTTTTTAATGGTATCTGAGCCATAGAATTAATATTCCCATTTAGATAAACCACAGAGAATTGAAATGTCCTAATTTTTGTCCCTATTCAGTTAAACTGTAATATTTCAAACATAGGTTTAGTTTTATCCTGGTATTACCTAATAGGTAAAAATAGTTCTCTATAGATAATTGTTTAAACTATGATGTCTTATTATTCTTAAAAACATAATCTCTTTTCCCTGAAAACTCCTGAAGTCACAGAATGCCTGGATATATTAGTTAACCCTAAGGGTATTACTTTCCTCCTTTTCAGTAGACCTTCACACAATCTTAGAACAAGAACTGATTATGATCTTTCAATGCCATATTTTGAAGCTCGGACAAGAACAAATCATTTTCCCATTGTGTATCATTCTCCAACTTTTATTTTCTGAAGATAATCACATAAAACTAATTCAAGACAATCTTAGATATACAACTACTGACTCTTGGAGCTTTTAATCACCTGAACTGCATTTGCACACTGATTTGCTGAGGAGATTTCTCCAGCTTTCTCTTTTAATATGTTTATAGAAGGGACAGCATTGATTTATATTTTCTGAAATTAGATATTAGGTATTTTTTTAAAAGATTTTATTTATTTATTCGACAGAAAGAGATAACAAGTAGGCAGAGAGACAGGCAGAAAGAGTGGGGGTGGGGGAAGCGTGCTCCCTGTTGAGCAGAGAGCCCGATGTGGGGCTCGATCCCAGGACCCTGGGGTCATGACCTGAGTTGAAGGCAGAGGCTTTAACCCACTGAGCCACCCAGGTGCCCCAGATATTAGGTATTTTAATGCATGTTTTATAGACTATATATTGAGAAAATATCTCGAAACAATTTGAATCATCAGATCATCTCCATGTGTGTTCATGTTTATATGTATCTAAAATTAATGTATATGTAATGAATTTATGCAGTAACATTTATGCACTAACATTTGAGATCAACTTTGCTTTGCTTAATTCACACATGCTACCATTTGATTATTTTCTTTTTCTTTTCTTTCTTTTTCTTTCTTAAACGGTACTTTTTTTTTTTTTTTTTAAGATTTTATTTATTTATGTGACAGAGGGAGAGATCACAAGTAGGCAGAGACAGGAGGAAGCAGGCTCTCCACTGAGCAGAGAGCCCGATGCTGGGTTCGATCCCAGGACCCTGAGATCATGACCTGAGCTGAAAGCAGAGGCTTAACCCACTGAGCCACCCAGGCATCCCATGATTTTTTTCTTTTTCTATCGAAAAGGTTTACATAAAACTTTCCAGACAGAAATTATAACTTTTATTTTTTTTGCATCTTTAGTAATTACCTCCTGCATGTTCTCCTTATCCTTGCCTTGTTGATGCTGTGTTTCTGCACTTAGAACTAATCTGTACATGAAGAGTTTCTTTTGTGCTTTCCAGCTCTGTACTACCTTAGCCTTCTGTACCATGTTTAACTTTTTTTTTTTAATCTTAAGTTGTGCATTTGTGAGGATAAGTGTATATGTGTATAAAAAACTAGTGGGGCATTATTTTAAGATGCTGATTTTTTCTACTTATGTGTCTTCATAACCCTGTTAGATTACAAATATTTGATAAATATAAGCACATTTTATTTGCTTTTTATCTGGAAAAATGCCAAATAACTTCATTTGCCTTCAATAAAAATTTCGTAGTACCCATCTGAATATATGTGAAAACTATTTTCCATGAAATTCTTCAGGGTCTGAAAAAGCTATTGTGAGTTCTGTTCCAGACCATTGCAAAAAAGCAAGTCAACTGAATTTTTTGGTTTCCCAGTTCATATAAAAATTATATTTATACTATATTGTAGTCTATTAAATGTATAATGGCTTTATGTCTAAAAAAACCAGTATACCTACTTTCATTTAAAAATACCTTATTGCTAAAAAATGATGACCATCATTTGAGCTCCTAGTGAGTCATAATCACTGATTACAGATATAACAATAATGAATACAACAATATGTAAGATTAGTGAACTATGTAATATATACTATAATAATGAAATAAAATATAATACTAAACTTTTAAATTTTGAAATATTGCTAGAATTACTAAAATGTGACACAGACATGAAGTGAGCAAATGCTGTTGGGAAATGGACCTGAAAGATGCTTGATGCAGAGATGTCACAAATCTTCAACTTATTAAGAAATATCATATCTTCAGAGTGCAATAAAGTAAAGCACAATAAAACAAGGTATGCCTGTATTATCCAAATCATCATTTCGATAAAGACCACCCTAGTTAAGTCAATTTCTTCCATCATCCCACTTCTTTGCTATCACATTAACCTATTTTATATTCTTCAAAATAGATATCTTTACCCACATTTTGAAATTTAATGTATATATGAATAAAATAAATAAAAAACACTTTATACTTTTAAGCATAGTATTTATTACCTGTTTTATAACTAAGAATACCAAGAAGCTCACTCAAGTGAAAAGGTAGTTGAGTGTAGGACCTTACAACTGTAGAAAATAGGGAAACCACTGTGGGTCTGGAAATTCCTCTTTGAAGAAGAATATGATACTCAAAGTGTTGTAAACTAAAGAAAACAACTGATATTAGGAATCTCACTAGTCATACGAAGAACATACCAACACCAGTAGAGGTAGAGCATCCAAAAAAAAGGAAATATTTCAAAATCCACATACAGGGAGGTGATCAATATCAGAAAATTTTGTCAGCAGTTAGCAGGAACCATCAAAGTGGATTACCAGATGCTTAGAGCTATGACATTAATCAAGTAACCCAGACATCAGCTCGATTATAATAAATGAAATAAAAACCAACCAACCAAACAAAAATATGCTGCTATTCCTAAGGCAAGAGGTAAGAATTGAGGTTGCAGGAATAAGTTAAACATTGATTTCTTAGACTAAATTATCAGGGGAATAGTGGAAAAGTAGCTAGAGTCCAGATACAGAGATCTCAGAATTAGTCTGGAATACCTATGAATTACGGGCTGGGGATTATAATAGATCCTATTGTCCCAAATAACTCACTTAAGAAGATAAAACTGAAGGGGGTGCCTGGCGTCTCAATCAGTTAAGCATCTGCCTTTGGCTCAGGTTATGATCCCAGGGTCCCAAGACCTAGTCCCAAGTCTGGCTCCCAGCTCAGCAGGGAGCCTGCTTCTCTCTCTGTCTGCTTCTCCCACTACTTGTTTTCTCTCTTTCTGAGAAATAAATAAAATAAAATAAAATAAAATAAAATAAAAAGCTAAAGCTGAGGAGAAAAAGCAATAAGATTTGAAAAACTGGCAAAGGCTAACATAATTAAAAATATATTTACTAAGATATTTTGTACATTATTTGAATCATGAACTATCTTATAAATATATAACCAAAGAAATTAATATACTATCTAAGCTTAAAACATTGTCCTATCTCTTTATTGATTTTTTTCTATATCTGAGCAGCTCTACTTTATTTTAAACTGAATACATTTAAAACTTTAAATAGTTTTACCTAAAATTTATAACAGTAAGTGAAAAATCTATAAGACATATGATCAATTAAATGTAGCTGTACAGTAGTTCTATTTCTAATTTTTTGAGGACCCTCCATACTGTTTTCCACAGTGAATGTACCAGTTTACACTCCCAGCAACATTGCAACTCCTGTATGATCCTGTAATTATACTACTAGGTATTTACTCAAAGAATACAAGTACAAATTCAAAGGGATATACCCACCCTGATGTTTATAGGAGCGCTATCCATGATAGTCAAGATATGGAAGCAGCCTAAGTGTCCCCTGTCAATGAATGGATAAAGAAAATGTGGTGTGTGTATATATGTATATGTATATTCTTCAAAATAGGTATCTGTACCTACATTTTGAAATTTGATATAGTGTGAATATATATTAATAAAGTAAATAAGAAAATAGTTTATCTTTTAAGCAGAGTATTTATTGCATACATATATGCATAGTATTTATTGCATATATTGCATAAATGGAATACTACTTAGCCATATAAAAGAATGAAATTTTGCCATTTGCAATGACATAGGTGAAGGTAGAGAGTATTATGCCAGACAAAGTAAGTCAGTTATGGGAAAAAAAATGCTATATGATTTCACTCATATTAGAACAAAGCAAAAGAAGAAGAAAAAGAGGCAAACCAAGAAACAGACTCAAATATAAACACCCTGATGATTACCAGAAGGAAGGTTGAAGGAGAAGGGTTAAATAGATGATGGAGCACTTGTTGTCATGATTACTGGGTATGGTATAGAAGTGTTGAGTCAGACTGTACATTTTGTATCTGAAACTAAGATTACACTGTATGCTAACTGGAATTTAAATGAAAATTTAAAAAAAAAAACAAAGCAGCTGTGGAAATAAATAAAAATAAAAATATACAGTATCATTGAATTTTAAATAGTTTAATTTTCTCATCAACATTATAACTTTTGCAGCCTCTTGGTGTTCTGTTAAAAGAGTAGATTAGACATGCTTAGAGGGATACTAATGAGTTTCCCCATTATATAATCAGAAGGATTAAAAGTAAATAATTTCATAGCTCTGTGGTTCTAAGTTATTTAAGTACAATGATTCTGCATCTCCTAAGATCTTCTCCAGAATCACCAGAACCCACTTTTGGCAGGACATCCATGGAGCAAAGATGCCTCAGTGCATGCAAATTGTAATCACTCTAGGTTCAAGGAAAAATGAACAGACAAAGAGAAAAATCCTAACCACAAATTTTCTACTCAACATTAAAAAAAAATATTAACTAGATTCTTTCCAATAGTTAATATTCAAGGTTATTATCTTTAACTATAGCATAAAAAACTCTTATGTTAGCAAATACATTTAAATACTTGGGTTTTTCAAGTTTGAATAATGAGATTATATGTTTATAAAAATTTTTCCACCGAATCTTTCCTTCTCTTTTTCTCTTTTCCTCTCACTCACAATCTCAAACATGCATTTTTTCCTCTTCTTAATTATACTAGTTTAAAATCTCAATTACTTACATACATGTATACTTGAAATTAAATTTTAAAATTTAATGTAATATATATTATGCCACACATTTTAATACATCATGTTTCCTAAATATAAATCCAGTGCCTATAAATAATTACTTTATAAAATGTTGTACCAAATTAGAAGTTTGAAAGGTAAGTCATAACTTCTTATTCTGAAGATATATGGACTCAGTGTCATGAAAATATGTGGGAAAATAGATATCCTCTTTGACATATAAAGTTTAGAATCATTTTTGTTGGTCTCTCATTTTCTGTTAAATTTAACTTGGAGATTCCTCCAACTTTGGTCAGGAGACAAAGCTTTCACCATTTATCAAAGGTTTTTCTTTGGAGATGTAAATAAATGATTTCCAATTGGAATGAAGCTCATTTCTGCTGTGGTAGGCACCTGTCTATGGTAACAAGACTAAGCCCACCACTTCATTATTCACATTCCACATGGCAGATGGCAGATGACAGTGACCTTTAGTCATTTTGTCCAGTGAGAGATTAAACTTAGCTCATAAATTGCCAATCTGCTGAGCCATCTGGTCTTTCACGGTGGATTTTCTTTAAGTCATTCACTAAGCTTAGGAAAATAATTTATTGACCACCTATGGTCTATATATTAAGGACTGTCTTAAAATTATAACCTGTAAACATTATGGGATAAACAGCATTCTATAAATGCTTCAAGTGAAATATGTACAGTATAATGTGTACATGTGTATTTTTAGAATATTTAAATTCCTTTCACATCAGATGTTTAACATCTGATATGTGTTCTGCTATGGAAGTGAGATAGAGTAGAGTGTAAATATGCTCAGTGTGAACTCAAATAGTGAAGAACTTTCACTTAGAACTATTCATAAAATTTATAGATAAGTGGATGGTTTATATTGTTGTGACACTTATTTTGCCATTATCCTTGTTTTAAAGTGAAATTGGAAGAATTTACAACGAATTTAAGATCCAGTGCTTAACCTTGTAATGTAACAAAAGATTCCAATGAATTGTCAGTCTGACCTTGATCTCAAGCAGGTAGTTTCCAACTTCACATATTCTGAATATGAGGGGCTCTGAAAAGAACAGATCACCCATACACTATTGGTAATTATGAAAGCTTGGGACATTTTATGGTTGTGAACATCCAAAATGGATGTTAACATTTTTGGAATTTAGAGATTTTTTCAGTTAACAACTTCACAATGAAAACTAATTTATATGTCAATTATCCTTAATATAAATGTGGTGCTTTGAGACATATACTACTATAATCCTTAGTAAATCCTAAAATTAATAGCAAAGCAATTATTTTCTCAAAGTACAAGTGAAAGTAATTATTACAGGAAGGGACAGCCAACACTTTAACTGAGCCAACTGTTTCCTTGGCAAGTGAATGATAGCAACTATTTAGTTTTTTAAATGGATGATTACTATTAAAATCAATGTTACTTAATAAAATAGTCATCATAGGAACAATGACATTTTTTTTAATTTTTTATTTTTGATAAACACATTTTTCTCTCCCTTTTTTCCTCCCCCTTTTTTCTCCTAATTCTGTGACTGCTAAATTGGTGATGGTCTCTGACTTCAGGGAGCTTGCCAAATGAGATAAGTATATTCATGGTCCTTGACTACTGTATTTCCTGGCATTCCTTCTGGAGACCACTATTCATGATGAGTATAGCAATCCAAGAAGATTCCATCCAATCCATCTCTTGGCCCCAGGGTAGATGTTGCATTTGTCATTGTTAAAGCAGAAGACAATGGGATACACTAAAGATAAGTATACAAAATCTAGGATAGAGGGTTAAATAAAACTATAAGATGATATTTGACAGAAAATGTGAATGTTTAGTAATTCTTCAAGGCCCTTTACTGATCGTTACTTTCCCCCTTGCACTGTGTGTAAGGCAGCAGGTTAGCCTGACTTGAAGTCAGGTGACTGCTTCATTTCCACTCCTTTCACATGTACATGTACAACTTTGCTACCACTTACTAGTTGCCTTTAAGTTGACTTGCTTGAGACCTGGTAATTGCATGCTTTCCTAACAAAAAGAATACTAATATCAATATCCACAAATATAGCTAAAAATAAATATGATAAAAATGAAATAAATATAAAAGTTCTTATAGATACCTTTGCCTACCCAAAGCTCTAGCATGAGGTCTTCTATTTCTTTCCCAGAAAGAATTATCAAGTATTAGAGAGATATCTAAAGCAAGGTATTTTCATACTACAGCTCCTTCCTTGACTAATACAGAAGAATATAAAAAGATGTAAAAGGCAAATAATTTTCAGGTTCTGAGTCAATGTCATTAGAGTATGTGTCTATGTACCACCTAAAATCATTTCTCCATATCATGTTTTGGTAATCCTGGAATAGGTGTTATTCTTTAATTTCAGAACTTCTACATTTTAATCTGATTTCTGCCATTTTCCAACTTTGTGTCTTTAGGGATTCACAATGACCTGGTACACACACAACCCTGTTTCTTATTTTATAAACCTTGGGACAGTACTTATTTTAGAAGGAAGCAGTGAAGACTGGATGAGGATATATGTAAAAATTTATCCTGTAGCTAAAATGTACAGTTTCTGCAACAATTAGTAGTTGTCATGATTTTTGAAGGGGGAACATCAAATGAAAATATAAAATAACTAGTCAAGGCATGTGAATGCCCAGGAAGTCTGTTGGTATTCTTGACTTTTGAAACATAAATTTCATCATAACATGTTTGTGGTTCTTTGACATATTCTTTTTTCTACTTTTTTTTTTAAATTCTTCTTGGATTACTTTTAGATCAAAGTAAAATATTTCATAAATTGACATCATTTTTTTTTAATTTTTTATTTTTTATAAACATATATTTTTATCCCAGGGGTACAGGTCTGTGAATCGCCAGGTTTACACACTTCACAGCACTCACCAAAGCACATACCCTCCCCAATGTCCATAACCCCCCCCCCCCCCTCCCCACCCCCCTCCCCCCAGCAACCCTCAGTTTGTTTTGTGAGATTAAGAGTCATTTATGGTTTGTCTCCCTCCCAATCCCATCTTGTTTCATTGATTCTTCTCCTACCCACTTAAGCCCCCATGTTGCATCACCACTTCCTCATATCAGGGAGATCATATGATAGTTGTCTTTCTCCGTTTGACTTATTTCATGCTTAGCGAAATAAGTCAAGCGAAGAACCAATTTTTAATAAAGTCGGATTTTCCAAAGATAACTTGCCATCCCACATGCTCTTCTTATTATGTGAGGTTGACAGTCAGAACTCAGTGGGTTTTTGTGACTATTTCCACCACAACAGTATAGAGGGAATGCTGTGAGATGAATTCTGAATGCAAGTCATAAAAGAACATGCATCTACCACATTGTTCATCAGCATACTTGCACTAGAGCCCTCCCTGTGTTGCCATGTGAAGAGTGTGATTGGTCCTGAGGCTTGTGATATGAAAAAATCCAAACCAACCCCCACAGAGAAGGATTGCATGGAGAAGTTCTGAGATCTCTGGATGAGAAAGAGGGTCCTGTGAAGATCCTTTTCTTCCACATTCCCCTTTACTGTCCCAGCTCCAGCTGCCATCTGACAGATACCATGTGAGAGAACCTAAGCCAGAGATTTCAGCCAAGCCCATTCAACAGAAACCATGAGAGAAAATAAAAGAACATTCATTGTTTTAAGTCTCAAAATTTTGGAATCGTTCATTGTATAACAATAACTAACCAGAACAATATTCAACATGATACAATTCTTCATGTTTTTATACGTACTGCCGTATATTACAAGTGCTTTTCTTGTTTTTCCTCTTCCCAATGGCAGTAGGCTACTGTTCTGTCTGAAAACATTATTTTCCTAAATGTTACCTTCTGGTAATCCCAGGAACTGTTCTATTTTGCTGCATTTCTTTTCTAGCAGTGTTATTTTTTATATGTTTTATTTTCCTTCTATGATAAAATATCAGAAAATATTAGGCAATTTTAAGTAGATAATTTATAACATTTATAAATCATTATCTATGTTTTTAAATTGGGATGGATTTGAGGGGGATTAAAGTTTCTCATTAAAAAAAGAAATGTCAGAAAATGTTGATGTTAAAAGAAGACCATAAAGATAATGCATACTATATTGAATAAAGACTTTCCCAGTCTCTAGTTAGAGGATATTTGGATTACTCAAATTTTTCTTTTCTTTTTCTGAAGACCAGAGGAAACAAAAGATGGCAATAATTAATTATAGAGTTTTTAAAGAAAAAATATTTTAGGAAATATGATTAGTTGAATAATTTTTGGTGTTCATAAATAGCTGAGAAAATGCCCCCATAATATGACAGAATGATCAATAGTAAAAGAAAGAAAAGGAATGACTCAGAAAAAAAAAAATTGTCATTATCTTGGAGGAAAAAAAAAAGTGGTTAAATTATTTTTGGCGAAGTGTCTAGAGCTATAACAAAAGTTCAGCTTTCTTGAGGTCTAGTTTCTCCAGTCAACCTCTCTCTCTAAATGGCTACCAATTTTATAACCAGTAGGAACAATATCACAAGGTTACCTGGTCTTTTTGCTCTGATATTTTTCAACCAATGCATTAATGTAAAAAGCAATTTTATTGGGAAGTTTTATGTGCTTCTATTTAATACTGATAACAGCAACAACAAATAGCATTTTGGTTCTTTGTTTGTCTTTGTTTTGAATGATAGACCCTAAATTGTCAACAAAGACTGAAGATTCATTGTATGAGAATAATAGTCAAATCCAATATGAATCCATTTTGGTATCTTCTGACTACCAAAGGAGTAGTGAATTCTACTTTCATTGTTTATGTCT
Source organism: Mustela nigripes (assembly GCF_022355385.1). Taxonomy (NCBI): domain Eukaryota; kingdom Metazoa; phylum Chordata; class Mammalia; order Carnivora; family Mustelidae; genus Mustela; species Mustela nigripes. Next base: position 186,831,970 of record NC_081557.1, on the reverse strand, counting down.
GCTTTCTTAATTTTACAAGTGATGTTTATAATAGGTTACCACCCAGGTTAAGCCTAGCATCAATGTCTTCTGATCTTGTGTATTATATTTTGCTTTACTCCCTTAGTGGCATGTATACCCTATTTTCCCCCACAGAACTTTGGAAGTTTTGCCCTTTAATAAATACCTTTAGAATGGGGCCCTTCCTTCTTTTGTTAAAACTCTCTTTGCCTTCAAGTTATGAGCTTGTATGTGTCTATAGCACATACATACACTGACTCAGATGTATACAAGAGAGGGAGATAAAAAGGGAGACAGAAAGAGAGGGATGTAGATTTTTTTCTTTGTTTCAAATCACTTATACTATCTCTGTCAATTAGGACATTAGGGTCAGGATGTTAAGATTTTGTAAATATTACTTCAGATAATTACAGTAATATTTTATCTGAAACTGAGTAAAGACTATAATGACAGATCTATTCATTTAAAAAGGAATATATAATAATGTCATGTAAATGTTAATTTAAAAATGATCTTCTCTTATTAGGGGAAGATATTCCAAACATATTGCTTTTCTTGAGCAACTACACACACATGTATTTAATGGCACTGATTTTTGTCATTCTTGTTTCACATCTCACTTATACTTGAAACAGAAAAGAAAGCACATTTCTAATTCTAGCAGGAAGATGATTAAAATACTCACTACATATTTTCTTTTTCCCCTCCTTGAAACACCATTGTATACACTTGTGGCTCAGAAAGGTCTACAGAAATATCTTCCAAGAGAAGTTACTAGAAGGAAAATGTATATTGTATAGACAGACTTTGATGGTTCATGTTAAGAAGCTAAATTTCTTCACCAGATTTATTATGAGGTCCATCATGACTACTTTCACTATTTGCTTTTAATTGTTTTCCCTCCAAATCACCTGAAATTCTCAGGAAAAGCTATTTATAAGAGTACTGCATAATGACATTGCCATGAAACTTTTAAAAAATGAGTATTCATAAATTTCCCCAAATTAGTCCATCTGAGTTAAATTCAGTTTGAATTTGAAAATTCAGTTTGAATTGGCCTTGTGGTATACACATTTTGTCTAAAGTTCTAAAACGTTTATTATTAAGTGTCAAAAATGACATATTAACGTAATCTTTAGTTGAAGACAGGTTTAAAGTAATCACGACAGTTCTTTATTATGCTCACAAAAATAGAGTTTTAATTGCTGAGCAGAGTACTCAGTAAGTGCTAATAAAGTGCTCTATAAAGAACACAAAGGTTTGCTTCACTAGAAAATATTTTGAAGTAATTTGCCTTTTTATATTATGCTATGATGGGATGGGGCATTGCCTACTCTCAGGATTCAAATAAAACACATAATTTAAAGTTAACCTAAATTTGAGCCATATAAACATTTAATTAAGAATGAATGAAATATTGTACTTAAGTAAAATATAAATAAAAAGCATCTGTTGGGCAATTTCTGAAAGGCAAGTGATATTTTATTCTGTTATAGGCATTCTTAAAAGAAATGTATAACATAATTTAAAATGGCAGACATTTTTCTTTATAAATACTTCCAACTAGTTTTATAGACAGTGTTATTTGAGAATACTACCCACATCCTGCCAAAGTACATACCAAATAATCTTTTTTTCCCCTGAAAAAAAAAGACTGACTCTGCCCATCCTGCAGAATTTGATATTGTTAGGTTGGGGCACATGAGATGACATTACCTACACTGATTAATTGTGTAGGTAATTAATTAATTATGTAATTGATTAATTTCACTTCCTGCAACTATTTTTATTTTACTGTTTTTAATCTAAAAATGATACTTTTTAATAGTATCCTTAAAAATGATGAGAACACAGCTACACCTAAATGGAGAATATATTTTGTTAAATTACTTTATGAAATTTATGGACAACACTTTAAAAGTCCCTAAGAATTTAATTTAAAAAATCTTTTTATTTTAATTGGCTAGTTCAAACTGGAATCTTTTCTTGTTCTTTTCTATGTGAAATTTGAGAACAACTCTTTAAAGTTCATTTTTGTTTGTTTTTAAATTCACTTTATTAAGGTACTATCTACATACAATCAAATTTGCCATTTTAAATCTATATGACTCAAAGAGTTTTGATGGGTATGCTGCTATGTAACTACTACAGGACCAATACATGGGACATTTTTATCACTCTATGATAGTTCTATCATGTCCCCCTAGAGTGAGTCTACTCTCCTAAACCTCTGTGGCAACCACTTTTCTGATTTCTAATTATAATCTTGCCTTTTCCAGAATGCCATATAAATGAAATCATACAGTATGTAATCTTTCGTGTCTTATTTCTCTGAATATAATGTGTTTGAGATTCATCAAGACTGTTGCATGTATTCACAGTATATTCCTTTTAATTGCTGTGTAGTAACTCACAGCAGTTTTTTATTCATTCACTTGTTGATTGCTAATTTTTTTTAGCTAATTTAAATAATGTGGCTTTGAATATTGGAATACACATCTTGTGTATTGGTCAGGGTTCTTTAGAGAAACAAAAAATACAAAATTTATATCTATATCTATATTGATCTATATCTCAATAACTTAGTGGCTCATGCTTAAACATTTTGTCTACCAAGGTTTAGTATAAGGCCAAAGGCTGTTTTTCAAAAGGAGAATAGTTATTAGCAGAGGATGGCAGGGCTTTGCTCCAAAATCCTAGGGTCCTATATGTTAATTCACCTACGGGCCTTCCAAAGGCTCCGAACAGTGTTCCTAACAGGAAATGACACTTGAAGTCCCATTGGTCTTCTGGATCATGTGGTCCAAGAGGCAGGGTAGCTTGCATAGCAGCCTGAACCTGTTGTTCAACCTTCTCTTGTGAGCATCACTCAAAACTAGCATCTTTTTGGGGTCACTCAGTAGATGGGCCTGGCCGATACATCCAAATGAGAGTGTTTGTTCCCCAAATTCAAAGAAGACTGCTAGGTGTTGTGTCTCTTTCTTGGTGGTAAGAAGAGCCAGATGTAAAAATTTATCCTTTACCTTAGAAGGTGTATCTCAAAATGTCCCATGCTACTAGATTCCATTGAGGTAGAAGGTCCCTGAAGTTTTGTCAAATGTATTGCTTATTCTCTGACACACAGATGTCTTACCCATAAGTCTGGAGTAGGTGCTACTTGTTCTCTAGGTTCAGTCGGCATAATGCCATCAATGTAAAGGGCCTGTGGGATATCTTGTGGAAATGAAAGGCAATAATGATTTCAGCAAATTAAATTATAATGGATGTCCCTGGTGAAATACTGTGAAGGTATATTGCTGACCGGATCAATAGCTACATACTAGGAACTAGAGGGTGTGTTAATTTGGCCAAGCAATAAAATCACACCTGATACATACTTACCATTGGTGTCACCAGCTGGTTAGGCTTATGATAATTCATGCTGATTCTCTAAGATCCACCTGTCTTCTACAAAGCCAGATAGGTATGGTTATTAGAGATGCAGTGGAAATCACCATCCTTTAAATCCTTGTTGATGGAATTAATTTCTGTAATCCCTCCTGCACTGGATATTTCTTTTAGTTTACTATTTTCCTAGGTAGAGAGAGTTCTAATGGCTTCTACTTGGCCTTTCCCACCATGATAGCCCTCACTCAAGAGCCTGGGGAAATAATATGGGGATTCTGCCAGCTGACTATATCTATTCCAATTATGCATTCTGAAAGTGGGAAAATAATCACAGAATGGGTTCAGGAACTCACTTGGCCCACTGTGAGGTGATCCTAAACTAAAACTCCATGCATCATCTGGAATTCATTAGCCCCGACTCTGTCTGGTGGCCCATAGTGACATTTTTGGTTTCATACAGTTAGTGTCAGTTCAGAGCTGTGCCCACTAATCCCCTAAAATTATGATTTTTTTCCTCTGATACAATTATCCTGATAAAGGAGTACAGGCTCCTTTACAGAAAGCTAGGAGAATGATTAGCCATATACATTTTTAGCAGTGTTCCAGGGTCTTTTCTCAAAGAGGTACAGACTCCATAATTCAAGAGGTTTGGGTCAGTAAAACTGGCTCAAATCTGGTAACTGATGAAAGAGACATGACTCTCTGTCGTTATGATTTAGGTTAGACTTTTATTTATTTGACCTAAAACTTTTCTACTTGTACAGATCAAGGAAGAATTTAGTAGACTTCCTATGTATTTTGTTTCTAAGAACACCATAACCAACTACCCAGTGCCATAAGTTTGTGTGAATAAGATTATTTTTATTGATGCTTTGACTCTGCTGTCTATTACAGAAACCATGTCCATCTTGTATTTAGTCTTTATTCCATTGTACATAGGTTTCCCAATTCAGTAACTGCAATTCTCACTGTAAGGTCTGGAGTATACAGAAAAGCAATCAAAGACCAATTCAAGGATTCTATGGCTCCCCTTACAAATTTATTAGAATATTGGTAAAAGGCATATCTTCTAGACCCTCTCAATCTAAAATGACAAATAAACTCTAACATTTTACTTTTACTAAGCCACTGAATCCCTTCCTCTACATTAAACCAAGGTATGTCCAGCATCTACAATTTGCTTTTTTTGGGGCTTTCTTTTGTTAAGTGTTCCAACCAACCAAATATTCTGTTATGTCCTCTCTTTCTCCCCAGGGTGAAGCATTCAATACAAAATCTCTACTTATTAAAACTATATTAATAAATTTAGCCTTATTCACTTTATTTTCTTCCACCATTATCCCATATGGTTGATTTGCATTTTCAGACATAGTCCCTAGATTTCTGTCTGTTTCAATTTCTCAAGTCTTTTGGAGTATAGTGTACCTCTGATGGGTCACATTTTGTGCCTTATTTTTAGAGGCTATTGAGACTTGAGGCTACTTATAGGTCTAGAGTGATAGCGGGGGTGTTTCCTAAGGAAACTCAACATTACTTTGAATGCACTGCCTCATGGGAGGCCTTTATGATTTTCTTGGGCAATCCAGAGTTAATGACATCAGGTAGGGGTGGTGATGCCACTCCTACTGGGAGCAGGAAGGCCTCTTCCCCTGCCAAAACTGACTCACCAGAATTTAGGGGCTCAGTAGACCTAGCTTCATCAGGATCTCTCCATATGTCCCTATTCCAACTTTAAGGACCTTATATCTTCCCAGTCAGTGCTCTCACGTTAACACTAGATTCCCTATGAGATTAGGAGTTCAATTTAGGCTGCTTTTTTGGATAATCACAGAATGGGATTGAGTCTGACTTTTAGCAATCTCAGCTCTGTGGCTGCAGGTGACAGAAGTCTCTTTCAGAGCACACACAGAGCTTTCAGATCATTTATGCTGCACTTGAGCTGGAAATCTGAGCTTATGAATTAAACTTTTTCTCACTTTGCAGTAACATTAGGAGCAACCAGGTAATTTTGTTATAGTCATTAGGTTTTCAAAAATGTTTGTTCCAGCGAGGGCTGGGTAGCTTAGTCGGTTAAGCATCTGCCTTCACCTCAGGTCATGATCCAGAGTCCTGGGATCAAGTCTCGCACTGGGCTCCCTGCTCAGCAGGGAACCTGCTTCTCCCTCTCCCTCTGGCTGCTGCTTCCCTGCTTATGCTTGTTCACTCACTTTCTCTGACAATTAATAAATAAAATATTTTAAAAAAATGTTTGTTTGAAGGTTTTATATACATCATCATCCAGCTCCTTGCTTCTTATAAGTATTTGGTTAGGTGTATTAATGGCAATATTTTGTGTATCTCTATTGCCAGATCATGCCATGTACTATCACTGTTCTCATTACTACTCTAAGTAGAGTCATCAGTGCCTTTAAATCTAATCAGAACCAATTATAGAAACTCCCAAAACTAATTCAGAAGACTCATTCTTGAAATTCCATTCTTCTAAAACCACTCTTTGGCACCAAATCTATATTGGTCAAGATTCTCTAAAACAGTAACACCTGTAGGATATATATGAAAATACACACACACACACACACACACAGGAGATAATGAGAGAAAGAAAGAGAAAGAGAGGTTGTAAAGAATTGCTCACATAAAGAATTGGGAAGCTGAGAAATCCCAAAATGTGAGGCCAAAAAACCTGGACACCAAGGAAAGCCAGCAGTGTAAGTCAAAGTCTGAGTCCAAAGGCCTTAGAACCAGGAGAGTCAATAGTATAATAACTTTTTTCACTTGGCAGAATTATTTTGAGATTTATTCATGTTACTCAAAGAATACAAAAGTATTATTTATTCAATGGTCCATTCTCTTTTTTTACTAGGTAGTATTTGATTATCTGGTAAACGACTGTGTACTTATTCACCCGTTTATGGATATTTGGGTTATTTCCCTTTGTGAACTAAAGCAAATAAATTCACTCTAAGTTTTTATGTATAAATTTTTGTATAGACACACGTCCTTTTGTCTTGAGTAAATACCTGAGTGCTGATTGTTTGTATCCCGTAGAATATATGTATTTAACATCTTAAGAGATTTTAGAAAAACTATGAATTCTAGAGGAGGTGAAAGCAAAGCACAGAACTCATGGCTTTTTCCCTGTGATTTTTTTTAGTCTTGCGGTTAATTTAATTTTTTTCTTTTTCATTTTTTGTTTTTTTTTCTCGCCTTCAGGTAAAATTTTTTTTAACTGTTACCTTTTTCTTTTTAAATGAATTTTTACTAGTTTATCTAATATATATATTTTTTCTTTTTTATATTTTTCTTAGGTGTTTTCTTTTTTTTTTTAAATTCTTTTCTTTTTTTTTCTTTTTTCTTTTTTTTTTCTTTCTTCCTTTTTGAACCTCTTTTTATCCCCTTTCTCCCCCCTCACGATTTGGGATCTCTTCTAATTTGGTTAAAGCATATTTTCCTGGGGTTGTTGCCACCCTTTTAGTATTTTACTTGCCCCTTCATATACTCTTCTCTGGACAAAATGACAAGACGGAAAAATTCAACACAAAAAAAAGAAGAAGAGGCAGTACTGAAGGCTAGGGACCTAATCAATACAGACATTGGTAATATGTCAGATCTAGAGTTCAGAATGACAATTCTCAAGGTTCTAGCCGGGCTCGAAAAAGGCATGGAAGATATTAGAGAAACCCTCTCGAGAGATATAAAAGCCCTTTCTGGAGAAATAAAAGAACTAAAATCTAACCAAGTTGAAATCAAAAAAGCTATTAATGAGATGCAATCAAAAATGGAGGCTCTCACTGCTAGGATAAATGAGGCAGAAGAAAGAATTAGTGATATAGAAGACCAAATGACAGAGAATAAAGAAGCTGAGCAAAAGAGGGACAAACAGCTACTGGACCATGAGGGGAGAATTCGAGAGATAAGTGACACCATAAGACGAAACAACATTAGAATAATTGGGATTCCAGAAGAAGAAGAAAGAAAGAGGGGAGCAGAAGGTATACTGGAGAGAATTATTGGGTAGAATTTCCCCAATATGGCAAAGGGAACGAGCATCAAAATCCAGGAGGTTCAGAGAATGCCCCTCAAAATCAATAAGAATAGGCCCACATCCCGTCACCTAATAGTAAAATTTACAAGTCTCAGTGACAAAGAGAAAATCCTGAAAGCAGCCCGGGAAAAGAAGTCTGTAACATACAATGGTAAAAATATTAGATTGGCAGCTGACTTATCCACAGAGACCTGGCAGGCCAGAAAGACCTGGCATGATATTTTCAGAGCACTAAATGAGAAAAACATGCAGCCCAGAATACTATATCCAGCTAGGCTATCATTGAAAATAGAAGGAGAGATTAAAAGCTTCCAGGACAAACAACAACTGAAAGAATTTGCAAACACCAAACCAGCTCTACAGGAAATATTGAAAGGGGTCCTCTAAGCAAAGAGAGAGCCTACAAGTGGTAGATCAGAAAGGAACAGAGACCATATACAGTAACAGTCACCTTACAGGCAAAACAATGGCACTAAATTCATATCTCTCAATAGTTACCCTGAATGTTAATGGGCTAAATGCCCCTGTCAAAAGACACAGGGTATCAGAATGGATAAAAAAACAAAACCCATCTATATGTTGCCTCCAAGAAACTCATTTTAAGCCCGAAGACACCTCCAGATTTAAAGTGAGGGGTGGAAAAGAATTTACCATGCTAATGGACATCAGAAAAACTAATGAAATTGATTTTAGAAAACATAAACTATTATTTTAGTTTATTAGCCAATTTTATAATTAATTGAATATAATCAATACATGTTATGTGGAGATGTGGGAATTTACAGAATATAATTTAAATTTACATTAAAATATTATTTACAGTATCACCCAAGTGTTGTCCCTTGTATATGTAAAGGGTATGTAGCTCTATGTGTAGGCAATGTTCTGGGAAACTATAAAACAAAGTAAACAATGGGTTTACTTATTTATTTCTGGAAAAGGGGAATAGAACTAGGTAATGGAGGTTGAGTGGGATTTCTAACTTCAAGGTTTATGTAAAATTTTTTTTTTTAGTACATAGAGTGTTATTTGAATATTTGATCCAAGAATGGAGCCATTTATTGCTTGAAAATGAAAAGTAGGATTTGACACATGATTGAATACTATATGCATTTGCTATCCCATTTTTAATTTTTTTATCTTTTAGTTTTTGCCTTCACACTTTAAAGCAAAATAATAATTAAATTAAATTATACAATAAACCTAGCTATTTCTGCAAGGCTCAATTGCTAGAACTCCCTACTGGGTATCTGCTCTTACTCTAAGACCTAAGTTTAACCATTATAAAATAACAATAATAAAAGCAGCACAGGAAACCTTTCCCCCAAAGAAAATTTAATTATCATTGATAATGTCAATACACTTATTGAAAACATCTGTGCATGGGTTAAAGATTTATACTTTCTTTTCATTTTTCTAACCAAACATTCCAGTGAACTTCAAAATCAAATGTGGACAACTCCATACTTGCCCACATTTCAGGGAAAATTTTGAAAAAGTAAACATCGCACATTTATTTCTAGGAACAATTAAATTTGTGCTAGTATACGTGAACATGGAAGATATAGTTTTGCATTTGTGACAGTTCTTATAATCTAATTTTTAAAGATAGTTTATTTTAGATGATACACTCCTAGGGTAATTTTCTAGGAATTTATAAATTCTTAAGATTTAAATTTATGTTTGGATAAAGAAAGTTGAAAATTTCAGAAATGAAGAGGCTGTCTTTTTTCCATTGGACATTCTTTCCTGCTTTGTCGAAGATGAGTTGACCATAGAGTTGAGGGTCTATTTCTGGGCTCTCTATTCTGTTCCATTGATCTATGTGTCTGTTTTTGTGCCAGTACCATGCTGTCTTGATGATGACAGCTTTGTAATAGAGCCTGAAGTCCGGAATTGTGATGCCACCAACGTTGGCTTTCTTTTTCAATATCCCTTTGGCTATTCGAGGTCTTTTCTGGTTCCATATAAATTTTAGAATTATTTGTTCCATTTCTTTGAAAAAGATGGATGGTACTTTGATAGGAATTGCATTAAATGTGTAGATTGCTTTAGGTAGCATAGACATTTTCACAATATTTATTCTTCCAATCCAGGAACATGGAACATTTTTCCATTTCTTTGTGTCTTCCTCAATTTCTTTCATGAGTACTTTATAGTTTTCTGAGTATAGATTCTGTGTCTCTTTGGTTAGGTTTATTCCTAGGTATCTTATGGTTTTGGGTGCAATTGTAAATGGGATTGACTCCTTAATTTCCCTTTCTTCTGTCTTGCTGTTGGTGTAGAGAAATGCAACTGATTTCTGTGCATTGATTTTATATCCTGAAAATTTCAGAAATGAAACTTGCCCCTTCTAAACATACTTAACTCTTATCCATTATTCTTTATTTGCCATTTTATTTCTGGTGTACCAGATAATCTTATGAAAAAATACTAACTCTGGAAAAGGAGATATTAGAGAGGAAATAATAATTTAAATCAAATCATATGACTTATTTTACTGAATCTTCTTCAATGGTTAATATCTCCTATAAGCTTCCAATTCTAATTATGCTAACCATATCTGCATATTTTCAAATTTGTCATTTTTCAGTAGTATTGATTATTATTGCTTATAGAATTGAATCCAATAATATTGAAACAGATGAATATTTCTCAATAGCAAGAGAGAATATCATAACTTTCTAGACTAACTAGAAAATATTTGAATATGTGTAGGCATGATTACACTGGGAGGTTTAATGAAGAAGACACATACTTGTACCTTCCCCCTGAACCAGAAACTAGGGCAAATGGGACAGACACTGAAACAGACTAATGCAAATTTGAGTTTGGTGATGCAGATACCTTTGAATTGGTGATGTGATTTTCCCAAAATAGAAAAATAATTCTTGATACATTTTTCAAACCAAATGAAATTTTCTACTGATTTAATATTTACCATCTGTACAGAGTAAATTGTGAAAAATACTTTGCATTTTTATGTGACACAGAGTTAGCATTTAAGCTAAATGTATCAATAAATGCATTTCCCATCTAGGTGAATGTCCAGCAGCATACTTATAACTCAGATAGCTTTTGTTTTGCAAGACTGTTGTGTGCATTTGAGCATGTCAACTGTCCCTAGCCTCTTTCTACGAAACACCAGTATATGTCTGCCTCCCCTCTATAGATTTAAAAATACCCCAGTGAGAATGACTTCTATGGCAATAACTAACTTCATCTTTTAGTAATTCCCTGAAAAATCTTTTTTTACTCTGCTGTAAGTTGGCCTTTGAAGATCTCTAAAATAAAACGATGTTCAGTTCATTCTTCCAGTTGCTCTAAGGCTACTGCTGTTCAGTTAGTGCCCTCCTATGTGCGGCCCCATATAATTGTATTTTGTATTGGTTGCCAAGAAACTCAGAATTGAATATAAAATAGAACTATAACACTCATTTGAGGCCCTTCACCCACAACTTTAAAAATAAATCTGACTTTATTTCAAAGCTACTATTTTGATATTTGGTCTGAGATTTTTGTTTTTTTCTGTTTTGTTTCTTTCTGTTTATGTGTGTTTTATTTATTTATTTTATTATTTTTTATTTTTTTTAAAGATTTTATTTATTTATTTGACAGACAGAGATCACAAGCAGGCAGAGAGGCAGGCAGAGAGAGACGGGAGGAAGCAGGCTCTCTAGAGAGCCTGATGCGGGGCTCGATCCCAGGACCCTGGGATCATGACCTGAGCTGAAGGCAGAGGCTTTAACCCACTGAGCCACCCAGGCACCCCTATGTGTGTGTTTTGTAAGCTGCCTAGATTCCTCTTTAAAACAAGGTTAGATACAGTGAAGTACTGAGATAGAAAATACAGTATACACAACATGTATCAAGTTCTTAGTGTCATGGGTTTTACCTGTATTGAATTACCTACAAAGTTGAAGTGTTCCCCGGAGATTTTAGAATCTGGAAAAAAAGTGTTGAGTAGTATTTGGAATTTAAGATGATAAACCGAATGAATGATTTATATAATTTATAATAAATTCAATGAAAAGGATTGATATAAAATTATTTTGTTACATAAATTTTTATCTCTATGTCAAACTTCATTTGAGTATTTGTCTCAACAATAAAGAACTATGACACGAATATTCAAAAGCATGTTTTCTTGGAATGATAGAAGACTAAGGTAAGCAGAATATACATGATATAGAAACATATAAGGCATGGATAAATTTCACTGGCTTATTCTGTCAATTTTTGGTAAAACCATTTTCTCATAAGTAGGGGAAAATCAGGTAGGTAGACTTACTGAACAATTTAACAATTGACATCAGAGGTTTCAAAGCAAGAACTTCGGAAAAAAAAGCACAGTTTTATATGTGATAGATTATGAAAAGATATTCTTGGGATATGATAGGCTATATGTAAGGCACAATAATGCACACAGAGATAGGTGCATTTATATGACTAGATTTTCATATAGACTTATGTAAAATGATCACTGTGAAAATATATAAGCATTATATTTTGCCAGAGCTAGCTAGTTGTCTTAGAACACTATGATGTATGACAAAATTTAGTTTTCCCTATGAGTATTACTGAATACTTGTTTTTGTCATAGAGACAGAATTCTTTACTTATGTGATAAAATATGTTATATATGACAATAATTAATAAGGTAAAACAGGCATTAAAGATTTTTCATAGAAATCTTTTTATTGTATTCATATAAATATAAAAGACCTTGGAAATCTATAAAAAAAAAAACCTTATCATATTAGATTAAATCATTTATGCTTTTTTTCCCCTGTTTTTTATCACTCTCTATTTCATTGTAGAACTCTGGCTTATTACAAGCATTTATGGGAAATGTGTGTGCATGTGTGCACACGCACAGACACATACAGAACCAGACTGAAATGTCTACAGTTGACTAGGACCAAAAGACTCTTTAGCTTATTGCTATAAAGTTACCTTAAATAAATAATTTTATTCTTAATTTTTTTATCAATAAAAACAAATAGAATGATACTTGTTTTTTATGTTTGGTAATATCTTTTTAGGATATAAAAAGACAGTATAGTTCAGTAGACAAGATCATGGGCTCTGGGATCAGATTGCATAGATTCAACCCGAATCCCTCAGTTTGGCAGCTTGATGACCTTGGTACTGCTCATATGTTGTTTACAAGAATTTAAACAAAATTAAAATGTTTAGGAAAAGTTTTTGGTTTAAAGTGTGAAACAATATTAAACTTATTAGTGTATATTGACTTACTTTTTGACATAGTAAAGGCAAAAGAGAGTCTCTTACCTCTTTTAAAACAACACTATAAAAAAAGAATAAATAATAAAACAACACTATCTCCCAGAATAATGGAGAATAGACATGCAATATAATCACTATGCTCTTTTTGATTACTGGTTGAATTAAAGCTTAGATTTCCATTCACTTTCTGCATGAACACTACTGAATATATATCACTTGTTTTCTCTTTCTCTCTCTCTCATGCACACACACACACATACATACAATGACAAATCATAATTTAAACATAATAATGCTTGCTATATTTTGGACTCTGTTAAATGTTTATTTCTTTGGAAGAAAAAGGGAAACAATTATATCTATGTTAGTATTTTAAGATATATATTTTCCCAGCAAGTTCATTGATATTTGCAAAATAATCAAATCAACTGGAGATAATTAAACAGCAAAGAATATTTAATTTCAAACATCAAGAGTGTTTGATGTACCATACCATATAATATGCTGTCCTTTATGACAATGCTTCATTTCATATTTCTCACTACCCTCCAACACCCAGAACAGACAACAACAGCAGTTCATAAAAAGAGGATAATTTATTCATCCATTAAGAATTCCTAAATTCTCGGGATAAAAATATATGTTTATAAAAAATAAAAAATTAAAAAAAAAAGAATTCCTAAATTCATGGGGTACCTGGGTGGCTCAGTGCGTTAAGCCTCTGCCTTTGGCTCAGGTCATGATCTCAGGGTCCTGGAATGGAGCCCCACATCAGGCTCTCTGCTTAGTGGGGAGCCTGCTTCCCCTGCTCTCTGCCTGCTGCTCTGGCTACTTGTGATCTCCTTCTGCCAAATAAATAAATAAAATCTTTAAAAAAAGAATTCCTAAGTTCATTCAATCAATATTGCACACCAAAAGGCCAGCACTAATCTTTAAGGGATAATGCACTTTCCAATAAAGAAGGAAGGAAGGACATTTAAGAGCCATGCCCAAGTCTTCAATGAGAGACCTGTGTCTATGAGACGACTATGAGATTTACAGGAAGAAAATTTTTAAAAATTACTATAACTTAACTTTTACCATTAGGACTAGTGAAAATCCTTTCATCAATTTATTTATTACATGGATTACTTATTATATCTGATTTTGTACTAAGTAATAGACATCTGAGAATTTACTAGTAAATAAAAGTTTATATTACCACAGAAGGGCATAAAAATATCCAAAATAAATTAATAACATAATATTTCCTAAATTATAAGTACTGTAAGAAAAATATAAAAGCAAAGGTTAATAAGGAAGGTCAGAGGTGATATAAGTATATTTAACATTTTATTTTATTTTATTTATTTATTTTTTTTAAGATTTTATTTATTTATTTGACAGAGGGAGATCACAAGTAGGCAGAGAGGCAGGCAGAGAGAGAGGGGGAAGCAGGGTCCCTACTGAGCAGAGAGCCTGATGCGGGACTCGATCCCAGTACCCTGAGATCATGACTTGAGCTGAAGGCAGCGGCTTAACCCACTGAGCCACCCAGGCACCCAGTATATTTAACATTTTAAATGGGTGGACAGGAAAGACCTCACTGAGAAGGTGATAGTTGAACAAATACTTATAGGACCTCTGGGCCTTGCGACTATCTACAATGTTAGGGATTCCAGGCAGAGGAGAGAATGCTATAAAATGTAAAGTAGAGGGCTACCTCCCATGGTTAATGAGTAAAATTGCAAAAAAAAAAAAAAAAATTTAAGGAGGAAAACATAGAAAAGTCTTTGGAATCTTTGGCTAAGGATGATTCTTTGACTTCACACTAAAAGCATGATTTACAAAAGGAAAAGTTGATAAGATGGGCTTTATCAAAATTAAAATCTTTTGATCTGTGATGAACAATGAAAAAATGAGCTTTTTCGGGAGCTCTGGGAGAAAATATTTGTGAATCACATATCTGACAAAGGACTATTATCTAGAATATATAAAACAGCTCTCAAAACTCAAATGCATTAAAACAACCAAATATTCCCATTAGAAAATAGACAAAGCATGAAGAAAACTTTCACAGCAGAGGATATATATATGGGAAATAAGCATACATTAAGTTGATCAACATCATTAGCTATTAGAGAAAGTAAAACCACCATAAGTTATCACTATTTTACTGTATAAACCTAATAGAATGGCTGAGTTTAAAAATAGTGACAACTCCAAATTCTGGTGAGGATGCAGAGAAAATTGCTGGTAAAAATATAAAACATTGCAATCATTCTGGAAAACTATTTGGTAGTTTCTTTAAGGAACCTAACCATGCATCCATCATATGGCCCAATATTTGAAATCTGAGGCACTCATTCCTAAGAAATGAAAACTTATATTCATACAAAACTTATACATGAATGTTTATAGCACTTTTATTCATAATATTCCCAAACTGTAAATAGCCTAAAGGTCCTTTAATGGACTAAGTGAAAGTTTCTGACAAAAAAAATGAAATTTAGTTTTAAAGAAATCTAGAAAAAAATAATGAGCAAAACAGGCCAAGATAATCTTATAAGAGAATATTGAAAGAGATACTTCTATCATTAAATATTAAAATATATAAATATAATTGGCAAATTATGTATTACTATCACAAATATTAAAAGGTACACCAATAAAACAGAACAAAATGGCCCCCAGAAAATAAATACTGTGTTGTGTGAGTTATACATGTGCATATGATATTGTATATTGTGTAAAAAGATACAAATACTTATAAATGAGTACTTGACAATATCCATGAAAAGAAATGAAAGGACTCAAGACTATTCAACCTCACAAATATTCATAGTAATGAGAATTATATCAATAAATATTTTCTCTATAATTTTGTAGAAATTTAAAACAATTATGCTTGGAATAATGGTATAAATATTTCATATATTACTATTAGAAATTTAACTATTAAAATTTTTAAAAATCAAATCAAAAATTAATTTATTTACTTCTAGTATCCCACTTTAAGGATATAATTCAAAAAGTGGTCAAAATATTTTTCACAATATGACTATTCTGCAAAAGTTTATATGATAAAATATTACTTACAATATTTAATAACTGGGAAAGAAAAAAGAAAAATGGTTAAGTAAAATATTGGACATATGGTTTGTAGGCATTAAAAATTATTTTTTAAATAATACAATGATAGTATAATATATTCCATATAATATATTTAATATGAAAAAGTTACAAATAGTTGTCCCATACATATTTATACCTTTTATTTAAATGTAATATACTTATAGAAAATCATATAAATATATGTATTGTATCATATATATGCATATTTACATAGATTAAAATCTAAAAGATGGATGCCTGGGTGGCTCAGTGGGTTAAGCCGATGCCTTTGGCTCAGGTCATGATCCCAAGGTCCTGGGATTGAGCCCCACATCGGGCTCTCTGCTCAGCGGGAAGCCTGCTTTCCCCCTTTCTCTCTGCCTCGCTCTCTGCCTACTTGTGAGATCTCTCTGTCAAATAAATAAATACAATATTAAAAAAAACAACAACTAAAAGATGTTTTACAAACATATTAATGGAGTTTATCTCTGGAGTAACATAATAATTATTTTCCCAAATGTAGTACCCAGGATTTCTAAACTAATCAAAGGAAACTAGAAATGAAGTAGCACTCCTGATTATCACCAAGTGTAGAGGTTGAATTACATAAAGGTATCTATTGATCAAAAGGAATGGATCTCCTGAGAGGCAACTGACCTGGACAATTCCTTCAATAATCTGTTCTAGCAGGTTTCATTTCTCCACACTCCCTCTTATCCACTCCCATTAGATCATTCTAAAGATGTTAAATAACAGACATCCCAACCCAGATGCCAAAAGGCATTTGGTGATGGGTTCGATCTGCCAAGCGATCACTGCTATTTATCAGTAAAATTAGATGTCCATATGAATGTATGTATAGAAGGAAATGTTAGTGTTTACTCTAACTGTATATGGCTCTCTGTTGCCATATAACGCTCACTTCCTTGATATTTACTGTCAGACATCATTCACAGATATTTCACAAACAGATGGTTTCTTTCACTGGGTGAGGAGCCACTTCAAAGTGTTTTGATTCCTGACCAAGTTGAATATCATACTTCTTTAGGAAGATTTTCTTCCTAGATGCAGCCTTGCAAATAAAATCAAGAATAATCAGAAAACTGCACAACCCTTTCAGCTTAACTACCTTCAAAGAGCAGACAGCAAAGGACTCCTCACCATAGCAACATATTGGAAATTAACTAATACTTGACATTTCTTCAAAGGCAAAGTTAACATTATGGGAGATGCTCTTATTAAGACAACTGACAGAAAATGTGATGTGAAAATTCACAGAGATTTATGTTTGTCATTAACATTACTTTCAAGCTAAAATCAAAGGTGTTGAATATACTGCTTTTCTTCTTAATTTGCATTCATCCAGCCTATACAGCCCTAAATTCTTTCAGCACTAGAAATTTTTTCTCTGCTTGATCAGAATCTAGGAGTTTTAAGATATCTTTAATTTTTTTATAATCAGAGTTTAAGGTTGGGAATAAATTTTCTAGACAAAACCATTTTCACTGATTAAAAAGCTTAAGTTTATAGGAACATAAACATTTGTAACAACAAAACTCAGTATAAGATAAATGTTAATGGAAATCATTGTAACAATAAACACAAAACAATAATTTCAAATTTTCAATTCTCGTAGCATCTTCTATCTCACTTCCTTTAGCATTCCTGTTTATTCAGATGAGATTATATCTATTACATATATTTAGGGACTAACTCTCACATCTAGATCTAGGGAGGCTGACTTTGAAAGCATCTTTTCTGTGCATGTAGTCGGCAATTCTGATAAATTTTAGGTATCAGAGACCTCAGAGAGGCAATTTTTACATTGGTGACTATAGTAGAAACTCAAATAATATTTCAATAATTTAATAATTAAAAGATCAGAGCGGGGCACCTGGGTGGCTCAGTGGGTTAAAGCCTCTGCCTTCGGCTCAGGTCATGATCCCAGAGTCCTGGGATTGAGCCCCGCATCCGGCTCTCTGCTCAGGGGGAATCCTGCTTCCCTTCCTTTCTTTCTGCATGCCTCTCTGCCTACTTGTGATCTCTGTCTGTAAAATAAATAAATAAAAATCTTCAAAAAATCAGAGCTAAGGGGAACAAAAAAATCAAGTTATGATTAGAACATTAAAATAATTTCACATCTTATTTAAATTTTATCATGATAAAAAGAAAATATTGGCCTAAAATCTTTGTTCATTAAAAAATTAAAATTTTAAATAATTTTACTTATCTAATTTTTTCCAAGTGGGAAATGAGGTGAGATCAACGGAAGAGACAAATTTCTTTAATGGAATAACATTTGTTCATCCTATTTTTGTCTGCTTGGTATACTCTTTCAATACCCACCACCAAGACTTGCATTAAACATCCTTTGGCCATTGTTTAATTCTTATGAACACCTTCAGTAATGTCAATAACTTGAATTTAGCCAACTTTGAAAATTATATTGTTTCAATTTTTACCACTTTCTCTGTTTTCATGAACTCATTCTTATATCCCCATGTCTACAATTAACCACCCTGAGAATCAAATATTTTCACAATCTAATAGCTACTCTCAAACTTGCCCTTCTTTGCTTTCTAACCAATAACTAATAGGCTCTTATGCCACAGTTTATAATAATTATAAAGAAAAATCACACATATATGGAAAGATCTGGTTTCTCACTCCTGATTGGTGATATATCTGAGTCTCTAGAGTTTTTCATTCCAATATGGTGTCACACCATTTTTTTTTTTTTGTTCTCCTCCTACATTTAATGACTAGGAATATCTATTTCTCTCAGTACTTCCTCAATATCTTCCTCTGTTATTCACAAAATGATTCTTTCTTTTCTCTCTTTCTTGTGACATTGTCTAGTGCTTCCAGAAGTGTTGGTTTAGATTCTTTGTTCTCTTCTCCATTACTCGTCTCATTAGTTATTTGGAATGAAAATAAAAATTTAAAGGCTAATACTGTAAATATAGTATTTGTAAAAATACTAAAATAACTTGTAATTCTATGATACTTTTTAAACAATCATGTTTCAGCCTCTTTATACAACAATAATCTTAAATTTCTTTAAGAATAGAAAAATAATTTCTTTTAAAATTGTTATCATTGGCATTTTGAAAATTTTCTTCTTTAAAATTTGTTGTTGATAATGTCATGTAAGTTTTTATGATCCAAGTTTGGGAAAACTTTTACTAAATTTAAGTTGCTAAAATTCAGAATATATATCATACAATGTATAGTCCTGATTTTTATAACAAGATGATGGGTGAATTGGCATGGTGAAGGGGAAGTACATTCTTTGCAGTCATTATTGTTGCATAATAGTTTGCAGGAATATAACTACACATGAATTAACTGTGAACCACAAAAGTGTATCCCACGTAACTAAAACTAAGTGTATTTCCAACCCAACTTCCTATTACCAGATTCCCCCAAAATGTCTGTGGCCACTGCCATGCTACCTTAGATAAAAGGATGTGGTGTCTGAGGGAAGTCTGACTGAGAAAAGACAGTGATCTTTACATTTGTGGTAAAGTATCTTACTTCTGCACACTTTACAAAAACATATGACCATGCAAACAGATTTCTAGAACCCCTTTCAGGGCTTTGGAATGGACTTATGTAAATGAGAAGTCCTTTATCTTGAGCTTGATTAGCTTCATTGTAAATATCCTTATGAATATTCTTACTATATTTTCACATATATTTCCACACTTTTCTCACTTATTCTCCTTGTCTTCTCATACACTAATCCTTGTTTTCTCGATGATCCTGTGGATAGGGAAAGTGTACCACCTCATCATGTATCTGCCGTATCTGTTAAAGTAACTATCACAGAGATAATTGAAACATAAAGAAAAAATTTACTATTTATTTAATTTAAAAAGAATGGTATACTGTTAAATTAAAAATCTGTATGTAAAATAACTAAAATAAATTGGAAATATAGTTAAGAACCACCATAGAAGATCAGGTGAGAAAAATGGCAGCTTGGACAATGCAAGGAATTTGGGGGGCAGAGGATGCTTCAAGATTTATGATTTACTAGGTTTGGCAAAACTTGTTGATGGCTTGGAACTAATAAAGTGAGAGTGAGCAGTAGGAGAACATTGAGTGTTTAGCTTGACCAAGTATATAGAATAAAACTAAAATGGGAAAGACTGAATAAACATCAAGTTCCAGTTGGAAACTGAGGACTTAAAATTTTGACATATTAAGTTTTGGTGCTTATGAGATATTCAGGATAAGATATCAAGTAGGAAATTCAAAGTGGTTTACAGCAGAAAAGACCAAAGAGCCTCATGATATCAGGGAGTAGAGGCAATGGCTTTGCCAAGCAGCCTTTAATAATCTGCTATAGTCATGGGGGCAGAGACAAGGAGAACAAGTGGTTAGTACTAGAGAATGAGAACTAGATGAAGCAGTGATGTAAAGTAGGAGTCTATTGTGGGAAAGAACTACATGACTTAGTAGTTAGTGATTACCTAAATTAGAAGCATTCATGTGCTTGATGACAACTCATAATCTGAGAGAACTCCTAATGCCAAAGACCCACCAGGCACAAGCTTGTACTCAGACAAACTCAGATTTATTGACTCAGTGCAAAGAAGGAGGGCGTTCCAAGGGAACCATGGAATAGCACTCAACTAAAGGAAGGAGGAAAACATCTTTTGTACTATTTGGATTCCCTCTGAGAGATTATAGGGAGGACAATAAAGGAGTGTAGGTTAGTTGTTTCTGTGACAGGATCTGAAGAAGAGGAGTGAAATAGAAATGGCTGCCTTGAGGGGAGGGTAGTTTAACAATTGGGTATTTCCAGTGACGGGTATGACAAGTGGGTCTTCGAGCGTTACTGGTAATAAAGCAGTTAGTTACTCAGCGACAGTTGTTTTGCCATTTTATAGTTGCTACATGACCTTGGGAGAAACAATGTCTCCTATCAACTCTGCAGCTGACATTGTAAATGTCTACTCTCCCAGCATAGTTAATAGTAATATTACTTTTAAAATTTTCAGTCTCAGCTGATTTTTAGTTTTTCAGCCACAACTAGGCTTTAACTCTTTTAGTAGCAGTGGAGTGGCCATGTTAAAGATATGGCTGCTCTAGGAAGGGAGCCAGCAAAGGTGGTCCAGTGGCAGATACCAGAAAGTACAATGGTGAGGAGAACCTAGAAGCAAGTGTCTGACAGGCATCTTTATTTCTTTAACAACAAGAAGACTTATGATCATAATGCCATTCATTTCTCTATACTCTCTTCTCCATACTCTATACTCATTTCTATACCAGAAATTCTACTTTTAGAAATCTACCCCAGGAAATAATATACAGATGCACATATAGTTTTATGCAAAGATGCTCATCACTACATTGTTTATGACACCCAGATGCCAGTTAAATTCATTCTATATTTTGAGATTCAAAAGAGATTAACTCAATCTCCTTCTTTTGGGGGTCCTTACATTTCAATATAATTGGTTTGCCTCAACCAATTTTTTGTTTTCCTTTTTTTTTTTTAACTTACTTTCCATGTGGAACTGAGTTTCTTTCTCTAATGGAGTTTTAATTTTAAGTGTATATAATGTCCCAAGTCTTTCCCCTCTGAATAAAACATCTCATTTTATTTCATTTCTGTCTCCTAAAATACAGTTGGCCCTTCAACAATGTGGGGATTACGGACACCAAGTCATAGTTGAAAATCCACATATGATTTTTTACTTCCCTGAAACTTACCTACTAATAGCCTACTGTTGACTGGAATAGTTATCAATAACATAAACAGTCAATTAACACGTATTTTGTATGTGATATGTATTATGTACTGTATTCTTACAATAAAGTAAGCTAGAAAAAAGGAAATTTTATCAAGAAAATCATAAGCAAGAGAAAATACATTTACAGTATGATTATGTATTTATTGATACTGTAAATTTATTTTGAAAAACAAATTCATATTTATTTACAGGTATAACAATTCATGTATTGATAGTGGAAAAGCAGTAACATGATTGCTTTATAGTAGCCTAGTGTAATTGATAGGATTGCTTCATGGAAACCTAAACTATACACTAATGAATAAGTCATTATAAAATTTTTTTGACATAGGGTATTACAATAATATTATTAATACATGATTAGAAACACTGTTGCATATTTTAAAAAGCCACTCACCTGTGATGTTAGGCTGATATACAATTTTTCCATTTATGAGAGAGGGGCATAATGTATGGTGATGTAATTCCTTGAAAGCAAAGTTAGAAGATAGTAAGAAAGTTAAT
The DNA here is from genome assembly GCF_022355385.1 of Mustela nigripes. Taxonomy (NCBI): domain Eukaryota; kingdom Metazoa; phylum Chordata; class Mammalia; order Carnivora; family Mustelidae; genus Mustela; species Mustela nigripes. The sequence continues at coordinate 186,809,926 of NC_081557.1, read as the reverse complement.
ACATTATTAATTTTATATTAAATATCACTGACCTTATGCCTATGTAAGGATAGACTATCTCCTTCCATACAGAACCTGCACATGAAGCTCTACATTATGAATACTTAGTTGATGATGATGATGCCTTAATTCTTGTTGTACAGTTATTAAATTTTCACACACATGCATGAGATTACTTTTTTAACTGTATGTCATGATGATTATTTTCTATTCATTATGTGAAAGTGGATCATTGTAAGGGTCTTAATTCCCATCATCTTCACACTGAATGGGCTGAGGAGGATGGGGGTGGTGCTGGTCTTGCTATTTGAAGAGTAGCAGAGGTGGAAGATAAAGAGGTGGTTGGGGCGCCTGGGTGGCTCGATGGGTTAAGCCGCTGCCTTCGGCTCAGGTCATGATCTCAGGGTCCTGGGATCGAGTCCCGCATCGGGCTCTCTGCTCAGCGGGGAGCCTGCTTCCCTCTCTCTCTCTCTCTCTCTCTGGCTGCCTCTCCGTCTACTTGTGATTTCTCTCTGTCAAATTAATGGATAAAAGCTTTAAAAAAAAAAAAAAAAAAAAAAAAAAAGAGGTGGTTGAAGGTGAGGCAGGAGAGGTGGGGACACTCTGTGTAACTATGAAAATACAAAAATTTTTTTCCTGAGTTTTCTGCTTTGTCATTGTTCCAAAACTGTGCCTATACAGAACCAATCCTTCTTCTCCCATTTGCTTTAGTATCAGTGCCAAATTATAGAAGATCCCATGCCATAAAGAAGTCAAAAGCTGTCTTGAATAATCAGAACACTTCTGTCAGATTGTCTCATCTCAGTTTGTTTTCTGGCAATACTTCTTCTATACCTTTTTCCTCATTGTCTGGTACTGGTTGAGAAGCACTCATCTCCATCAAGTTGTCGTCTGTTAATTCCTTTCGTGTGGTGTTTATTAACTCTTGAATTTCTTCTGATTCATATAGTGAAATTCTTCACCCTCCAACTTTTCTTTTTTTTTTTTTTTTGGCCATATCCACACACTCTTTCATGCCTTTGATTGGCTTTGTCATAAGTCTTGTGAAGTCATGCAAAACATCTGGACATTTTTCTCCAGCAAGAATTTATTGTTTTGGGCTTGATGGCTTTCACAGTGTGTGTGTGCGTGCGCACGTGTATGTGTTTAACAACAGTGGCATCTTTAATGCCAGGTTTTCATGATGTTCTATCAGCGTTCTCTTCCATACAATCCTTTCTGTAGAGTATCATATGTAATGAATCTCAAAGGTCATTGTGAATGCTGATGTAGAGGATAAATTAGAAATATTGGGTTTCAGGGGAAGTAGACCATTTTGACATTTTCTGTGTTGAACTCCTAGTGTGGCCAGAAGCATTGTCCATTATCAACACAACTCAAAGTTCAGCATTTAGCAGCTTATAGATAAGGGCAGTCCTGATCCTAAACTAGACTGCATTTACACAAAACAGTAGAGTTAGCCTATCCCTTCCTGCCTTAATACCCATTTCTTCTCTTCCTAATAATTGTCCTGTGTGACATTTTTCTCCAGAAAAGAATACTTTCATCTGCATTAAAAACCTGTTCAGGGGGGCGCCTGGGTGGCTCAGTGGGTTAAGCCGCTGCCTTGGGCTCAGGTCATGATCTCAGGGTCCTGGGATCAAGTCCCGCATCGGGCTCTCTGCTCAGCAGGGAGCCTGCTTCCTCCTCTCTCTCTCTCTGCCTGCCTCTCTGCCTATTTGTGATCTCTCTCTGTCAAATAAATAAATAAAATCTTTAAAAAAAAACAAAAACAAAAACAAAAAACCTGTTCAGGCAGATATTCTTTCTCCTCACTGATATCTGTACTGGCATTTGGGAAGTTGTATACTGCTTTTTGATGGGAAGAAACTGATTTTTCTGTTATCTTGACACTTTACAAGCTAAACCTCTTTCTAAAATTATCAAACTATCTTTTGCTCTAGTTTTAGGTTCTTCATCTTCCTTTTGCAATAAGTTATCATATTATCATTCCATTTTTTTCTCAAATCATATTAAAGTATATAAATATCCCTTTCTTATAGCAATCCTGCACCCACATAAAATCTACATTTTCAAGATAAAAGGGTATTTTGCAAAAATGTAAGGTTTTCTTTCTTGTTAGAGTAGCTATGGGGTTGACTTCATGAATTTCCTTTTTTTTTTTTTTTACAATTATCCCTACACTGGTTTCATTTATCTTAAAATGGCAAGAAACCACTGCTGCCGACCTTAATCTATTGTACATACCAAGCAGTTCTTTTTCTTGTACTGTTACGACATTTTTCTGTTTCTTGGGAGTACTTTCAACATCCTTATATGGGTCCCATTGTGTTATTCAACATGCATGCAATTGTATTAAGCATAATGAAAAATATGCAAGAATCACAAGATATCACTTTTTACTGTAATACATAATTTACTAGAGTGATGAATTGTTCACATGGAGCTGATTAGTGTCACATGGTGTTTTAAGCTGACACTTGCAACATTTGAGTTTCCTGCAATAGCAACTGAAGGTAGCTATGAAATTATTCCAATAAAGTGTGTACTACAGTTAATTTTATGTAATTATGATTTAATACTGAATCTTTACATTTACATTTCTCTCAACTGTAAATGGTACCATGTACAGTCTGTGTCTGCATATGTAAGTTTTAATAAATTTTAACTTTTGTAATAGATTTGTGTATATTTTATTGTAGTAAGTTATAAAATAGACTAGAATCTACATATATTTTATGCATTCGTGACATACCTTTTTCTTAGTTTTTGACATTTCTAGACTATGTGATTCATGTGCAAGCTTTTTCAAATTGTTACAAATCTCCAAACAATGTATCAATATATATATTGAAAAAGAACACATGCATAAGGGGACCCATGCTGTTCAAATCCACGTTGTTCAAAGGTGAACTATTCATTTATGTATGCTCCACCAATCTTCAGTTTGTTCTCTATAGTTGAGAGTCCCTTATGGTTTGCTTCTGTCTCATTTTAAATTTCCTTCCCCTATGTTCTGTTTTGTTTCTTTAATTCCATATATGAGTGACATCATGCACTATTAGTCTCTGACTGACTTGGTCACTTAACATAATACATTCTAGCTCCACCCATGATACTGCAAATGGTAAAATTTCATTCTTTTTGATTACTGAGTGATATTCTATTGTATATGTATATACCACATCTTTATCCATTCATCTGTAGATTAAGGTCTGGGTTCTTTCCATAGTTTGGCTATTGTGGACATTGTTCCTATAAACATTGGGGTGCATGTGCTCCTTTGAATCAATATTTTTGTATCCTTTGGGTAAATCTTAGTAATGCAATTGCTGCATCATAGAGTAATTTTATTTTTAACTTTTTGAAGAAAATCCATACTGTTTCTCAGAGTGGCTGTACCAGCTTGCATCCACACAACAGTGCAAGAGGATTCCCCTTTCTCCACATCCTTGCCAACATCTGTTGTTTCCTGAGTTGTTAATTTTAGCCATTCTGACTGGTGTGAAGTGGTAGCTCATTGTAGTTTCGATTTGTATTTCCATGACTATCAGTGATATTGAGTATCTTTTCATATGTTAGTTAGCCATCTATATATCTTCTTTGGAGAAATGTCTGTTCATATCTTCTCCCCATTTCTTGACAGGATTTTTGTTTTTGTTTTTGTTTTATGAGTGTTAAATTGGATAAGTTCTTTATAGATTTTGAATACTAGCCCTTTTTCTGATGTGTCTTTTGTGAATATCTTCTCCCATTCTGTAGGTTGCCTTTTAGTTTTGTTGATCATTTCCTTTGCTGTACAAAAGCTTTTTATTCTGATGAAGCCCTAGTTATTCATTTTTACTTTTGCTTCCCTTGCCTTTGGAGATGTGTCTAGCAAGATGTTGTAGTGACCAAGCTTAAAAAGGTTGCTGCCTGTGTTCTCCTCTAGGATTTTGGTTGATTCCTATCTCACATTTAGGTCTTTCATGCATTTTGAGTTTATTTTCGTGTATGGTGTAATAAAGTGGTCAAGTTTCATTCTTCTGCATGTTGCTGTCCACTTTTCCAAAAACCATTTGTTGAAGAGACTGTCTTTGATTCCATTAGATATTCTTTCCTGCTTTGTTAAAGATTAGTTGACCATACAGTTGAAGTTCTATTTCCGGGTTTTCTATTATGTTCCATTGATCTGTGTTCCAGTACTGAAGTGTCTTATTGATTATGGCTTTGTAATATGGCCTCAAGTCCAGAACTGTAATGGTTCCAATTTTGGTTTTCTTTTTCAAGATTGCCTTGGCTATTAGGATCTTTTTTTGTTCCATACAAATTTTTGGAATGTTTCTTCCAGCTCTATGAAAAATACTAATGGTATTTTGATAGGGATTGCTTTGAATGTGTAGATTGCTTAGGGTAACATAGACATTTTAACAATATTTTTTCTTCTGATCCATGAGCATGGAATGTTTTTACATTTCTTTGTGTCTTCCCCAATTTCTTTCATGAGTCTTCTATAGTTTTCTGAGTACAGATCTTTTATCTCTTTGATTAGGTTTATTCCTAGGTATATTAAGGTTTTTGGTGTAATTATAAATGGGGTCAATTACTTGATTTTTTTTCTGCTGCTTCATTGTTAGTTTGTAAAAATGCAACAGACTTCTGTGCCTTGATTTTCCATCCTGTGACTTTGCTGAATTCTTATATCAGTTCTAGCAATGTTTTGGTGTAGTCTTTTGGGTTTTCTACCTAAAGTATCAGGTTGTCTGCAAAGAGTGAAAGCTTGATTTCTTCTTTGCCACTTTAGGTGTTATTTATTTCTTTTTTGTTGTTTGATGGCTGAGGTTAGGACTTCTAGTACTACATTGAAAAGTGGTGAGAGAGGGCACCACTGTCCTATTTCTGACTTTAGGGGAAATACTATCAAATTTTCCTCTATTGAGGATGATATTCACTGTGGGTCTTTTGTGTGTCTTCTGTGATGTTAAAGTATGTTCCCTCTATCCCTACAAGGTGGAGGATTTTCATGAAGAAAGGATAAGTTATTTTGTCAAATGCTTTTTCTGCATCTACAGAGGGGATCATATGGCTCTTATCCTTTCTTTTAATGTGGTGTATCACATTGATGTATTTGCAGATGTTGAACCACCCCTGCAGCCCAGGAATAAATCTCACTTAGTCATGATGAGTAATCAATTCAATGTACTATTGGATCCCATTAGCTAGTATCTTAGTGAGAATTTTGGGGTCCATGCTCATTAGGGATACTGGTCAACAGAATAATTATCCTTTTTAATGTGGTCAAGGTAATGCTGACCTCATAGAATGATTTTGGAAGTTTTCCTTACATTTCTATTTTTTGGAGCAGATTCAGAAGAGTAGGTATTAATTTTTCTTTAAATGTTTGGTAGAATTCCATAGAAAGCCATCCAGCCCTGGAATCCTCTTTGTTTGGAGATTTTGATTACTGATTCAGTATTTTTGCTGGTTGTGGTCTGTTCAGGTTTTCTATTTCTTCCTGTTTCATTTGGTAGTTTGTATTTTCTAGGAGTTCATCCATTTCTTACATATTGCCTAATTTGTTGGCATATAAGAGCTCATAATATTCTCTTATAATTTTTATGTTTCTTTTGTGTTGTTGTTATTTCTTCTCTTTGATTCATGATTTTATTTGTTTGGGTCATTTTTCTTTTTGATAAGTTTGACTAGGAGTTTAGCAATCTTATTAATTCTTACAAAGAACCAACTCCTAGTTTTGTTGATCTGTTCTACTGCTTATTTTTTATTTATTATTTCTATATCATCGATTTCTTCTTTCTTTTTCTCTCCTGCTGCTGGATTTAGGCTTTATTTGCCATTCTTTTTCCAGCTCCTTTAGGTGAAAAGTTAGGTTGTATACTTGAGAAGTTTCTTGCTTCTTGAGGAAGGTCTATATTGCTAGATATATTTCATTTTCATTGTTTCCATGTATTTTTTAAAATTCTTCTGTAGTTTCTTGGTTTACCCATTTATTTTTTAGCAGAATGTTCTTTAACCACCATGTATTTGTGTGACTCCCAAATTTCTTCTCTTGTTTGATTTCAAGTTTCACAACATTGCAGGCTTAAAATATGTATGGTATGATCTCAATTTTTTGTACCATTTGAGACCTGATTTGTGACCCAGTATATGATTTATTCTGGAGAATGTTCTATGTGTACTCAAAAAGAATGTGTATTCTGCTGCCATAGAATGAAATGCTTTGAATGTATCAGTTAAGTCCATCTAGTCCAGTATGCCATTCAACACTCTTATTTCCTTGTTGAGCTTATGTTTAGATGATCTGTCTAGTGCTGTGAGTGGGATGTTGAAGTCACCTACTATTATTATATTATAATCGTTGAGTTTCTATAGTTTTGTTGTTAATTGGTTTATATATTTGGCTGCTCCCATGTTAGAGGCATAAATATTTACAATTGTTAGATGTTTTTGTTATTTTGCTTTACAGAATCAGTGATTTTCCTGTCTACCTTCATGATCTAATAGTTTTCTTTCCTTCTTATTTGCAGCTTCCTTATTTTCTATCATTTTAACTTCTATATCACTGATTTGCTCTCCTACTTCATTCTTCCTCATTTTTATGGCCTCCACTTGGGACTGTATCTCAGGAATAGCATTTTAGGTCTTTTGTCTCTACAGTAAGGGATTCTCTAGTGTCTTGTCTCCTTTGTTCAAGCCCAGCTAGTATGTTTAGAGTCATTGTTGTAAATTCTAATTCACACATCTTACTTATATTTGTATTGATTAAATCCCTAGCAGTGAATACTACCTTCTGTTCTTCCTTTTGGTTGCATTTCTCCATTTCATCATTTTGTTTCAAAGGTAAAGAAGAAACAAAGAGGAAAAAAAATCAATAATAACCACAGGAAAAAACAAACAAACAGATAGATCCTGTTTTGGTCTGCTTATTAAAAGAAACTAGACCCTAAAGTAAGAAAGTAATTTAAAAAAATACATAATACAATGAAAGGAAACAAACAAACAAAAATATATATAAAATAAAGAATTGAAAAAATAATACTAAGAACTAAAGAATAAAAATATACAAAGAATGCTGTATACTATTTTCCTCAAGAGCTTTGCAGCCCTCTGTGATCAGTAAGTTTGGTGAGAGTGAGCTGTTTGTGCTGGTCTTCAGCAGGAAGGACCTGTTGCATTGATTCTCCATTGTGTTTGCCCCAGTGAAAATGCACCTCCAGTGCAGAGGCAGGCTTGGTGTAAGCAGCTCTGGGCACCACTAGGTGGTGCTGTTTTGTTCCTTGAAGTGGGATGAATATGGCTGTGCCCCACTTTCTAGCCCTGGAGATGAAAATTCACTCCCCTACTTTTCAGTAAACCATCATAGAAAAGCAATCAATCACTCTGGTCTCCCCAGTTTCCATCAGAACTCTATGTTCATTCCTCCTGTGACCAAGTTTTTTTTTAACTCAGGCACACTACTAAGTTTCAAAACTCCAAATTTTATGGACTCCCACAACTGGACCTGTGCTGTTCCTCCTGGGGTGGGGGTCTCTCCAGGGTTCTGCCTTTTGCTGGGCCTCTCCCAGGGAAGCAGTTGCACAACCTGCAGTAGTTTGCAGTTTATGGCAACAAAGAGCAGAGAGCAGACACTAGACTCACTATTCTCAGACAGCTTATCTGCTCCCATGCCTAAGAACTCTGCTGCACTCAGGTACCCCCCATTCTTCTTGTGACCCTGGAGAACCTGAGAACTTGCCATCACACCTGGGAATCTGCTTCACTTCACCACCTGATCATCTGTAAGCCAGGCTTATCCCCCACTCTAGCAGATTTCTTAAGGTTCCAATTTTGCATTCTGCTATTTCTAATACTCTGTGGTTAAGTGGTATCCCTCTCCTCTGCCATATTCTCAGCTATCTCATACTGGATTTAAGACTCCATACCTTCTACCTTCCAAATCGTGTTCACTTTTCTACTTGTAGACTTTAAGTATTTGAGACTCAGCTCTCAGATTGATCTCTTGGGTGTTCAGAATGATTTGGTACATATCTAGTTGTGTTCAAGGGAAAAGATAAACTTAGGGTCCCCCTACTCACCTTAACTGCTCCCTCAAAATTGTGGTTTTAATTGGACCCATCACCATATTTACTTATTTAAAGCATAAAGTATAAAGTCCATCCATTTCAACATGATTGTTTTTTCTTATACTCGTGTCTATTTTTTTGTATTAGTGTAAATGCAGTATTATGAGATCTATGTGTGATAACTATGAGATTCTTTGGTTTAGGTATTGGGCAGGTAATATACCTATAGGTAGAGATTGGGGTTTCCCAAGCAGAAAGTAGACTTTCATAAAGCCACTCATTATGGGAAGAAATTGATCATAGTAAAGAAAATATGAATTGTAGAAATAAGATAACATCTTTTTTAAAAAGAGTTTACCTATTTATTTGACAGACAGAGATCACAAGTAGGCAGAGAGGCAAACAGAGAGAGGGGAGGAAGCAGGCTCCCCGCTGTGCAGAGAGCCTAATGCAGGGCTCGATCCCAGGACCCTGGGATCATGACCTGAACTGAAGGCAGAGGCTTTAACCCACGGAGCCACTCAGGCGTCCGAGCCTGAGGATTCTTGTTAGAGGTTATGGCATGGTTGGAGTCCAGGACCAAACCAGGCCCTAACTTTTGTCTCCTTCAAAGTCTGGACACCCTGACAAGGTTAAGGACGAAAAAGTGGAGTGCACTGAGAAAAGGGTCTGTGCTATGTGTCGTGCGCTCACCTATGTGACTTCCCACACACTCCCCCTACAGAAGGGAACAATGTGGTCAAGATCCTGAATTCTTAGTTAGTCCTTGTCGTTCTGTACCTCCCATAACCCACTCCCTGATTGTCTTGCTAATGGCTTTAGCGGAAACTACCTGGCGTCAGGAGGTTTGCTTGTAGTAAATGTAAACTTGTTATAGAAACTTGTGGTCATCTGACTATGTACTGCCTTATAAATGATTGTAAGATGTTGGATAAAATTGGCCCTGTTGGACATCATACTCAGTGTCCCTCCTGCCCCCATCTCTTTGTCTCTTAATTTCTTTTCACCATCCTCTTAGCCCTCATGGTTTTCCTGGTCAATTCGTCATGCTGGCCATGACAGATTCTTAAGTTAGATCTCAGCCAGCAGGTTATTGGAGGAGTGTAAACCACCAGTCTCTATAAATTGCACGTTATTTGTATATCACTGTAGTAATCCGCATTTCCTGAATGACCAGAGGCTACCAGAACCACTATGTCTTATCTCTCTTAAATTTAGATAATTAAAAGAAGATTTAAAAAAATTTGTATTTTTATGGTTTAGCATGTAATCCATATATAATCAAAATGTAATTTAAAGAAAATCTAGAATTTTCAGATATTAACTATTAAAATTTAATAAGAACTATGAAACAATGTTAAATATAAATAAATATATAATTCATTCTAGTGGAAGCAAAGCTTTTCTTCCAAGAGAAATTAGACAAATTATTTTCTCCTATCCCCTAAGATGTATCCAAATTTATAACATCACTTCAAACTTATTTATTTACCTAGTGTTGACCTTGAGGATTTATTTAGCATCTCTAATCTCCAGTTTATCCATATGTAACATTTGGATAATGTGATGGTTAATTTCTTATATCAACATGACTGACCTAAGAGATACCAATAAAGTTGGTAAAATAGTATGTTAGGATGTATCTGTGAGCATGTCTCCAGAAGATATTAGCCTTTGAATCAGTAGATTGAGGAAAGATGTCCTTTACGAATGCAAGATGCAGGTGAGCATCATCCAATGGGTGGAGAGCCTGAATAGAACAAATAAGCATAGGAATGGTTAATTTGTTCTCTCTGCTTGAGGTGAGACATCCATTGTCTACTGCTGTCTACTACCCTTGAACTTCATTGCTTCTAGATCTTGGGCTTTCAGACTCAGACCAGGACTTAAAACATCTACCCTCTTTTCTCCCATTCTCAAACCTTGGAACCTGGACTGAATTAGACAACAGGCTTTCTTGGTTCTCCAGCTTGTGGAAGGCAGATCACAGGACTTTTCATTGTCCATAACCACATGAGTCCATTTTTAACAAGTCTCCTATTACATGCATACATATTCTATAAATATTCTATTGGTTCTGTTTCTTGGAGGACCATAAGTAATAAGGAAAATAATAATACTTAGCTTATAGAGCTCTGGTGATGATAGATGTGTTAATACAGGTAAAGAATACAAAAAGGTTCCTGGCATACATGTGATTAAACACTCGACATTTTAGTTGCTCTTATAATTGTTGTTGCTGCTGTCATTGTTTTACTCAGCCTTTTGAAAACCTATGGTACATACATAAGAGTTCACATTTTGGCTTTCCTCTCCTGGCACATTTGTTGATCTTACATGGCACAAAGAACATGTGATTCTTGGCACCCATATTTAAAGGTAATTATGCATTCCACAGTAGATTTAGCTACATAATGAACCAAATTTCAACAAAAATTCCCTGTGTTTCTTGTTAAACACTGCTGAATTCCTGATATATAACACAATACATAGGAGAGAAGTAGTTATGAACCATTTCAGCTTACTCTCAGTTTATTGTCTGCAGTCACGAGGTCTTTAATATATGCTCAAATTTTAATTTTCCCTAATGGTATCCTGAATACTTAAACTGAAACTGAGCTGTCTCATTCTGTATTAAAGCTAGCTGTTGATGTGAATTGAAAGTGTGTAAGACTTTCACTGATAATTCAAACTTTGTGAAGAGCTGTTTAGGTCCTTCACCAGCCAAGGTTGCCACGGACTTAGGACCCTGAAAGCAAAAGCAAGATTGGAATGCTTAGTGTGCCAGGACTTTTAAAACCTTTCTTTTGTGACCCACAAGAGAAGTGGAATATGGTATGTCTTCTTCAATGTAAGATCAAATTCTGTAATACCCTTAGGTTTGTTTGTTATTATTAACAATTCCATTTATTGAATGTCTGGAAAATGCCGTTATACAGTGAGGTACTTTACATAAATTTAATTTAAATATTTAAAAAGTTCAAAAACAAAAGGGCCTTAAAATTTATACATGTTCACTATATCATACAGCTAGAACGTGTCAGAGTTGGATTCAGAATGAGTTTTTTCTGACTATGAAAGTATATATTCAACATATTTGAATATTATATTCCTGTATATAAAAATTCCAAAAAGTAATTAAGGAGTAGTAGACACTAAGCTATATAGTACAAATGCAGAAATGAGTTAGAAGCCATCTGACCCCATATAGAAATTGAAATCCATAGACATATCCAAAAAGTCTATGGATTAAAAAAAACTAAAGCCTCCCACGCCATTATACCAGAAAAAATGTGACATCTTGGGCTCTTCAAAGAAGGGATTTATGTAATATTGGAGAGAGCAATTAAATGATAGCAAATGTTAACAAATTTGTTGAATAAACATTGATCTATTTACCACATGTGAGCCCTTTACATACATGTTAAAGTACTATGTAGGGACTTACTTGCTTTTTGGTATTGCCACTGCTTATTTCTTAATGCGATCTCTGGTCAACATAATATATTTTTAATGCAAGTACTCTTTTCTTAAATGTCTGTCTTTTATTCATTCTCCATTTTTTTTAATTTCTTCTGAAGGATTGGAACTCAGTTCTTTGCATCTACTGCCATGTCCTAAAATTATAATTCTTGGTTCTTTCAACCTGCCACTTCCAATAACCACAGGGGGGAAAAAAGTGCTATGCAAGCCAGTTGGCTCTATTTAGTATCATAAGGAAAAACTACATCTGCTTTTTGGATTAAACTATGCTTATAAAACCATGCCTATTTAGTTGACAGGGAGAAAAAATATATAAATTACATGTTTTAGTTATTCTTGTTTTAGTACACTTCAGAGCTTTAATTTACCCTAGGTTTGCCCTTGAAAAAAAATACTGAGAATTTCAATTTGTTGGTTCTTAGCCAGCTGTTTTCTTTTAGACTGGCAGTATATTTGCCAGAGTTACAATCACTTATGCCAATGCCTATTAGAGACTAAATACTGTTTGCCCCACGTATTTATTCTTCTGACGTAAAATTAGTTGCAATAAACACTCAGCAAAACTATAAGTTAATTCACAAAGTATTTTTTAAGTACTTGTTCTGTGCATTGTTAAGTGCTGGTGCTGTGACAAAGTATGATGAAATTTACCACACGGCCTATGGCCTTTAGGAGCTTCCTATTTCATAGTAGAAGGAAAATAGGGTGACGAAGCACATAAAATTTTTGCACAATAGTTATGGAATAAGTTCAGGGGAATCTGAAAATCAAAAGACATGAAGATTTTATTGTGAAATGAGTTAAAATTGAGGAGAAAAATTGTGTGTGGTTTATGTTCATGATCAAATAAGGTTTCATGGAGAAGGTACAAAATGAGTAGAAAATACATAGATGCAAAGGAGACCTCTTCTCTTATAAAAATGATAATAAAATTGCTCATTTAAAGAAGAAAATAGTTCACTGCTATGAAGACATAAAGTATATAATATGAGAAAAATATTTCATTACTTTTAGTCCCTGAAATAGTAAATTCCTTAATTATTTAGCAAGGATTCAACATTTACCTAAAAAAAAAAAATGCTTCTTTAGATAGAAAAATTGAATGAATTGCTACCTCGTACAGTAAAAAAACTTGTTTACATGATTGATATTTAAAGTCACATCTCAAAAAAATTTACATAGATTTCATTCTGAGTGCTACATGTCTCAACGTTCAGAAGGTGTAAATAAATTATAATATTTTTAATCTTCATTTTATTTACATTGTGACTTTGAGAATAATTTGGAAGAATAAAGAATAGCATATACTGAGAGAGACTCATGTCTAAGCCAATATTGCTCTTACATAGGTTTTAGAAGATTTTTCAATGGTCCAACAAATTTTCAGTGCTAAAATGCACTTGGGACCAGAATTTAGTACATGCCTTCCAATGACTTTTTGTATGTCACTGTCATTTGATGTTTCATTATATCAAGAAAGATAGTAAATCTAGGAGGATAAAAATGAAGGAAAACATTGTAATTTTGTTTTTTAAATGTGGAACACCACTTTTTTTAGTTTTGAGTGAGCAGTCATCAATAGTCATTAAATGATTTGTTATCTTAAAAAACTAAATTATCTGGTACTATGAAGTTTATACTTAAACCTTGGTGAAACTATTGTTGGATATAGAGGAATTTTTAAACTTTGATTGAAGAACACTTAGTTTTGTTTTTTTGTTGTTGTTTGCTTTAGGGTAAAGTTAAATATTGATTTTTTTAAAAAAATCAATTAAATTGTTCTGAGTTTATCAAATTAATTATTTAGATAGTTACTTTAGTATTGCTCATAGCCTTGGCATAAAAAATTTTAAATAATTATAATATCACTACTAAAAGTTAAAAATTTAAGATGAAACTTTGTCACTAGAACATTTTTCAGCTCAAGATAACTGATGATAACTTTCTCATGTTTATTCTATTAACACTTGATAGCAGTATCTTAAATGAGTTGAATATAATGTAATAACTTTGCTAAAAATAGATACAAAATTGAAATGACTTATCCTGAAACAAGTGCCAACAAATAGCAGTTAAAGTTTTTATCAACAGATGGCTCTTCAAAATACAAATTTTTTACCATCTGTAAATGCTATGATGAATTTTTAAAAAACATCAGTTTTCTAGGTTATTAAGAAAATCATTATTTCTTTGTGAACATTTTCAGAGAAGTTTTCTATATTGGTAATTTGTGATTTTGGCCTAGAAATTAAAACAAATATATTTGTTAAAAAACTAATTTATTAGACTTAATAATTTGAGCTGAGGGAGAGGTTTCTAGATAAAACCTTATTTTTTGTGGTATTATATAGATAAAAAGTTTTCTGTGTTTTAGAATATGTTTTGACTATTATTTGTATCTGTACTCATAGCTCATAGGATTATAGCATTATTCAAATGTCCCTTTAAAATAATTTTGTGGTTCACATTAAAGGAAAAAAATGCTCATATTTTACAGGGTGAATATGTATATTACAGAGGAAAGTTGTAGATGGTGTTTATCTCTTGGGCCATCATTTTAAATAAACAATTGGAAAGAGTTTTGTGACTGGAAATTTTGCTATGAAGTATATTAATTTACAAGTGAAACACCAGATCTTGGACTTTTAAATTAGAATCCCCAATCCAGTCATTTGCTGTTATGTTTATTTAATAAACACTGGAGACATAAAAATGAATCTGGTTTTCTCTATACACAAGACCCCAAGGTACCATAAGAGAGATAGCCAAATAAACAGATAATGTAAGATATTTTAGGATTAAGACAGATGTGTACTTTTCAAAAAATAATTTAGAGGTGAAAATATGACAGTTAGATGCTTAATTTTATTAACGGGGTCAGGAAAAGAAAGTCATCAAAATACTAGGAAGTCCAGTCCTGGAAACAGGACATAAAAATTCTAATTAAAGTTAACAATAGGTTTCCCAATTAAAATGTAAAGAAGAAACATATTTCCTGACTGTATAACACTGAGTGTATAAATCCCGATTGTATAACACTACTTTGGATTCAGAACAACACATTTTCAAATAGCACTGATAAGCCAAATCATATAAGACAATAATGATAATAGAAACTACTTTACATGAGAAATGTTTGAGAAAATGGGGTAAACAAACTTGATATATGACACTTTTTTAAAGGCATCTGGAATAGGATTATTGCAAGGGGAGTGTGTTTCCATCAAGAGGAAAAAAATTAAAAAATAGATAAAAATTAATGGGGGACAGATTTTAGTTTAACACTATGAAGAAAAATATTACAAAACCCCTGAGCCATTTAACATCACATATTTTGGTGTAGCTAAATTAAACCCATGATTTTTGATGTTCAAACAGGTGTCCAGTGCAAGTAGCAGTGCCAGCGGTGGTAAAATTAGTAATGCTAATAATAGAATAGTAATACTATATTAGTAGACTATATAAGTGTATTAATAATACTATATTTAGTAGAATAGTAATACTATTAACATATTAAGCAATATAAATGAAGGCAATTTTTTGAAAGATTGCTATGGACCTCACTATTTTCACACATTTTTCTGGTTAGACATTAATTTCTTATCTCCAAGAGTGGGCAAATAAAGCAAAAATATTAAGCAATGACTAAAGCTCCATATCTGGTAAGTGCTTTGTGGGTTCAAAATGTGAGTTCAGGGGTGCCTGAGTAGCTTAGTCTGTTAAGTGTCTGACTCTGGATTTTGGTACACACATCTATGTATACATAAAAGAATTGGGAGTACTCCAGGTAAATATGCTGTTAAGATATACTGAGTCTGAGTTTGTTTCATATTGTTTTATTTTATTTTCGATGTAAATTACAACTCAAGATAATATGCAATAGGTAACACGAAAAATTTTGTTGAATATCAGGCTCTTGAGCTTTGATTATGCTACTGTTTTGTATTCTGAAGGTAACATTGACATGTCTGATTTAGTTATAAAATGTTTTAGAGACCTCACTGGCAAGGATAAAAATTAAAAGGGCTATCTGTGCTCATGCTTCAGAGCTTCAGTTGGTTTCCAGATGGTTTTAAGAAAAATTTATCCCATAGTGTAGTAGTGTAGTATTTGTAGTGTAGTATTAGGTACATTAACTAGGTTTTAAGCCTTTTTCTTTGATGCTTGGCAATGACAATTTTAAAATAAAAACTCATATAACCCTCAATGTTTTGTGCTTTGCCAATTCTAAGAGACAATTTTCAGTTTGTATAACAATAGAATTTAATTATAATTAACATTTCTGTAACTTTTCTAAAGCATATGAAATTTTTGCTATTGTGTGAAGTACTGAACAATATTTCCTTTTCCAATACCATTTTAATAGGTAATTATCATGATTATTTATAAAATTTCATGCGATAATAATTGTTTACCCTTTTAATTTTAAGCATTGATGTATTCTGTTAAGTGCAAAAGTGCAAAAATTTAAAGTTGTAGCTTTTGCAATATTGCTTAGACTTCAATGACCACATTTTATTCAGAATTAGTACACCAGGAAGCCAAAGTCTTTTAAGTTAAAACTGAGTACAAAGATGAGTCTCTCTTCCCACACTTTGGCATGCATCACCTGAAACTTTTTTTTTTTTTTTCACCTGGAAGCTTCTTAAAAATGGGACACCTCGGTCTTTCCCATATCCTTGGAGTCATTAATATTTAATATTTACTGTAAGATTAAGCTTTTAATCCTCCACATTGCTATAAGTAACTGTGATTTGAATTTGCACAATACTCCAACAATATACAATTTGTATTAAATTTTGTATTATAGAACACTAAGTTTTTTGAGTTAAAATTTTATCACAGTTTAGATTGTATTGTATTTTTAGATAAATTTAAAGAGAATTAACATTTTAATGGTACTAATTACATAATAGATGAATACTGTATATTTTGCAACATAGTTAAGTCTTTTAGTTTCTCTCAGAAGTTTTATAGTTTAGCAGTGTAGTTTTTTCCACGTCTTATAATTCTTAATCATTGTATATTTTAAGTAATTTTATTTTTTTTAAGATTTATTTGTTAATTTCAGAAAAGTGCTCAAGAGAGAAAGAACACTAGTGGGGGCGGGGGGAAACCAGTGGAGACGGAGAAGCAGAATCCCCACTGAGCAGGGAGCCCGATGCAGGGCTCTATCCAAGGACCCTAGGATCATGATCCTAGCCAAAGACAGAGGCTTAACTAACTGAGCCACCCAGGTGCACCTTAAGTTATTTTAAATGTGTTTTTTTTTTTAATTTTTAAAATCATTCTTGTCTCTCATTCTTGTCTCTCAGTTAAGTGTCTGTCTTTGGCTCAGGTCATGATCTCAGGGTCCTGGGATCGAGCCCCACGTCAGGCTTCCTGCTCAGTGGTTAGCTTGTTACTCGGTCTCCTCTCCAGTCATGCTCTCTCTTGCTATCTCAGTCTCTCTCTTGCTATCTCTGTCTCTCTCTCAAATAAATAAATAAAATCTTTAATTTTTTTTTAAAATAAGATCATTATTGACAGTAAATGGAAATATAATTAGTTTAGCTTACTTCAGAGTAAATCTTGGAAATGTATACCAGCCCGTATTTATGAGAATTTTTTTAATGGTACTCTTCACAATATCTTCAAATATGTGAAATGACAATGTGCGTTAAAGTGAATAAGTAAAACATGAATTCACTTATTGAAAATAAACCAAAACTAAGAAAAAAAAGAAAAAAATCCACAACCACATTTAATATCTTAAATTTAAAAAAATGAGAATAAAAAGTTCTTGAGAACTACATAAGGTATGATGAAAAAAGGTATGAGAAAGAACTGTGGTGGTGCTATTTTAGTTCTTAAAATGCAGATTTTTTGTAGGAGTTGATTTTCTTATGATGACTTATGATTATATATTACATATATTACACTAGAATTATGGAATATCACATATGTTAAATAATTAAATAAATAAATTTGTTTCAGAACTATTCAGATCATTTATTAAAAATTAATTCAATAAAAATTTTTGATATTTATTATTAGTATTAATGTTTTAGAAACTATTCTAGATTATTTTTCATACAGCCGAAGGGACAAAACTGGAAAAAAAAATCTCTCCTTTTACGGAGGAGAGATTTAGGAGAAATTAGACTTCATGTTACTGAATAAATTGGTGAGAGGGATTATTAAGAGACATAGTATAAATGACAAGAGATACAGTAACAGAGATCAAAGTTCAGAGAAGATAAAGCCAGATCTGTATTCATAGACACACTATTGTCAGGAAAATTTGAATGAATGTGATGCATAAGAGATTACAAGAGAGTAGTGTACTAGGAAATGTTTACTGAATATGTGGAGTAAATATTTAAACTCTCAGTTGTGCCTTACTGTATATGAGGTGGGAAGATCACACAAATGGCTCTTGGGAGGCTATAGGAACACGCTCCAGCACATCATGATTGAAGATGTAGGCAGGAAAAAACTTTATTTATTATTACTTTTAAAAAGATTTTATTTATTCATTTATTTTAGAGAAAGAGTATAAGTAGGGGCAGGGAAAGGGACAAACACACTCCATCCTGAGCACAGAGTCCCACCTGGGGCTCAATCTCCTGACCCTGAGATCATGACCTGAGCCAAAATCAAGAGTCCACTGCTTAACTGGCTGAGCCATCCAGGTGCCCCAGGAAGTACTTCTAAAAATCACATAAGAAAAGAGTGAGCTGAAATTTGAGGATGAAAAATGAAAATATATAATAAATTTCAGGTCCCATTACATATATATTTGAAAAGTTATGAGAATTGGGATATTATAGATCTATGGTTGTGGTACAGAGTGGAGTGTTTAAATAGAGATAACGGTGGGGATGCACTTCCTAGAAATATGTTTTTCATATTTCATCATAAAATTGAACAGCTGAGATTAAATATAAGAAAAGAAGTCAAAGTAAGAAAGACTAGGATACTATGAGGACCTGGTTTGTCGATATTGAAATCATAACAAATTATTTCAGAAAATGTGGTGGGGGCACCTGGGTGGCTCAGTGGGTTAAACCTCTGCCTTTGGCTCAAGTCATGATCTCAGGGTCTTGGGATTGAGCCCCGTGTTAGGCTCTCTGCTTAGCAGGTAGCCTGCTTCCTCCTCTCTCTCTGCCTGCCTCCCTGCCTGCTTGTGATATCTCTCTGTCAAATCAATAAATAAAATCTTAAAAAAAAAGAAAAAGTGGTGAATTTAGATGATAAAATGTTCAATTAGTATTAGAAAGTGACCTATAATTCCAGAAAGTTGGAGACTTTAAAGGATATGGAGAGCAAAATGTATGCAAGTGACAATGAGGATCCTGGAGTGTATATTCTCTTACCTCTAGGTTTATGGTGATAGATTTGGGGGAAAAACACCTACCCTATACACATAAGCTCCCACACATATACACTTAAAAGAGTTGCAACTTATGGATCCTAATCTTTGTACAGTGGGATCATGTTCATCAATCAGCCTACTTTGGGTAAGAAGGTGGAGAGAATACTGAGAGCGGAGATTATTAAATAGGGAATTTTTCTGATTATTAGTGGTGAGTCCTCAAGAGCACAGTAAAAGTGTTCCTGAGGTTGGAGAGGGATGTGAGATTGTGAAAGAATTAGGGATGAGAGATAGCCTGTGAGTCTTGACTTATTATGGCTGAGTTAAATAGAGATGCATGTCTTAATTAGATGATTTCTGCTTTAATCTTGTGAAGAGATGATTTAAAGTTTCTATCTGTAAAAATTTTTCAGGGATTAGTCTCCTAGACAGAATATGATGAAGCAAGGAATGGTGGGGAAAAGTAAGGAGAATTTACTAGGACCATATGGAAATATGGTAGATGAACTCATAGAGGTCAAGGAAATACAGTTTTACAAAAAACATGGCCATACAAAATTGTTCTAGTCATCCATCAAAATAACATACATGGTAATTCTTTTTAGATTTATACTTATTTTAATGAAGAAATAGCACGCCTCATTGGCTCAGTTGAATAAATGTCTAACTCTTGATTTCTGTTCAGGTTATGATCTTTGAATTGTGAGGTCAAGCCCAGAGTGGGGCTCTCCCCTCAGTGTAGAGTCTGCTTACAATTCTCTTGCTCTCCCTTTGCCCCTTCCCCTCCCTTACACATTCTCTCTTTC
Organism: Mustela nigripes; assembly: GCF_022355385.1. Taxonomy (NCBI): domain Eukaryota; kingdom Metazoa; phylum Chordata; class Mammalia; order Carnivora; family Mustelidae; genus Mustela; species Mustela nigripes. The sequence goes on along the minus strand of NC_081557.1, from coordinate 186,790,220 downwards.
TAAAAAAAAAAAAAAAAAAGAAAGAAATAAATAAAAAGAAGATAAAATTTATCAATGTATTTAGCCATTTAGCATGGCAAAGACATTTGGATTCTTACACTGAGACAGGCATTCTTCCAGGGATTGGATTTATTTTTAACATTTAGTTTTTAAATTATTATAGATTCATATACAACTGAGAGAATAATACAGAGGTATTCTGTCTACTCTTCACCTAATTAACCCCAATAGTAAATTTTAAATAACTCCACTATAATATCCCTACCATGAAATTGAATTGATAGAATCCATAGACATTATGTAGATTCCTTCAATTTTACTACAGTCATTTTTTTGTGTTGGGGGGACACATGTATGTATATGTAGTTAGTCCTATGCAATATTATCACATCTCTAAATTTGTCAAGATACAACATTCTGCCACTACAGTGATCCCTTGTGCTCTCCTTTATACCCACAGAAACTTTCCTCTGTGTCACCTACGAAACCTGGAAACCACTAACCTGTTCTCCTTTTGTATAATTTTGTCATTTCAAGGATTTTACATACATGAAATAAAACAGTTTGTGACCTCTGGCCTTGGTTTTTCCCTTGGTACAATTCTACTGAGATTCATCCAACTTGTTGCATCCATCAGTATGCACTTGTTCCTTTCTATTATTGAGTAGAATTCTCTTGCTGAGTATTGCAACTGTGGTTATGCCAATTTGTCCAACCATTAGCTAATGGTTGCCTACTATGGAAGCCATTTGAATTGTTTCAAGTTTGGGGTTATTATGAAAGCAGTTTCTATGAACATTTGTGTACAGCTCTTTTATGAATATAAATTATCCTGTTTCTGGGATAATGTCCCAGAGTGCAATTGTTTGTCCATATGTAAGTACAACTTCAGTTTTGTAAGAAACTGCCAGCAGATGTATTGTGTTACATTCCCACCAGCAATGTATGAGATATCCATCCATTTTCTGCATCTTCACTAGCATTTGGGTTTTCACTATTTTTTATTTTAGGCATTCTGATAGCTGTATGGTGATATTTCCTTGTGGTTTTAATTTGTTTTCTCTATGGTTAAATATAGTGAACATCTTTTCATGTCCTTATGTACCATCTGTATATATTTTTCAGTGAAATATCTGCTCATGATTTTTATCCATTTCAAAATTGGAGTTTTTTTTTTAAGTTGAGCTTGATGACTTATTTATATATTCCAGATACAAGTTCTTAGTTGGCTTTGGGGTTTACAGTTTCTCCCAGACTATAGCTTATCTTTTCATCTTCTTCAATGGGTTTTTTGTAGAGTAAAAGTTTTTAAATTTCTTCAGGTGTAATTTATCAGTATTTATATTTATGGGACATGTTTTTGGTATCACATCTAAGAACATTGTTTAGCTCTAATCTCAATTTTCTCCAATGTCTTTTTTCTACAAGTTTTTTTTTTTTTTTTTTTACTGTTGCCCGTTTATTTTTTTTTTTATTTTTATTTTTTTTTAATTTTTAATTTTTTATAAACATATATTTTTATCCCCAGGGGTACAGGTCTGTGAATCACCAGGTTTACACACTTCACAGCACTCACCAAATCACATACCCTCCCCAATGTCCATAATCCCACCCCCTTCTCCCAAACCCCCTCCCCCCGGCAACCCTCAGTTTGTTTTGTGAGATTAAGAGTCACTTATGGTTTCTACAAGTTTTTATACTTTGACATTTTTATATGTCTATGATCCAAGTTGAGATAATGTTTTTATAGGGTTTGAAACTTAGGTTGATAGTTGATAGTTGATGTTCTTGTTTTGTTGTTGTTGTTGTTTTGCCTATGAATTTCTAGTAGTTCTAGTTCTAGCACCATTTGTTAAAAATCTTTGCTTCATTAAGTTAATTTTGCACCTTTGTAGAAAATTAATTAGGAATATTAGTATGGTCTATTTGGGGGTTCTCTATTCTGTTCCACTGATCCATGTGTCTATTGTTATACCAAAATCATTGATTACTATAGCTACACTGTAGGACGTCATATCAAGCAGAGTAATTCTTCCCTCCTTCTTCTTTTCCAAGATTCTTTTAGTTGTTCTACGACTGTGATTTTTTATGTAAATTTTAGAAAAATCTTATATGTGTCTACAAAAATCTTTCCTTGTTTTTTTTTTAGTAGAAATTATAGGGATGCCTGGGTGGCTCATTTGGTTAAGCAGCTGCCTTCTGTTCGGGTTGTGATCCCAGCGTCCTGGGATCAAGTCCCACATCGAGCTCCTTGCTCGGCAGGGAGTCTGCTTCTCCCTCTGCCTCTGCCTGCCACTCTGTCTGCCTGTGCTCACTCTCTCTGACAAATACATAAATAAAATCTTTAAAAAAAAAGAAATTACATTAATTCTGTGTATTAATTTGAGAAAAATTGGCATTTTCACTATGTTGAGTCTTCTAATATTTGAACATGATATGATTTTCAATTTACTGGGTCTTTTAAAATTTATTTTATTGTGGCCTGGGGGCTCAGTGGGTTAAAGCCTCTGCCTATAGCTCAGGTCATGATCCCAGGGTCCAGGGATTGAGCCCTGTGCTCAGTGGGGGGCCTGCTTCCTCCTCTCTCTCTCTCTGCCTGCCTCTGCCTACTCGTGATCTCAAATAAATAAATAAAATCTTAAAAAAAATTATTTTATGACCATTCATTATTGTTTTAGAATTTTTGTTTTGAGTATGGTTGACATGCAATGTTACATTAGTTTCAGATGTACAACTTAGTGATTTGACAAGTTTATACATTGAGCTATGTCTACCATGAGCATACCTGCCATTTGTGCCATTACATCACTGTCATTACAGTATCATCAACTGTATTCCTTATGCTCTGCTTTTTATTCTTATGACTTTCTCATTCCATATTTGAGGTCTGTAACTTCCTCTTCTCTTCATTCCTTTTACCAAACTCTCCACCACTCTACTCTCTGGCAACCATCAGTTCTCTGTATCTATAGCTTTGGTTGTTCTTCTTTTTGTTGTTTATTCATTTTTTTAGATTCTATTTATGAATGGAATCATATGGTATTTATCTTTCAAAGTCTGATATATTTCACTTATCATAATGTCTTCTAGGTCCCTCTGTGTTTTCTCAAATGGCACCATCTCAAGATTTTTAATGACTATATAGTATCCCATGTGTGTACACACACATGCTCTTACATACACACAACTTTTTTCATCCATTTGTCCATTGGTGGACACTTCAGTTTACTTCCATGTCTTGATTATTGTATATAATGCTACATTAAATATAGGAGTGCATATATCATTTCGAGTTAAGTGTTTTCCCTGGATAAATATCTAAAAGTGTAATTATTGGGACATATGGAATTTTTATTTTAATTTTTTGAAGAACCATATTTTTTTCCATGGCGGCTGCACCAATTTACATTCCTGCCAACAGTGTGCAAGGGTTCCTTTTTCTCTACTTCCATGTCAACACTTATTTCTTACCTTTTTGATTTTAGCTATAACAGGTGTGATGTTATCTCACCTTTTTTTGTTTGTTTGTTTAATATTTGTTTATTTATTTGAGAGAGAGAGAGAGTGCAAGCAGGGGGAGGGGCAGAGAGAGAGAGAATCCCAAGTGGACTCCTTACTGAGTACAGAGCCTAATATGGGGCTCGATCCCACAACCTAAGATGGTGACCCCAGCTGAAACCAAGAGTAGGATGCACAATCAACTGGGCCATAAAGCACCCCTCACCATGGTTTTGATTTGTATTTCCCTGACAATTAGTGATGTTGGACATCTTTTCATGTGTCTGTTGGCCACTTCTATGTCTTTGGAAAAATGTTTATTCAGGTCCTCTGTCCATTTTTTAAATTGTATTGTTTTGGCACTGCATTGTATGGATATTAAGCCCTTATCGGACATATCATTTGTAATGTCTTCTCCTGTTCAGTAGGTTGTTTTTTTGTTTTGTTGATGGTTTTTCTTTCTGTTCAAAAGCTTTTTTCACAACAAAGGAAATAATCAACAAAACTAAAAAGTAGTCTACAGGATGGGAGAAGATATAGCAAATTCTTTGATAAAGAATTAGCATCCAAAATATATAAAGAACTTATAAAATTTAACACATACACACACACAAACACATATGCAAACACACACACAAATGGATCATCTAATTTTAAATAGGCAGAAGACATGAATAGACAGTTTTCCAAAGAATACATACAGATGCCCAACAAGCATATGAAAAGAAGCTCAACATCTCTCATCCTCAAGGAAATGCAAATCGAAACTACACTAAAATAACACCTCACAGTTATCAAAATAGCTAAAATCAACATAACAATAAATAAAAGTGTTGGCAAGGATGTGAGGGAAAAGGAACCCTCATACTGTTGAAGGGGAGTGCAAACTGGTGCAACCATCATGGAGAATATATGGAGGTCCTCAAAAAATTAAAAACAGAACTGCTCTACAATCCAGCAATTGTAGTACTTGGTATGTCCCCAAAGAACATAAAAATATGAATTCAAAATGATACATGCATCATGAAACACAATGAAAACACAACAGTCCAAAATCTCTAGGATACACCAGAAGCAGTTGTAAGAGGAAAGTATATAACAATACTGGTTTACATCAAGAAATAAGAAAAGCTCATATAAACAATCTAATCTTATGGCTAAAGGAATTAGGAAAAGAACAAACAAAGTCAAGGTGAGTAGAAGAAAGGAAATAATAAAAACAGAAATAAATAATGTAGCGACTAAAAAAGAATAGAAAAAATGAAACCAAGAACATGTTCTTTGAAAATATAAACAAAATTGAAACCCTTAGCTAGATTCATCAAGAAAAATAAAAGAGAGAGAGAGAAAGTACTCAAGTAAAATACTAAATGAGAGAGGATAGAAACCTACACCACAGAAGTACAAAGGATTAAAAGAAAATGCTGTGAAAAATTATATGCCAACAAAGTGCACAACCTAGAAGAAATGGATGAATTCCTCGAAATAAACAATCTTCCAAAACTTAACTAAGAAGAAATAGAAAATCTGAGCAGATCAAGTAACAAAAATGAATCAGTAATCCCAAAACTACCAATATAAAAATCCAGGACAAGATAGATTCATAGATTCACAAGTGAATTCTACCAGATATTTAACAAAGAGTTAATACCTCTTCTCCTCAAACTATTAAAAAAAAAAAAAGAAAGAAAGAAAGAAAGAAAGAAAGAAAGAAAGAAAGAAAAAGAAAGAAAAACTTCCAAATACATTCCATGAGACCAACATTACACTGATATTAAAACGCAGACAAAGGCACAAAATAAAGAAAACTATAGGCCCTTATTCCTGATGAACATATATATAAAAATCCTCAACAAAATATTAGCAAACCACATACAACAATATATTAAAAAGATCATTCACTAAAATCAGGTGAGATTTATACGTAGGATACAAAGATAGTTCAATATTTACAAATCAGTTAGCATCATACACATTAATAATAGGTGAAGAGAAAGCATTTGACAATGTATAATATCCATTCATGATAAAAAGTCTCAACAAATGGGGTTAGAGGGAACATACCTCAAGTTAATAAAGCATATGTGAAAAACCCACAACTAACATCTTCTTCAATGAGGAAAAAGTAAGAACTTTCCTTTTAAGGTCGGGAGCAAGACAAGGATGTCAACTCTCACTACTTGTATTCAACTTAATACTAGAAGTCCTAGCCACATCAATCAGACAAGAAAAAAAAAATGAGGCTTCCATATTGGTAAAGAAGAAGTTAAATTGTCACTATTTGCAGACAATATGATACTATACATAGAAACCCTTAAAGATTCCACCAAAAAATCCCTAGAAATAAAAAACGGTTTAGAAAGGTGGCAGGATACAAAATTACTACCCAGAAATAAGTAGCATTTCTCTGAACTAACAACAGTTACAGAAAGAGAAATTAAAACACACACACACACATACACACATACACACACACAACAATTTACAATTGCACCAAAAATAAAGTAAAATAAAATGCCTAGAAATAAGCTTAACCAAAGAGGTGAAAGGGCTGTACTCTGAATGGTGTTGTGTTTTTAATTTTAGTTTTCAAGTGTTTGCTGTTAGTACATAGACATATCATTTTTGGGGGTGAAATTTTATGCTCCTGTCTTGCCAAACTCATTTATTCTCAGAGTTTGTTTATTGTAACTTCCTTGAGATTTTTTTTATGTAGATAATCATGCCATCTGCAAAAATAAAGTTTTATTTTTTCCTTTCCAATTTGTCTGGCTTTTATTTCTTTTCCTTGCCATATTGCAATGGCAAGAAATGTACTATGTTGACTAGTTTTGTGAGAGAAGAAAGTTTTGCCTTGTTCCTGATCTTAGGAAAAAAGTCCTTCACCATTAAAAAAGATATTTGCTGAAACTTTTTTGTTTGTTATAAGTTTTCTTTATCATTTTCTACTGAAAAAAATTATCAATCAGATAATTGGATTTTTAAAAATGTTTTTACTGTGTCAGTTAATCTGATAATAAAATTTTTACTTGTAGCTAATTAATATAGTAGGTTCATTTATTCGTCTTTGAATGTTGAACCAAACTTGCATATCTGGAGAAAGTCTCACTGGGACATGGGACTTATAATTCTTTTCTCTATATAACTGCATTTAATTTCCAGATATTATCTTGAGGACTTTTGCATGTAAGGTGATGGAAGATTTTGGTCTATAACAATTTTTTTTCCAGTTCTTTGGTTTGGTATAGGTAAGATTGGCCTTATAAAATGAATTGGAAAGTATTCCTTCCTCTATTTTACGTAATAAAATTTTCTTTATTATTTGGTGATATTCTTCAAAAAAAAGCACAAGAGTGTGGAGATTTATTTCTGGGCTCTTGTTAATGTGTTTAATTTCTTTAAATTTATGGGAATATTCAGATTGTTCATTCCATCTTGGTTGAATTTAGTAGTCTTCTATCTTCTAATCATTATTAATCTTACTAGAGGCTCATCATTTTTATTTATTTTTTAAAGAATCAGCTCTTTGTTTCAATGGTCATTTTTCATATTGTTTTTCTGTTTCAAGTTAATTGATTTCTGTTCTCATCTTTACTCTTTTCTTCTTTCCACTTGCTTTGGGTTTATTTTTCTTTTTTTGTGTTGCTTCTTGAGGGAGGGACTTGGATTTTATTTTTATATTTTTTTCTTTTTAATTTTTTTTTTTTTTTTTTAGCAAGGGAGAGAGAGAGGGGTTGGGAGGGGTAGAGGGAAAGGTCAAATTTATTGCCGTAGAGTTGCTCATAGATGTTCTTATAATAGTTTGTATTTCTTTGGTGCTAGTTGTGATCTCTCCTCTTTCATTCATGATTTTATTTATTTGGGTCCTTTTTGGAAAGGGAAAGAATCTTAAGCAGACTCCAGTGGGTCTTAATTTCACAATCCTGAGAACATGAACTGAGCTGAAATCAAGAGTCAGGAGTTTAATTGACTGAGCCACCCAAGCGCCCCAAGACAGATTTCAATTTGAGATCTTTCTTCTTTTCTTCTTTTTTTTTTTTTTAAGATTTTATTTATTCATTTGACAGACAGAGATTAAAAGCAGGCAGAGAGGCAGGCAGAGAGAGAGGAAGGGAAGCAGGCTCCCTGATGAGCAGAGAGCCCAATGCGGGGCTCAATACCAGGACCCTGGGACCATGACCCGAGCTGAAGGCAGAGGCTCAACCCACTGAGCCACCCAGGCGCCTCTAGATCTTTCTTCTTTCTAATGTAAACACTTGATGCTACATATTCCCTTTTTAGGACTATCTTAGCTATGTTCTGCACACTTTGAAATTTTCTTTTAATTTTTACTTAGTTCAATGCTTTTATGTATTTTTAACTTTTTTTAGATTTCATCTTTTTCTTATGGATTTTCTGGGAGTATATTGCTTAATTGTCATATATACAGAGATTTTCTTGTCATCTTTCTAATACTGACTTTAGTATGATTGTGGTATATTAGATAACGCTCTCTGTGGGGGTTCCCTTATTTTAAACTTATTGATGTTTGGGTTTTGGCCTGGGATATGGCCTATCTTAAATATTCCATGGGTGCTAAAAAAGAAGTTCAATCTACTGTTGTTGGATATTTATCTATATTAATTAGTTTGTGTTAGTTGACTGTGTTATTGAGTTTTCCTATATCTTTGCTGATTTTCTGTCTAATACTTATATCAGTTGCTGAGTGGGCATTAAAATAACCAAATATTATCACACATTTATATATTTCTCTTTTTCATGGTACCAATTTTTGCTTTATATATTCTAAAGCTCTTTAAATATTCTAAAGCTCTGGCTAATTGAACATAATAATAATAAAAAATAAATAATAAATAGTAGAACGCTATTGTTTGGAGCATAAGCATTTAGATTCATTATGTCTTTTCTGTAGATTAATACAATATTATAAGGTAATATTTCTCTTCATCTCGAAAAATTATCTTTGTTCTGAAGTTTATTTTATCTAATATAAGTCATTCCTTTTTTTTTGAATATTTGCATGACATTTCTTTCCCCATATTTTTACTTAAATTTTACCTGTGTTATTGACTTGTCAATGAATTTCTGGTAAACAGTGTACATTTAGCTTTATTTTTAAAAGTCCATTCTACCAATCTCTTTCAACTGGTGTATTTACATATTTACATTTAAAGTAATTATTGGTATGTTGGAGCTCTATATTTCCTTTCATTATTTGTTTTTTGTTTGTTTTCTTAGTGTCTTGTCCCTTTGTGTATTTTTTGTTTGTTTGTTTTGTTTTCCTTGGAGTACTTTAACATTTTTTAAAAATTCTATGTTGATTTATTTATATTGTCCTACTAGGACCAATTGACACTGGAGGCAGTGAAGTGTATTAGAGAATCAATTCACCTTGCTTCCTATCACCTCCTTATTCAGTCTCATTACTAATGGGTATGTGTCAAAATTCAGGTTACTAGGTCCCCAGTTGTGTCCTGTTGTCAACAGGGTAAGGAGAAAGTAGAGTATTAACTAGTTTCTATTCACAATACCTCATGTAGTCTCATAAATCCAGGGTAGGGTAAAAGTTTCACTCCTCCGTAGGCCCCACTGACACGGGGTGGTGGTGGGTAGATGAAGTATAATGATAACTAGACCCACCTCAAACTTCATTGTCATGGTATTACTGCAAGGTGTAGGTCAAGACTTACTTTGCCATTGGACACTTATGACATTGGCCTGGTGGAATAACTAGATCAGTACCTGCTTCCACTAAGAGGGAGAAGGAAGATCAGTTTTCCCTGCTCCCTGACCATTGAAATCTTGGATGTGATACAGGTGGTGTGAAGGGTTCCCACTGATTTTGGCTGGGATGAGTATTGCCAGACTTCCATTTTCCTAGACCTTTGCCCAGACAACCCAGATTTCCTTACAACTTTTATCTGTGCCTGTTGGGAATTCCAGGTTGGACATTTCTGGAGCACCTTCTCAGGCTATATGGGAAGCAATACAGAAACCCAACAAACTCTCTGCTATGTTGTTCCTCAAGTCCTGAAGTCTCTAGAAAGCTTGCTTTCATCTTTCCACCATTCAGAGTCATTTTATGCTTGTTTTAGTTCAGGGTTTGGGTCAAACTTTCTATGATTGTGTCATAACCAGGATATTTTGGTTGTAATAATAAAGTACTGAGTGAAATTTCATCTTGGCCAGAAGTAAAAATTAAAATTGGATTTTTATCCATTTTTAAATTTGGTACATTATTCATAATTAAATAATTAAAAATATAAAATGCAAGAAAGAAACATACTTTTGAGGTCATTTGCAGATTTTTTCCAATATATCAAATAATTTGTTGTGTAGATTGATTTCACTATTTTATTATGTCATGTAAGTCACTATACTGTACTCAGTTTTTTTTCTCTCTCTCTACTTTTTTAGGTAAGCCATTAGTTTTTGATGTAGTGTTCCATGATTCCTTGTGTGCATGTATCACCCAGTGCTCCATGCAATATGTGCCCTCCTTAATTACCCGCCACCAGGCTTACCTATCCCCCCACCTCCTGAGGATTTTTAAAATCCTCAGCTTGTTTCTCGGAGTTCATAGACTCTTATGATTTTTCTTCCTCTCCCATCCCCCCTTCATTTTTTCCTTCCTTCTCCTAATGTCCTCCATGCTATTCCTTATGTTCCACAAATAAGTGAAGCCATATGATAATTGACTTTCTCTACTTGACTTATTTCACTCAGCATAATTTCCTCCAGTCCCATCCATATTGATGCAAAAGTTGGGTATTCATCCTTTCTGATGGCTGAGTAATATTTCATTGTGTATATGGACCACATCTTCTTTATCCATTCATCTGTTGAATGGCATCTCAGCTCTCTCCACAGTTTAGTATTGTGGACATTGCAGCTATGAACACTGGGGCACATCTGTATCTATGGGGTAAATTGCTGGTCATAGGGTAGCTCTATTTTTAATTTTTTGAGGAACCTCCATGCTGTTTTTGAAAGTGGTTGCAACAACTTGCATTCCCACCAACAGTGTATGAGAGTTTCACTTTCTCCACAACTTCAGCATTTGTTGTTTCTTGCCTTGTTCATTTTTGCCATTCCAACTGGTATAAAGTGGTATCTCAATGTGGTTTTGATTTGAATTTCCCTGATGCCTAATGATGATGAACATTTCTTCATGTGTCTGTTAGCCATTTGTATGTCTTCTTTGGAGAAGTGTCTGCTCATGTCTTCTGCCCATTTTTTAACTCGATTATTTGTTTTTTAGGTGTTGAGTTTAAGAAGTTCTTTATAGATCTTGGATATCAGCTCTTGTCTGTAGTGTCATTTGGGAATATCTTCTCCCATTCCGTGGGTTGCCTCTTTGTTTTTTGACTGTTTCCTTTGCTGTGCAGAAACTTTTGATCTTGATGAAGTTCCAAAAGTTCATTTTTGCTCTTGTTTCCCTTGCCTTTGGAGATGTGTTTGCTGTGGCTGATGTCAAAGGCATTACTGTGTTCTTCTCCAGGATTTTGATGAATTCCTGTCTCATATTGAGGGCTTTCTTCCACTTTGAGTTTATCTTTGTGTATTGTGTAAGAAAATGGTCAAGTTTCATTCTTCTGTATATAGCTGCCCAATTTTCCCAGCACTATTTATTGAAGTGACTTTTTTCCATTGTATATTTTTTCCTGCTTTGTTGAAGATTAGTTGACCATAGAGTTGAGAGTCCATATCTGGGCTTTCTTTTCTGTTCCATTGGTCTATGTATCTGTTTTTGCACCAGCACCATGCTGTCTTGGGGATCACAGCTTTGTAAAATAGGTTGAAATCAGGCAACGTGATGCCCGCAGCTTTGTTTTTCTTTTTCAACATTTCCCAGGAGATTTGGGGTCTTTTCTGGTTCCATTCAAATTTTAGGATTGTTTGTTCCAGAAATTTGAAAATGCCATTGGTATTTTGAATGGGATGGTGTTGAAAGTATAAATTGCTCTGGGTAGCACAGACATTTTAGCAATGTTTATTCTTCTGATAGATGAGCATGGAGTGTTCTTCCATCTTTTTGTAACTTCTTGAATTTCTTTCATGAGTGTTCTGTAGTTCCTAGAGTATAGATCCTTTACTTCTTTGGTTAGGTTTATTCTAAGGTTGTAGATTAATTTCAATTATGCTCATATACATTGTTTTGGGAAAAAATTCAATAATATACTAAAACCAGATGTCTTCATATAGTAAAATAATTTCTTATGTTTAATAATCCTACAGAAAATATGCCATGCATGTACCTATTTGTCTCCATGTATATTATTTTTAATTATTTTATATAAATAAGTATAGAGGTCTAACTGTGGAAAATTTTGTTTAAGCAATTTTTCACAATAGTCACAGAAAAAATTAAGAAAGTAAAGATATTTTCCTAAAATGAGGAGAGATACTACTTTAGTTCAACAGTTAGCCTTATACTTGAATTCTGGAATCACACAATTTTTTGAAAAGCATAAGATGAAATTATTTAATAATCACATGCATGAGAGATAGAAACACAAAGGGATTAGCATAAATCTATTATAATATTTGCCAATTGATATATAAAACAAAATCAGTAACATTTATCAACCAATGTATAGTTTATTTGATGAAACTAATATAATATAATAATATAATGAACAATGTATAATTTATTTGATGAAAACTATTATTTGATGAAGTGGTAGAGATGATAAAATGAACAAAACAAGTTGTCTCTAATAAATTAATATATGTATTGCAATTCTTGCAGTCATTTTTGAGTTCATTTGGAGACATTAACAAGGGATGATGCTATGAGAAAGAAAGTTGAGGATTAGAATAATGAATATGAACAGCATTTGATAAAGCTATAATAAATTTTAAATATGCTATTTAAAGATTGTGAAAATCAATTCAATACGCAGTACTTTTTCTCAAGTGTAATATATGATAAACAGATTTTTACAAATCAACAAGAAATAGAAAGATCACATTAAAGACAGTGGTATAATTGTTCACTTTAAACAAAAAGAGTCCTAAAAATATTCCCAAAAAGAAGGTAAGAAAATATGAAACAAGTAAAATACAAATAAGATATGGTCTTTGTTTTTAAAGATTTTACTTATTTGTTTGACAGAGAGAGATCACAAGTAGGCAGAGAGGCAGGCAGAGATAGAAAGGGGAAGCAGGCTCCTCACTGAACAGAGAGCCCAGTGTGGCTTTTTATTTCAGAACTCTGAGATCATGACCTGAGCTGAAGGCAGAGGCCTAACCCACTGAACCACCCAGGAGCCCCAAAATATGGTCTTCTTTGTTAATCTTGTATTTCCTGTTTGTGATGGAGTTTTAATTACAAGAAGAATTTGATATTTTTTATTTAATCTGAGCAAAACACCAGAAGAATTGTGCAAATAAATAACTGACAGACACATGGCATTCATTTAATAAATATTATGTAGACTCTTGTATACCAGTCTGTATTCTAAGTCCTTGGAAAGAACTAAGGAATTAGCCAACATCCCTATACTTGGATAGGGATGAAGTCAAGTGGGTGGATGGTCAGGGAAGGCTTTTGGATAATTGCTTGTGAAATCTCACCTTCATGACTCAGAGGAGAGGTTCAAATCCTAATTAAAGGTAAAACAGTCACTCTAAAATATAGCTACATAGATTTAATGGATCATCACTGTGTTAATGAAGTAGCATGCTACCTGATTCTCTCAATTTTAGTGTAAATTAGAAAGTGATTATTTTTTATGGGAAAGCCAGAGATTTTTAAATGTTGAATTAAATTTGGAATCAACATTGCCAACCTACTCAATTCAATAAAAACACATTCTTAAGTTAAATCCCTCAGGTCACTGGTGTGCAGCCTCTTTGATAGATCATCCTTATATATTTTTCAACTGTATAAAAATTTTATTTGCTTCACTAAAGAAATGAGAATTTTTTAAGCCCCCTAAGTCCAGTAAATATTTGCCCCCTTAATCCACCAGTTTGTCATCTGTATTCTAGATCATTAAATTTTTCTTCTACCATTATTACAGAGTACATATTGCTTCATTGAAGAAGTGGGAATTCTAAAAGTCCAGAGGTCCAGTGACTATTTACTGCCTGGTGATTTATAACACTTTGCTCTATAGATTTTATAGCTTCACTTGTTATGTACATGATAAATATGCTTTGTCTGAGCTGCAATTCTGGGATAAGCATCAGGTTGGGAGCCCCCAAAACAATTAAATCACATCTCATATTTTTTAATGACTATAGGGAGCTCATTATGTCTGATTTTACTGAGGCACTGCAAACAGATATGAGCTTCAGATATAATTTTCATCTTTCCTAATTATATTTTGGAGTTTTAAAGATGGACACCCTTAATCATAATTTTAGACATTATTTTATAACATTGCTATGCTCCAGAGTCTGAATTAATTTTTTAATCCATTTCATTGATTTAGCAATGGCAATAAAGGCAAAAGACTGAATAACAGTGAGAACAAACACTAAAGCTTTTCTCAGTTAAGGCTTACAAGCATACATAAAATAGTTGTAGTACTCTAAACATTTAAAAGCTACCAGAAATTATGTGTTCTAATTAAAAAGGTCTAAATAATGATTAATTCCAAAGGAAGAAAATTTCAAGGTATTGTATAGACCTTAATCTATGTTTATGATTCACACTTGTGTATGGTATTATTAGTGGTTATAATGGTATATTATGAGAAATTTTGTCCAGAGAACAAGTTTATTATTTACTCACTAAATTTATGTTGTCACACTGACCATATGTTTTCTGAGAGAAGACTTCTACTATTATGATTCCACGTGGTGTAGACTTTCTACAGCTAAGGGGTTCTTTTTGTAGTAATTGTATTTAGGGAAGCTTAGGGATTTGATAAAGGACATATGTGTCCTTACAGATGAATAATTCTATTAGCAATTTTCTGGAAATGTTGTTTACATTTTTCTTCTCTTTATAACTTAACAATGTCCCTCAATATAACAATCCACAAAAAATAAGAGAACAAATAAATCATATTGCATTGGGGGAAACTTCTGCAATTTTGAGTCATTCTTTTTTTCTGAGTCAAATCCATGCTCAGTGTAAATTTCTAGAAGCAACTGTTTTCCTTACATAAAGCTGAAAGACACTGGAAAACTAATCTTTAATAATGTTACCTTTATTAAAAAAACTCATTGAATTTTTGAGTGCTATTATAAACTTGATAACATTACTATTGATAATAATGTTTAATATCACTGTAGATATTTTAGAAAATTCTATTGTCTGTTTTTAGCATCTTATAGAAAAAATAGCTACTATTCTACTGAATTTAATAATGTTATTAACTAATTTAGTGAAATAATATTTGCTTTGGTTGTCTGAATTATTTTTTGGATATTAATGACATTATAATAAGAAGTGTGTGAATATAATACAGATTAAATATAACCTTATAATCTCAGAATGTGTATCTTGGGAGTGTATTACCAAAAACTTCTCTTAATTAAAGAAATGAAATTGTCAAGATTCAAGTTACTGATTTTTATTTTGACAGTAAATTTTTAGATTACTCATAAAAAAAGCTTTTGATTTTCTTTGCAGTGATATGGAGATATGTATGTAAAAAACAAATAAAGATTGTGGGAGCATTAATTTGATTCCTGTTTTGATAAATTGGACAGAGCATAAATAATTTTTGATTGAGATTTTTTTAAAAAAAGAAAATCTCGTCCATATTGTAATTCATTTGAATTTTTACAATTAAAGATCCATGTACAGATTTATTATAAAAAGTTAAAAAGCAAAACTTTATTTACAATATAAAAACAAACACCTGGGGTTTTTGTAATATATTCACATTACTGTATTAAATGGTGGTCATAAATTCATGATAAAAATATCACATACATGAATATAGCTTACCGCAGATTTCATCTAATATACAAAACCTTTGGAGGTAACTCAAATGTGACATTTTACACAATGTAACAGATATTTTTTATTAATTTAAGGTTTTTACTTTAAAGAAATTATTTTAGAGAAATTAATGGCCCCATTTCTAATTCAGTCTTTTTTTATAAAGTCTTTCCATCATTCTGTGTTCTTTTCTTCTGGGCAACTGAGTTGGAAATAATTCTATTCCATTATTCTTATGAAGGTACAGCTCTCTTCTAGAATACCTATATTGGAAATGAAGTACTAATAAATAAGACTCTACTTAAACTAGTAAAAGTAGTTTATGGGGATTCTTTCCCAAATTCCTCCTGAACAAGATGTATATACAAAATGTGCACATGCCAATAAGCACAATAAACATGCAAAAGAATTCCCAATAAATGGAATAGTTTTTACATTAGGGAGAACCTGAGAAGAATGCACTACTTTTTCAAAAGCCATTAGCCACCAAATTAGGGACAGCAATAGATGATTGACTAATAGAAGACTCACAAATTAAAATTAGACTCATGAAATATTTTCAAAGCTCACCCCTCTTAGAATATCATGATCATGAAAATATAGGAGGAAAACAATTAAAAAGTCATGATTTTCATATAAAAGTCTCAGGGCACTGTTTACTAAAAACATACTGGGAAGTTTGATAGTGTTTGTGTATATGGGTATGAGTTTATTTTATGTGCATGTTTTTGTCTGTGGATAGTTTTATTATTAGAAGATGAAAACTTCTGTCAAAACACTTATTAATTTTATTATCAATTAAAGAGCCCATTTGAAGTATAACATATAATAAATTGAGTCAATAACCTTTCGACAAAGCAACTCTACAATAGCTGGTTATTTCCCTCTCGTTAAAACTCAGAAAGAGCCATTGTTCAATGGGCTTATGGCCTTTGAGCATAGATAATTGATCATAAATCTTTAGGCAGCCCAGCTGGTTTTCCATATGACTGCAGAGAAGCACCATATGGTCTCTAGCACTCATAGGGATCCCCTGCACTCACAGGTTTGAGATTAAAAATCTGTCATATTATTAAGAAGCAAGCTGCTCTCAAACTAGTGTAAAACAAGTGATATTCTCAGATAAAGTGAAGAGGAAGACTTTCTCCCAAAAGCTGATGGCTATTTCTTCAGTTTTCGTAATCTTTCTGATAATATCCATGTAATTTAGATCTTGAAACTCAAAGGGAATGAGTTATAAGGTCCCTATGCCCTAGAGAAAAGCACTCTCTTGAAGCATGGCTCAGTCTTTTTTTTTTTTTTTTTAAAGATTTTATTTATTTATTTGACAGAGAGAAATCACATGTAGATGGAGAGGCAGGCAGAGAGAGAGAGGGAAGCAGGCTCTCCGCTGAGCAGAGAGCCCTATGCGGGACTCGATCCCAGGACCCTGAGATCATGACCTGAGCCGAAGGCAGCGGCTTAACCCACTGAGCCACCCAGGCGCCCCAAAGCATGGCTCAGTCTTAACAGGACCAGGGATATTGTTTGGGACTCACTAGCTCCCTTCTCTGCCTTCTTCTACATATTGTCAGCATTTTCTTAGATTTTGGTCCAGATGGTTGAAAATAATAGCTTCCCAGATAGCTCCCTCCTATCTCATACTTCAAAATTTCTCTACTACAAGAAGACCTATTCTCTTTCCTTAAATTTAGCACAAATAATCCTATGGCAGGACAGAGTATGTGTCCATCCTTACACCTGTAGCAAAAAACAAAAACAAAACTCCTGCTATAGAGTGATAGCTAAAATGGAGGATAGCCAATTTTCTACAATACATGAGTTTGTGTTCCTGAGGACAAATTAGTTACTCAAAAGATGATGATGATGATGATGATGATCCATTTATCTAATCGCTTATTTACATTAGCTGGGATTTAGGGCTGTGCCAGCAAATAGTAAAAGAAAATATGATTAAATTTAATAGGTAGTATCAACATCACCATCTATATACCAGGGCAACAGGGGACATGACCTGAAAGGAGTCTATATTTTTGTTCAAGTTTTTATTTAAATTCCAGTTAGTTAACATACATTGTAATATTGGTTTCAGGAGTAGAGTTTAGTGATTAATCACTTACAAATCAGACCCAGTGCTCATCACAACAAATGCCTTCCATAATACCTATCACTGGAAGGAGGTTTTAGAGCCAATGAGTCATGACTAATCAGACCCTCCAAATTCCTTTTCTGCACCATGTTCTCAGTTTTCAGGGCCTTAGAAGGCTTTGCCCAATGACCCAGAGCTGTATTTCCAATTCCTACATGAGTTTTGGGTCTGTCCTGCTTAGAGGATGTTACTGTTGTGCACATGCTACTATGTCTAGGGAATGGCCAAAGGGAATTCCTCTTTTTAGAGACGCTATTTGGATGGAGTCTAAAAGTAAGAGCTGAAATATTCACACTTGTGAGCATGAGCTTCCTCCAGGAATCAGAAAAGGCTGGTGATTAGATAACAATGGGAGAAGGTTGTGGGCTGAAGACATGGGGCTGGGGTCTGGTTCATCTCTGGCCAACACATTCAAACACAGACATCTGAGGAGTAGAGGAACTTTACATTCATCCTTGTCTTTCAGGTTCTTTGTGAACCATATTTTTCATGATGAAATATTTAACTATCTTTAATAGTTTGTTATTTGGTTTAAAATCTTTAATAATTCATTTATGAACATCCATTTTTACTCAAAGTTTAGGGTCTGAATGGAACCTATCCTTAATATAGATAAATTGCTAATATATATTATTGTCATCTACATTTTCTGATTAATTACTTAATAAACTGATTAACATATTTAAATAATCTATATTTTAGGTGACTATAGTTATAACTTCTCAAAATACAAGAGTTTCAAGTGGAAAATTTATAACTTGTATCATAATTTTACAATATTCAATAAATCATTAGCTTTTGAGAGAATTTTTTGGGGGGCCTTTATAAAACTTTTATCAGACAGAGGATCAGAAGATGATCTTTATTAACAGTTTGTGGTAATTTATGTTCCTTATTTGTAAAATGAAGTGAGATCTATCTATGATGTATCTATCAGTCTTTCATAAGTTTGTTGTGGAAATTTTAAAACATCTGGCCCATTGCAAACAATTTGGGAATATTAGTTCCTTTTCAAAGAGCACCTAATTTTTCCACATGTCAAGATTATATCAGTTAATTGAATAAATTTTTTAAAGATTATTTATTTATTTATTTGACACAGAGGGAGAGGGAACACAAACAGGGAGAGGGAGAAGCAGGCTTCCTGATGAGCAGAGACCCTGCTGCGGGGTTTGATTTTTGTACCCTCGGATCATGACTTGAGCCGAAGGTGGATGTTTAAGACTGAGGAACCCAGATGCCCCACATTTAGTTGAATAAATATTAAGTACATCCTAGATAGTACTAAGATGATAACCAATTGTAAATGTCAAATTATTAAATTAAATTAGTCAATAGTATAACATTTTTTAAATGTAATGTTCAGTGATTCATCAGTTGTGTATAATACCCAGTGCTCATCACATCATGTGTTCTTCTTAATGCCCATCACCAAGTTACCCCATTTTCCCACCCACCTCCCCTTCTGTAACCCTCACTTTGTTTCCCAGAGTCAAGGGTCTCTCATGGTTTGTCTTTCTCTCTGATTTTCCCATTCAGTTTTCCTTCAGCAACTTCTTGCAAGAAATGTCTCTAAAGACAAAGGAAACAAAAGCAAAAATGAACTATTGGGACTTCATTAAGATAAAAAACTTCTGCACAGCAAAGGAAACAGTGAACAAAACTAAAATGCAGAACAAATTTTAACTAAACTTTAATATTCTATGAATTTAAATGGTAAAAAATTTTCATGTAACATTAATATAAAAAATTAAACAAGAATATATTGATAGAAAAGCTATTGAGTTCTATGCAATTATATTTCACAGGAAATATCAGTTTCCCCAAAATACAATTTTTTGAAAAAAAAAATACTCTCCAATTAAGTTTTACTACTAAGTCATCTCAGTACTTAAAATAAATAAATAAATAAATAAATAAACCATCCAAGATGATACAGTATAATAGAAACTAGAATATATAATAAAAGTATAAAAATTATTTATGAAGAGTTTTTAAATATGTGTTCCTGGAGCAATTGAAAGAGTCATGGTCATTTTATAAGCACTCTTCAAAAATTCAATAAAGAAATTGTATATTTCTATATTTATTTTTTCATTGAATTTTAAATAGGTTCTACATAAACCATTCATTGTACTCAAAAATTATAGAACTTTATATGTATGACTTTGCTCAAAGACACAGGTCTCTAATTTAGAAATAATGTATATCTTAAATGATATGAGAATATTGAGTAAGATGAAGTATGAATCAAATACATGTATTTCATCTTATTTATTCATGTTGAATAAATAGTATAACATAATCACTAGATCATTACAGAAGATCTTGTATAACTTGTGATACATTCAAAGGTAAAGAAATTATATTACTATAAAAACAAATTTGATAAATGAATAAAGATGATGTGGAGCACTGGGTGTGGGGCATAAACAATGAATTCTGGAACACTGAAAAGAAGTTAAAAATAAATAAAAATTTAAAAAAGATGATGTGGTATGTGTATATAGGTAATATTAATATATTCATATACATATATGTGTGTATATGTGTGTGTGTGTGTGTGTGTGTAAAACCCAGCCATAAAAAAGAATGAAATCTTGCCATTTGCAACAACCTGGATGGATTTAGAGATTATAATGCTAAGTGAAATAAGTTAGTCAGAGAAAGGCAAATACCATTATTCAAATACCATAACTATGTACATATACAAATACCATAATTTTACTCATGTGTGGAATTTAAGAAACAAACAAGCAAAGGGAAAAGAAAGGGAGACAAACCAAGAAATAGACTCTTAACTATAGAAAACAACCTGATGGTTACCAGAGGAAGGGGAGTGGTGGTGTTGATTAAATAAGTGATGGGAACTAAGGGAGTGTAATTCTTGTGATGAGCACTGGGTGATGCCTGGAAGTGTTGAGTCACTAAATTGTACACCTGAAACCAATGTAAACACTATATTAACTACCTGGAATTGAAATAAAAACTTAAACAATGAATTATATTATAATAAGATACTGAATCAATGTTGGGAATAATTTTTAAGTGAATATTTAAAACCATTAAGAAAATAAAACCTTGTTGTTATAAGTCATCAAAGTATAAAATGTTGCTAGAAATCTCCATAAGTGGAAGGAGAGAGGACTTAGAAATCATCTAATACAAGCCTGGCATTGAAGCCAGAGAGTTGAGATCTCAAGAATATAAGTTCAATAGGCATTCTCCATGCTTTGGACTTGGACCCAAAACAGAGAAGGAGCAGAAGGTTACAGCTTCTAACTTTATGTAGAGGAAATGCTTCACTAGACACAGAGAGGCCACAGTGTCCTCACCAAAGAACTGATAAAGTCCTAGGGTGAAGAGGAACGTGAAAATGATAAAACTGGATGAAACTTTAAAATTACAAATTATCTAGTGAGGCAAATGTGTAATTACACCTCATCTCTGGGCAGCGCTAGACAATTCTGAATCATGCACTGAAAGATCTCCCTCCTCTTCTGTTGATCCCATCATTTGCCACCCCACCACCAACTTATACTGTACTACATTTGTGATCAATATATATGGTTATGGCTTTCTTGCGCACTGTGTATCTGTATGTTCATTAAACATATTTACTTGGGGGTTGACTTAGTTACCACATATTAAAAACTGAGTATATCAGCTTTTTCTCACCAATGCACTTTACATTTTGAATATCACCATTATTGACACAAAGAGTCAAATCCAAAACCTGGAAATCATTATTTTTTTCTCCCTATACCCTGCCTACATTCAATCAATTATGTTCTTACTATTCTACCTACAACACACATTTCTGATCCAGTTCATTCCTCAATATCCTTTCATTAAATAAGCCATTATCATCCCTCTCCTGAGTAACTATAATTTCCTCTTATCTCATCTTCACACTTACAACCCCCTTTTCTGTCTTGCAGCTAGTAGGTTATTTATAAACTAGGATGCAGTTTAAAATCTTAGTGAGGTTTCTGTGGTCCTACATGTTGTGTTTTCCACTATCTATCACTTATCCTTTTCTACTTCATATCCATGCATGGTCATGCTGATTTTTTTTTTTTTTTTGCACATTATTAGTAAACCAAACCTCTCTTACTTTCATGTCTTTGCACATTCTTTTTTCTTTCTGCTTCTTCTCCCTCTACCTAGATAATTGTTTCTCTGACTTTGTTTTAGTTCAAATGTTATTACTTCAGAAAATTTTCCAAATGAACTCTAGATAAGCTTAATGCTCCTCTTGTGCATATCCACTATTTCTTATAGTTATCCAACATGCTTTAGTATAATTTGCTCAACATCTTTCTCCCTGCAAAATGGAAAGTTCTAAGAGGGCAGTGGCTCTGTATTTGCTGATAATCACCATATTTCCTGAACATGATACTATTTGTGATGTATTAATTACACAAAAATTATTGGCTGGGTGAATAATTAATGTGACTTACAGCAGCAGACTGTCGCTAAAATTCAAAATTATTTGTAATTCTGAGATAGAATGTGGTAGCAAGCACTTAACTGATGATTTGACACAAGTGAGGAATTATTTTTCACAGCCAACCCTGTTCATTTTAGTTTGTCAGTGATAATTTTATATACCACTAAATGAGAATTGCCATCATGTTATCTCTAACAGATTTATGTATGTGTTCAATTTAAAAGCACTATTTATTTTTCCCACTATTTTTTTCTTCCTCACATCCAATTCCTACAAGTCTTTAAACCAGATATACAAGGGCACTAAAAATGTACAGTGTCATCAATTGAACTGATTCATTTTGAGGAAGAAAAGTAGAGAAACACAGATACATATACTTAAAAGGAACATAATGATGATAGAGAATATTATTCTTTCAATGTATGGTGCCCTCCTCACAAACATTCTGAATATATTGAAGGATAGGACTTTATAAAGGAGTAACTGAAGATTTAATATGCTTGTCCAACAATATTTTAATATCGTGATTCTTGATTTTGTTATTGATTCATGAAGAAATCTGTATGTTGGATGGGGATCTGAATATATTTCATCTCATGATTCAATTTGTTAGCATTTCTATAAAAAATGAATCTATAAGCAGACAAATCTGACATTAATTAAGTTATATAAATGCTGCACCAGTTATTGAATTATCTTTTCTATACCTGTATGGTACCTCCAATTCCAGTTCTATTTTTTTAACTTTTTCAAAATCTCATATAATATTAAAAGAAAACAAAATTATCAACATAAAAAAGTCAATATTTATCATACTTTCTTCTCTTACGGGTTTAGTAATACAGTATTATTTGAACTAAGCCAATGCTTATTTATTTTCTTTATAAAATAATGGGAATATGGACTGTTGGATAAACATGAATCTATGTAACTATTAGATATTAGATAAGAAATGCATATTTCTTATGCATTTCAAGGCAGAAACAAACAAAAAAACCTGCTAAGTGCCTTTGAATATCCAAACAAGTACTGAATTGTGCCAAGAATGAGGTTACAGATGATTTATCACCTTATATGTGATACTTAAAAAATTTCATTCTTCTGTGGATTTTTAAAATAAAAATCTTAAGAAAATAAATTGAAAAGGAAGAATCAAAATTGTCTCTTTTTGTAGATAATACTATTTGATACATGAGAGATCCTAAGGAATCCACCAAAGAACTCTTAGAACTAATGAATGAATTTAATAAGGTTTCAGGATTCAAAATCAATATCAGAAATCAGTTACATTTTAGTAAATTAATACTGAAATATATTAAAAAGAAATAAGGAAAACAATACCATTCACAATAACATCAAGAACAATGAAATGCTTACAAATACTTTTAATCAAGAAGAGGAAATATCTGTACACTGAAAATCATAACTTTTTTCCCTAAAAAAATTAATGAAGACACAAATCAATGGAAAGATATTCCATGTTCATGGATTGAAAGAATTAATATTACTAAAATCTCCATAATGCCCAAAGCTATCTACAGATTCAATGCAATCCTTATCAAATTTTCAATGGGATTTTTTGAGAAATAGAAAAAAAATCCTGAAGTTTTTATTGAACTACCATAGACCCTGAATAACCAAAGCAATATGGAGAAAGAACAAACCTAGAGAATCACACTTACGGATTTTAAATTATATTAAAATGTTATAGTAATAAAAATAGTATTATAATAACATTAAAATAGACTCATAGACAAATGTAACAGAATTAAGAGACTAGAAATAAGCTTTTACATATATGGTTAACTAATATTTCACAAAGGAACAAAGAGCACCCAATGGGGAAAGGATAGTTTCTTCTGAACCCAATGTGGAATTCAGAATCCAATTCTGAATCCAATGTGGAATTCTCCATAGCCAACATGTATAATTTGAATAAAACCTCAAATGAATAAGCTTTTCTCTTCCCACAGAATAATTGGGAATAACACAGTGTTTAGGATATTTGGTTGTTCCCTCCTCCCCACTAAAGACAAGAACTAAAAACCATTTCATCCATGGTTTCTAAAGGATATTTATTTATTAACTATTCTGAAAATCAACTAACACTCTGTAGTAAGAGAAATAGATAATCAACCAGGAAGCAGAGTAACACGGTGATTTACTAGGTTTTAGAGTAACTTAATGCACAAATTTCACTCATGATACTAACTGTATGATTTTGACAAGCCTATTTAAAATATATATTTTGCGAAACAGAAAACTAGTAAGTGCTATAGGAAGAGTTGGGTGGTTCAATTTTAGTCATAAAGAAGACAAGGTAAAATATTTATTAATTGTCTTCACTTAAAAAATATAGGAGATTTAAAAATTTCAATATCAAAAACAGCATAATTCAACACCTTATGTGAGGTGAATACCAACCCATAATTCAGTAACTTCCTGCAGTTTCTGCAGTTTCTCTGGTGACTTTGAGGAAGTGTGAATACCAGTGAAATCAATCATTGTCAGTGGACAGTAATAGAATAGAAAGAAAGGTTGTTTATACATATATCCACACACCCATACACATAACTTCTATAAACCTATTTCTCCTAGTCAGTTCTGCCATTGACCATTTTCACTTAAAGTGGCCTTACAAATAGGGGGTAACCCTAATTCTCTAAATCAAGTCACCCTGGACTGATAGAGTATTTAATTCAGCTTATTTCAGTGTTGAGCCATGATCCTACTTCTCAGGCTGGATTATTCTGCTCATGTATCTGTACTGTTAGTAACTTTAATTTTAATAATGTTGCACAGAAATGCACCCTTATTTGAAATATATATGAAAAATGGCAGGACTAATCTTGACACCAAGTTCAGGAATTGCTCCCAAAATCTCTAATGAAAGCCTCAGTTTGCTCACCTAATTATATCTAGTTCTTTTTTTTTTTTTTAATGAGGTAACAGGAATAATAATAAAAACAAAGTACAGTGCTTGATAGGAAGGACAATGAGTGTCCACACTCACTTTTAAGACCTACAAAATGAGAGGTTTTTTTTAGTACTACTGAATAGATTAAAATAGATTAAATTTTCAGGAGTTGTAATTTTGTATTATAATTGTGCAGTTTTAGATGCTTAAAAATATATCTATGACAATTATATGAAACTGAATTTCCTTAATATATTAAGCCATTTGGAAGCCATGGAGGGTTTTGTGTGTGTGTTGGTTGGGGGAGCAGAGAGTAAGGGCAAATGGTAGAAAGAATAAATGAACATTTTGTAAAATGAA
The DNA here is from genome assembly GCF_022355385.1 of Mustela nigripes. Taxonomy (NCBI): domain Eukaryota; kingdom Metazoa; phylum Chordata; class Mammalia; order Carnivora; family Mustelidae; genus Mustela; species Mustela nigripes. The sequence goes on along the minus strand of NC_081557.1, from coordinate 186,764,938 downwards.
ACCTGTGAAATTATTTCTTACATTATATACAATTAGAGTTAAATAAAATATGTGGTAATAATTCAAGTAGGCCTGTCTTCTTCCCTTTTACTTATTTAGTTCTGTGTTTGAAAGATATTACATATAGAATTACATAGTTTGAGTTTTTAAAAACACAGGTCCACTTTTTTGAGGATATTCTGGCCAGTGCAAATTGACATTCTTAAAGAGCTATATGTATTTCAGCTCAAAAATATAATTTCTAAGTATTTATTTTAGCTGTACACACACATGCACACATGGACCATTACTATTGCATTGTTCAAAAATAAAAAATAGAAATAAATTAAATATTTTTAAAGAGAGTTTAGGTATAAAGATTATAGCAATTTTCATTTGTCATTAGAGGAGATTTATGGCTAAAGGAAAATGCTTACAATGTAATGTTAAAAAAAGTAGGTTACTCTATGTGTGTGTGTGTGTGTGTGTGTGTGTGCGTGCGTGTGTGTGGAGAGAGAGAAAGAGACAGTGGGAGAGGGAGAGATAAAAGGACTTTTTTCTGTGACTGAAGATAAAAGGACTTTTTTCTGTGACATTTTCTTATTGCTTCTTACCTGTATTTTTTTAATGTTTAGGATTATTTATTACATTTCCTTAAACTATTTTAATATATGTTGTTCTGACAACATATTAAGTTGTAAATTTAACATAAAATATAGTAATGCTATCATTAACATTAATATGTAAAACAACTTGGATTAAATGATCATGCAACATAATGCATTCCGTATGCAGTGTGTATGCTGAGTGATGACCACAGACTAAATTTAAAATTACAAACTCGAATGGTGAATAAACAGCTGTCATGTAAGTTGACTTTATGCCTGAATGCTTGTTTCCACATAAAGGTAAAAATAAAGGCATTATATAGAAAATGTATATTTAGAATTTACATAAGCATCTTGAGATTTTGGTTGCCCTCTTAATCTTATTTCTGATCTTGTTGTAGCCATCAGGTGGTTCTCAAAAAATACCTTCTAAACTTTACATCTCATAGTCTATATTTTATACCAATTAGGAATATTTTATACCAATTAGGAATTAATAATTTCTTAGTAGCAACTAATTAAGTAACAACTAAATTTCCAAAATATTGAAGAGATATAAGAATTTTTAACTGTCTAGAATCAATAGTCAACTTTTACCTGTAGTAATTAGAAAGGTGTTGCTTTAACACCCTTAGCAGTCAATTTGACCTCAGTAGTGATAAATTGTTGCTCAATTTTAAGCAGTGATTTAATCTGCTCATATTTGCATTTTTGGTTAATTTTTCTGGACTATAGATTGAAAGAGAGCAACCTTGGAAGCAGGGAGAATAGCACTACAAGGCAATTATAACAATGAACATAATAAATGAGGAAGGTCTAAAATCTGATAATCACATTAGAAATAGAGAGACTGAGTTGAAAGATATCTCCAGTTCCTTTCTCTTTATGAGGTTTACATTTTTAGACATAGGTCTACCAAAGAGAAACACTAATATTTCTATTTTTTGTAACATAATATATAATATCCATCATTATCTCTCTATAGTAACATCCAATGGTAACATCCAATTGATAACTTCCAATTATCCCTATATGGTAACAACCAACATCCCAGCTAGAAATAGAGGAAACTCATTCAAATTGTATAATTTAAATGATGATTAATAAAGACATACTTAAAGAGTTGGGAGGAAGGTGGGACATGGTTTTGAAGGAGGAATGCATGATGTACTGTACAGCATATCATCTTTGATTCTGTAAAAAAGAATCAGCTTTGAAGTAGCTATGGATTAGTTACGTACTATAGATATCCATAAAATATCAATCAATTTTAATAATTTAATTTTCACTTTTAAACTACCTTTGTACATGGGGCGCCTGGGTGGCTCAGTGGGTTAAGCCGCTGCCTTGGGCTGAGGTCATGATCTCAGGGTCCTGGGATCGAGTCCCGCATCGGACTCTATGCTCAGCAGGGAGCCTGCTTCCTCCTCTCTCTCTCTGCCTCTCTGCCTACTTGTGATCTCTCTCTGTCAAATAAATAAAATAAAATATTTAAAAATAAAATATAATAAAATACCTTTGTACAAAATGTTTTAGTGTGGTTATAGTTTCTTAAGTATTGCTTAAAGTGAATAGAAAAATTTTAGGTAAAAACAGTTGTTTGTATTTAGTTGAAGTATTTTTATTTTTATTTATTTATTTTTAAAGATTTTATTTATTTATTTGACACAGAGAGAGAGATCACACGTAGGCAGAGAGGCAGGCAGAGGGAGGGGGAAGCAGGCTCCCCACTGAGCAGAGAGCCTGATGTGGGGCTTGATCCCAGGACCCTGAGACCATGACTTGAGCTGAAGGCAGAGGCTTAACCCACTGAGCCACCCAGGTGCCCCCAGTTGAAGTATTTTAAAAATAAATTTTCAAAAATCTTAATTCTCTTCATCTTCTCATGAAAAGCTGACATATCTTTGGTTATTTTAATTGCCATTGAATATACTCCTTTTCTTCCCTGCTTCAACACTTCCATCCTTCATTTATTGATTTAACAAACGTTTATTGGGGGCCTACTCTATATAGAATATGTCCTTGTTGCTGGGGATAATAATGTGATTAAGAAACTATTGTTATTGTTATTCTTATTGTTAGGATTTAGTATAAGAGCAATTATAAAGATATACACAGATAACTGCAATGGAATGCAATGTACTATACTAAATACTGGCAATATTTTCAAGCTAACTGGTGACAGAAAGTAAAAGTAATCTCTCATTCTTAAAGTGCTAGGTATGGCTTTGTGGAAAGTGTGTGAATAGGTTTTGGAAGAATGACACATATCAATTGCAGAAGGTTATCTAGATTGGTGTTTCTAAAAAAGTGGCACTATGGACATTTTAGAGTGGATAATTCTTGTGTGGGTTGTCCTGTGCATTGTAGGATATTAAGCAACCTCTGTCTGTGATTCACTAGGTACCATTAGTACCTCTGTCTCCAGTCATAACAACCAAAAATATCTCTGGATACTGCCAAGATTTCCACTGGGGAAAAATCATCCCCACCTGAATACCAAAATCTACACTGAAAAATCAAGTTTGGGGAGCCTGTGTGGCCAAGTCAGTTAAGCATATCCCTTTAGCTCAGGTGATTATTTCAGGGTTGTGGGATCAAGCCCTGACCTCCCTGTTTGGAGGGGAGTCTGCTTATCCCTTTCCCTCTGCCCCTACAATGTATATTTCTGAGGATGCTCATACACACACACACACACACACACACACACACACATATATGTGTATATATATATATATATATATATATACACACACACATATATATATGAGCATCCTCAGAAATGTACATTGTAACATATATACTGGTCTTTGGATTAATATACATTACTTATGGAAAAACAGAGATGTACTAACAAAAATATCTATTTCTTTTTATTTGCATATAGTTGACATACGATGTTACATTAATTTCAGGTGTACAACTTAGTGATTTGACAAGTTTATACATTGTGCTATGTGCACCACCAGTGTAGTTACCATCTTTCTTGTTACATAGCTATTACAGTATCATTGACTATCTCATGATGCTAAGAATGTCAAATAAATAAATAAAATCTTTAAAAATAAATAAATAAATAAATAAAATGAGTTATGGGGTGTGTGTGTGTGCATGTGTGTGTGCACACACATGACAGGGTGTTATTCAGCCATAGAGACAAGGACATTCAGGGTGCCTGGGTGGCTCACTTGATTAAGCCACTGCCTTTAGCTCAGGTCGTGATGCCGGAGTCCTGGGATCTAGTCCCGCATCAGGCTCCCAGCTCCGCAGAGAGTCTGCTTATCCCTCTGACATTCTCCCCTCTCATGCTCTTGTTTACTCTCTTTCTCTCTCTCAAATAAATAAACAAAGTCTTAAAAAAAAAAGAAAGAAAGAAATTCTCCCATTTGCAACAATATGGGTTGACATTGAGGGTATATGCTAAGCAAAATAAGTTAGAGAAAAACAAATAAGATATGATCTCACTTATATGTGAAATCTAAAAACAAATGAATAATAGCCAAACTCATGGGAAAGATACTAGATATGTGGTTACTAGAGGCAGGGGTTGGAGAGAGGGAGAATTAGAAGAAGGTGATCAAAAAGTACAAAATTATATTTACAATATAAATAAGTACTAAGGATGTGATATATATTATGATGTATAGTTAACACTACTACATGATACATATGAATGTTAAGAAAGTAAATCCTAAGAGTTCTTAGCACAAGGGCATTTTTTTTCTCTTTTTGCTTTCTCTTTTTATTGTATCTGTATGAGACAATGCATGCTAACTACATTTATTGTGGTAATAATTTCACATTAAATGTAAGTCAAACTATTATGCTGTAAACCTTAAACATATACGGTGATATATCCTAAATTATATTTCAATAAAACTAAAAAAAATAAGAAAATCATGAAAATGAATAATGAGTACTGGATTGTGTTAGTACCCATAGGTATTTTTTCCCAGAAAATTCAGAAAACTGTTTAGGAATTAACATATGTAGACTAAACTACTTGTTAAATTATTTTATAGTTAAAATTATTTTTACCTAATCATATTGACCTGCAAAACTAGATGGGATTTCTTGGGCTGTGCCAAAAAAGAAAGTAGCTGCAGAGAGGATTTGGACATATGTGCACCAAACTCACATGTAGTGGTATTGTTAGTAGAAATGACCTAGCATTCTGTCAGTCAGAAAGACAAGTGGCTCTACTGCCAGAGGTTACATTGGTAGCAGTGGCAAATGTAATACTGGCTGAAGCTGTGTGTATTCTAGTGATCTCTGAGAAGGCCCAATCACCACATATCCCAACCAATCCCAAATATGTGCACATGAGCATATGAGACACAAAATTTCCAGTGTAAAAGGAAAACCAGAGAAGTTGTGTAGAAAGACTTAAACTTGCACTCTCCTATCCATAAATTAGCAGAGATATGAAATTAGAAGATAAATTAATTAAAATGAAAGATTTACTGGAATAAGAGGGGCAAAGGCAGTAAGATGAAATGTTTTAAACCACAGAAGAAAATAAACTCTCAATTAAGAATTCAATATCCAGGTATGCCTGGATGGCTCAGTCTGCTAAGCATCTGCCTTCCACTCAGGGCATGATCCCAGCATCCTGGGATTGAGTCACACATTGGGCTCCTTGCTCAGAGGCAACCTTCTTCTCCCTCTAACTGCTCCCCCTGCTTGCGCTTTCTCTCCCTCTCTCTCTCTCTCTCTCTAGATCTGACAAATAAATAAATAAAGTATTTTTTAAAAAATTCAATATCCAGCAAGACTATTCTTCAAAAGGTATAGTGAAATAAAGATATTGCAAGATAAACAAATACAAAGATTATTTATTGCTAGAAGACCTGACTTATAAGAAATACTAAAAGAATCTTTGGGTTATTAGGAAATATCAACAAACAAATATCCAAAACATGAGTTCTTTAAAAATGGAGAATATTAAGAATGGTAAATATATGGGTAAATATAAAACTACTGTAAATTATTTTCTCAGTTTTGCTCTTACTTCTTTAAAGGTCTAAGATTAAAAAAATAATTATTATAACATCCTATACTTGAGTTTATAGCATGTATGGATATAATGTAAGTAATAAGAACACAAGAGAAGGAGGGAAGACATCTATGTTGGAGTAAAGTTTTTATATTTATCAGAGTTAAATTAATATTAATCTGAAGAACACTGTGAAAAGATAAATATTATAATTCCTGGAGCATTCTTACAAGAAAATAACTCAAAATACACAATAACAATAATCAGGGGTGCCTGTGTGGCTCAGTGGGTTATGCCTCTGCCTGTGGCTCAGGTCATGATCCCGGGTCTTGGACTGAGCCCCACATCAGGCTCTCTGCTCAGTAGGGAGCCTGATTCCCCCTCTCTCTTTTTATTTGTCTCTCTGCCTACTTGTGATCTCTGTCAAATAAATAAATAAAATCTAAAAAATATCAGAGGTACAATAAAAATATTAACTTAATATAAAAGATGTCAGTAAATGAGAAAAAGGCGACCAAGAAAAGAGACATATAGAAAGCAAACTACACAGTAGTAAATGTAAATCCAGCTAATAGTCAGTGAAAATTTTGGGTAATGGTGAATGGTCTAAACATCCCCAACAAAAGTCAGAGATTGTCAGACTGAATACAAAAGCAAGAACCTCTTATATGTTGTCTATAAGAGATACAACTTAGATTAAAAAAAAAAACAAAAACAAAAACAAAACACAAATTGGTTGAAAGTACAAGGATAGAAAAAATCCATAGGGTGCAAATGGTGTTAGTAAGAGAGCTGGAGTTACCCAGTTGATTGTATTCTAGATCTCTCTCATAACAGAAAACACAAACAAGAAAAGCATTAGTATTTGAATGTGTAAAGGAGAGAAACAAAGTTCTACTTTCTAGTGACTATTTCTAAACAAACATTTTCATACATTATTTTAAGAGTTGCTTAATCTTTTTTAAGCGTGACAAAAAATGCATAGACATAAAATTTTCTGTCTTAACATCTTCAACATTTCATTAGTGTTAGGTATATTTGTATTGTATTGCAAGCAATCACTAGAACTCCATCTTGCAAAACTAAAACTCTACCTGTTCAACAACTCTCCATTTCCTCCTTCTCTAGACCCTGGGAACCACCATTATACTTGCAATTTCTGTGAAATTAACTGTTGTAGATAGTTTATGTAAGTATAATCATGTGATATTTGTTCTTTTGTGAATGACTTATTTAACTTAGCATAATGTCTTTGATATTCATCCATGTTTTAGCATGTGACAGGATTTCCTTCCTTTTTAAGGTTTCCATGACATGTATATATCACATTTTTTTAATCTACTCATCTGTCAGTGGACATTTAGGTTGTTTTCATATCTTGACTACTATAGTAGTGCTGCTATGAACATAAGCGCACAAATATTTCTTTAGGATCCTGCTTTCAGTTCTTTTACCCAGAAGAGGAATTGCTATATTGTACAGTAATTATATTATTATTTTTTGAGGAACCCCCATATTGTTTTTCACAGAGACTGCATTAAGACCAGTAGTGGACAATGGTTCTGATTTCTCCATATTCTTATCCACACTTGTTATTTTCCTTTTATAAAAAATTATTTTAATTTATAATTATTATTATTTTAAATAATAGGGTGATCTTATTGTGATTTTGATCTGCATTTCTCTCATTATTAATGATGGAAAGCATCTTTATATATGTTTGTTGTTCATTTGCACATCATCTTTGGAGAAATGTCTCTTCTAGTTCTTTACCCATTTTTAAGTTCGATCATTTTTGTTGTTGTTGTTTTTAAATAGCTATTTTGATTTCCTTCTAGATTTGTCTAAGTGGCAGAATATAGTAGATGTATTTTGAAGAGTATTAGTTATAAACACCTAAATCCCTTTCCATTTCTGAGACTTTCATTGTATTGACATTTTTTTCTTTTACTTCATCAAGTATCCATGAAAGACATTAAAAACAGTTATTTAGCTTAATTTTTATTCATCGGAGTATTAATACCTTACATTATCAAACAAATGAACTTTAATTGTAATACTTTTTTTAAAAAATTGTGAAATAACATGGTAGTAATTCTCTTAAAACTAACCTGAATTTAAGGTAATTTTTCTCCGATATCTCTAGTTTTAGATCCTTAGGAATCTATCTTAAAAAAAAAAAAAAACACAAGAATTAAGGAAGAGTAATTTATATATGTAAATAATACTTTAATATTCAATACTTCAATCAGAAGTTCATTATCTATGTTATTTAAACAACATGTTGATTGTGATTTATATGTGTGTGTGTATGCACAAACATGCATACACATAACATAGAAGACAATATATATCCCTCTAACTCAGCAAGCTAAATCTTGTGAAATCTATACCATGGACTAGAAGAAAACACTGCAAATATCTCCACTTGAATATAGCTATGAGTTTTTGGACACACTTTATTGCCTTAGAGTCACTCCAGAATCGTCTTTTCTTTCTTTTTCTTTTCTTTATTATATAGAACTATTACACTGACACTAACTCTTTCTTTAAACTAATCTGAAAACATAAATTTTGCTTTCAAAATGAATATATTTTCATCTCATCAATTTATGTCCAGAAGGAGACATGTTTTATCAGGTAAATTCTTTATTTCTGCCCAAATATTAATTTCTATTCCCAAATATTTCAGAATAATTAAACCCATACATTATATGGTACAATATACTGACTTATAAAAATGACTGAAACACACATTATTTCAAAACCTATCTTTGTAACACTGAAGATATAATACATTGATTCCTCATGATAAATATTTTACAACTGGATGGAAATTTGTATCACATTAAGATTATTTTAAGTCTATTTTTCTATAATAATTCAGTATTTATTATAGCCTATATTTATATAATGTTTCAATCCATTTTTAAAAATGCCTTACATATTAAATTATTCAACACAGTGTGAAGTAATATCAATATTCTGTCAGGGTTGACAAACATTATTACTGAAAACAGTCAATATGAACATGAAGATCATGAGACTACTTAATATTCTAAATAATATTGATGGGGTTGAAAATTTTTGAGTTTGTATGATACATTGTTTTCATATCACAAAAATATACTCATTTAGAATTTTAATAGTTGTTTGTTCACAATTTCTAAGCACTAACATGTGTATTTAGTCAATGCCAGAGGAAGATAGGCAGTTATGCACAAAACAACAATGGTAGCACTTTCCTCACACAGAAATTAGCATGGTCTCTATTTGTGTCATTTCCATCTTGATGAAGACCCTGATATAGAAATATTGACTTCACAAATTTGATTTAGTTGAAACTTAATTTTTCTCTCATTTGTAACCAAGGAAATACAAAATACATGAATACCATAGCTATGCAAATGTGAGATATAATTTTTAATGACTGGATGAAAGTAGAAATCTGGTATCTTAATAACATCATATTTCATAATCTTCAGCTCGAGCCAGAAGATTGAAGGGGAATGCAGTGTACTATGATTTGCAAAAAGGTATTCTTACAACCTCCAACTTTAGTATCAGTGAAAAGAATTTGCTGGTAATCCGTGAATGTTGGAAAGGTACTTATTTTGAATAATGTTCTAGGTGTCTTATAGCAGCCCTTTGAGAATATGGTTGAGTCCTATGAAAGTTATATCCCTATTTAAAGAAAACTAGAAGACTTCTGTGTAGCAAGTGAATTAACAAAAATAATCAACTTGAGAAGACTTTCCTTTCCAAGGAATAACTCAGGGTAAAATTAGGCACAAGAAGAGAGGTGTATGTTGTATTTTAGTATTTGTGTTTGATTTTGCCACAATAGAGCAACAGACTTAAAAAGAGTTATCCCACTAAATAACACTTTTCCAGAAAGAATCATAAACTCTTCTTGTGGAGCTGCCACTGTTTGGTTTGAGTGGAGAATAACTTTACCAGACTTCCATTGTGAAATATCCAGATTTTCCATGGAGCGTGCCAGACTCTGAAATGGGAAAAAGAGTTGGACTCATGATTCTTAGCCATACAAGAGAGAAGGTTTTAGAAAATTAGTTTAAAGTGACTCAAGTAAGCGATGATTATTTGTCATACAGGATGTATTGGTCTGGAAGGTATGTAATTTGGGAAACCTCAATGTCATTCTAACAGACTCAGCCTGAGCCCTGTATCTGCCTGAGGAAAGAGTGAGTACCATAATGTTGGAACACTGATGAAGATGATAAAAACTTCCATTTATCTGCCAGACATACTTGGAGTTACCAAATTCTATATTTGCCTTTTATCCAAGAAATCAAGAAGTCTTTAGGATGGGAATATGTATATTTCTGTAATTTAGCTGAAAACAGTGGGATACCAAAGAATCGCCTTAAAATATCTGAGGTCTGTCATGTGGATGAGTGATGGCATTAATTGCCTTTATAGTCTGAAACCAGTTAGAAGAAGAGAATAAGGATAGGCAGGTGAAACATTTAGGGAAATTGTCTTGATTGCAGTAAAGCCTTCTATAGCGTCCCCAACTTTAGTAATGTTTCATCTCTGAACTCATTTCTTAAAGAATCTCATTGCTTTCTTTTTGTTTTGTATATATATATCTCATTGTTTTGTTTTTATTTTGTTTTGTGTGTGTGTGTGTGTGTGTGTGTGTGTGTGTGTGTGTATTTTAGGGGAGCCAATTGGGCCACTAAATTTTAGAAAGATGTTTTTTACTTCTGGTCCACTAGAACTCTAAATGTTTTTGAGATATTAGTTCTAAAGCTTTTACAGTTACATTGTTGGAGAAAGGGAAGAGCCACTGGATGGCAATGCAGCTCTTAAGATAAAGGTTTCTTCATTATGCTTCTTTAGCTTTCATGTTTTGAGAGTTACTTTTTTTTTAACAGACAACCAAAGTACTGCTATCCCTGACCTGGACCTTACCCTCTTTACTTTAATAATTTCTGATTTATATTAATCCAGGGTTAACATGCATCTGTATTTTTTAAAAAGATTTTTTAACTTATTTATGGGGGTTTGGAGGGGCAGAGAGAGAGACACGCAGGCTCTGCATTAAGCATTGAACCCAAGTCAGGGCTCAATTCCAGGAATCTGAGATCATGACTTGAGCTGAAACCAAGAATCAAATGCTTAACTGACTGAGCCACCCAGGTGCCCCAACATGAACCTATATTGAATGCCTCTCTGAACTGAGTCTAGGATGATCTGTGATGTATTAGCCAAGGTACTCCTCTAATATTGGATGCTTTATCATGCCATTGACAATATTTCGTGCTGTATGAACAAGTGGGAGAGCACAAAGATGCCAAGAAATACATAGAAATACATTCTAAAATTTATAAATGAGGATTAATGTCAAGAAAAACGTATCTAAGCCCCCAAAAGTGGTAGATCATTTTTAACTATGTAGTACTAGTTCAAATTTTATAAGAAAATACTTTGCTGTTCAGCAGATATCTAGGACTTACTCATCTTGTACAACTTCCCCTTTATACTCTTTAATAACTTCCTGATTTGCTAATGGGGTAAAATCTTATGTTAATGTTATCATACACACCTATATACACAAATAGGTAATAGTAATAATAATAATAATAATAATAATAATAATAATAGAAGGCAGGAGAAAACTTTTAGAGGTGATTGGTATGTTTATGGCATAGGTTGTGGTGATGGTTTCTCAGGTGTATGCTTATCTTCAAACTCATTAAGTTATATGAATTAAATATGTACAGAATTTTTATGTAAACTATACTCCAGTCAAGTGGTTAATAAAGAAAATGAGAATGAGAATGAGAAAGAAACCAAAAGACAGTAAAAATAAAAAGCAGTCAAGTAAGAATCATTTGGTAGAGAGGCTGAAGGGAAATGCCCTTTGTGATAAAGACCATTAGGAAGGGAGAGGAGGAACACAATAATTACTTGTGTACATTTTCCAGTATTTCTAACCTGTACTTTCTATTTGTTTTCTAAAAGTTGCTATTTAGGGTTTTGAATCTTTAGTTTTTTTCCCTTACAGGAGACCAGAGAATCCATAATACATAATACATATTAATTTTTATATAGTACAAATATGAATTTTATATGCCTAAGTGTGAAGGAATAGGTGAGCATAACTGATTACCTAGTAATGATAATATATAAATAAGGTGCATATATAGTAAAAGATTGTATAAAATTATGTACTTTACTTGTTTTAAATACTCAGATTTAGTTTGATGACTAAAATATTGGTAGAAATTAAAAATATGAAACAGGGGGAGGGGGAAAGACGGCAGAGGAGTAAGAGACCCTATTTCAACTCATCCTCTGAATTGATCTGGATATCTAACAGACCATTCTGAACACCCAAGAAATCAGCCTGTGTTATAAGAAGATATATCTTGTTCTCTACAAACAGAATAGCTCAGGTGGTTGGTCTCCAGGTATGAAGTGGGGGGCCATGATTCTACAGGCAGATATCAGAAGATAAATGGAAGAGGAAGAGAGCCTCTGGGATCCTGCACCACCAGAGTGCAAAAGCCTCCTGCACTGGGATCCAGGCACAGACTCGAAGAGTCGTGTTTTGGGGAAAAGACTTTAGGGCAGTCCTCCAGACTGAAGCCTGGAGCTGCGGGGACACATGTGAAAACTGGTGGTAGCTGGTGGTTTTAGAAGCACAAAGGGCCGAGACACACCTGTACGTGGAAAGGAGGGCTGTGAGTGCTGCTGTAAGGAGTGCACAACCTAGGACACTGTGGTTTTTGGCAGCACAGGCAGGAGCAGAGACTGGAGAGCTCACTGAGGGGTGGACAGCAATCTCTCTGTTCTGAGACAGAGGTTTGGATATGGCCATTTTTTGCTCTCTTTGGTGAAGGTGAGGGGGACACAGAAAGCCACCAAAGAAAGCCACAATTGAACAAAAGCCCCTCCAAACTGGTTTTCACTGAGCACATTCCCCCTCCCCACAGGGGGGCAGGGCAACTCTGACCAAACAGGGTTGTCTGAGTAACAGTTTAGCAGGTCCCTCACCCAGAAGATAGGCTGGAAGAACAAGAGGCTGGAAACTTAAGTCCCTATAAAACAGATGCATCTTGCTTAGGTTGTGGTCAATAATTTAGACTCTGTACATACTGTCAACCACACCTCATCAGAAAGTGAAAGTGAAGGGGTGGAGAACATTTTTCATGCCAACAGACCTCAAAAGAAAGCTGGGGTAGCAATTCTCATGTCAAATAAATTATATTTTAAACTAAAGACTGTAGTTAGAGATACAGAAGGATGGTATATCATTCTTATAGGGCCTATCCAACAAGAAGATATGAAAATTATAAATATCTATGCCCCCAACATGGGATCAGCCAGTTACATAAGCCAATTGTTAATCAAAATAGTGAGACATATTGATAATAAATTGTTCATAGTAGGAGACCTCAATACTCCACTCTTAGCAATAGATAGATCATCTAAGCAGAAAATCAATGAAGAAACGAGAGCTTTGAATGACACACTGGACCAGATGGACCTCATGGATATATACAGAACATTCCACCCTAAAAGAACAGAATACCTGGGGTGTCTGGGTGGCTCAGTGGATTAAAGCTTCTGCTTTCGGTTCAGGTCATGATCTCAGGGTCCTAGGATCGAGCCCCGCAACAGGCTCTCTGCTGAGCAGGGAGCCTGCTTCCCCCTTTCTCACTGCATGCCTCTCTGCCCATTTGTGATCTCTGTCTATCAAGTAAATAAATAAAATCTTAAAAAAAATAACAGAATACTCAGAATAGACCACATACTGGGTCACAAATCAGGTCTCAACTGATACCAAAAACTGAGATTATTTTCTGCATATTCTCAGACCACAATGTTTTGGAAAGGGGCTCAATCACAAGAAAAAGTTTAGAAGAAAATCAAACACTTGGAAGCTAAAGACCATCCTGCTTAGGATTTTTTGACTCAAGCAGAAAATCAAAGAAGAACTTAATTCATGGAAACCAATGAGAATGAAAACACATTGGTCCAAAACCTATCAGATATGGCAAAGACAAACCTGAGGGGGAAATATATAGCCATCCACATCTCATTAAAAAATAATAATAATAATAAAGAAAGAAAAAAAGAAATAAGGAAAGAAGAAAAGAAAGATCCTGAATAAACAAACTATCTTTACACCTTAAAGAACTGTAAAATCGGCAATAAATTAAGCCTAACCTATTCATGAGAAGGGAAATAATTAACATTAAAGCAGATATCAATGGATTAGAAACAAGAAATACAGTAGAACACACCAACAAAACTAGCAGCCTGTTTTTGAAAGAATTAATAAGATCGATAAACCACTGGCCAGACTTATCCAAAAGAAAAGAGAAAGGACCCAAATTAATAAAATTATTAATGAAAAAGAGAGATCACAACTAATACCAGGGAATAAAAACAATCATTAGAAATTATTATCAACAGCCATATGCCCATAAATTAAGCAACCTAGAAGAAATGGATGCATTCCTGGAAAGCTATAAACTACCAGGATAGAAACAGGAAGAAATTTACAACCTGAATAGGCTAATAATCAGTAATAAGATTGAAGCAGTGATCAGAATCCTCCTAAAAAAACTAGAATCCAGGACCAGATGGATTCCCTGGGGAATTCTACCAAACCTTTATAAGAAAAAATAATACCTGTTCTCCTGAAGCTGTTTCAAAAAACATAAACAGAAGGAAAACTTCCAGGCTCATTCTATGAGGCCAGCATTACATTGATCCCCAAATCAGGCAAAACCCCATCAAAATGGAGAATTTCAGACCAATATCCCTGATGAATATGGGTGCCAAAATTTTCAACAAGATTCTAGCTAATAGGATCCAACAGTACATGACCAGGTAGTATTTAATCCTGGAATGCAAGTGTGGTTCAACATTCACAAGTTAATCAGTGTGATAGCATACATAAATAACAGAAGAGACCAAAGGGAAAAAAAAAAAAAGGTCCTCTCAATTGGTACAGGAAAATCATTTAACAAAAGAAACCATCCTTTCCTGATTAAAACTCTTCAGATTATAGGGATAGAGGGAACATTCCTCAATTTCATAAAATCCATCTATGAAAAACCCACAGCAAATATCATTCTCAATGGGGAAAAGCTGAGAACATTTCCCTTAAGATCAGTAACATGACTAGGATGCCCACTGTCACCACTGTTGTTCAACATAGTACTAGAAGTCTTAGCAACAGCAATCAGTAAACAAAAAGAAATAAAATGTATTCAAATTGTCAATGAAGAAGTCAAACTCTCTCCTACAGATGACATGATACTTTATGCGGAAAACCCCAAAGAATCCACCCCCAAATTACTAGAACTCATATAGCAATTCAGGCGTGTGGCAGGATGCAAAATCAATGCAGAGAAATCAGTTGCTTTCTTACATACTAACAATAACTGTAGAAAGAGAAATGAGTGAATTGATTCCATTTACAATAGCACTAAAAACCATAAGATACCTTGGAATAAATCTAACCAAAGATGTTGAGGATCTACACTGTAGGAACTACAAAACACTCATGAAGTAGTTGAAGAAGACACAAAAAGATGGAAAAAGTCCATGGTCACGGATTGGAAGAATAAACATTGTTAAAATGTCTATGCTGCCCAGAGCAATCTATACTTTCAACACCATCCTGATTAAAACACTAAGAGCATTTTTCGAAGTTCTGGAACAAACAATCCTAAAATTTGTATAGAACCAGAAAAGACTCCAAATTTTAAGAAAAATGTTGAAAAAGAAAAAGCAAAGCAGGGGGCATCACGTTGCCTGATTTCAAGCTATATTACAAAGCTGTGATCACCAAGACAGCATGGTACTGGCACAAAAGCAGACACATAGATCAATGAAATAGAGTAGAGAGTCCAGCTATGGACCCTCAACTCTATGGTCAACTAATCTTTGACAAAGCAAGAAAAAATATCCAATGGGAAAAAGTCTCTTCAATGAATGGTGATTGGAAAATTGGACAGCAACACACCAAATAATGAAACTTGACCATTCTCTTACACTATACACAAAGATAAACTCGAAGTGGATGAAAGATCTTAATGTGAGACAGGAATCTCTCAAAATCCTAGAGGAGAACATAGACAGTAATGCCTTTGACATCAGCCACAGCAGCTTCTTTCAAGACACATCTCCAAAGGCAAGGGAAACAAAAACTAAAATGAATTTTGGGGACTTCATCAAGATCAAAAGCTTCTGCATAGCAAAGGAAACAGTCAACAAAATAAAGGTAACCTGTGGAATGGAGAAGATATTTGCAAATGACACTACAGACAAAGGGCTGATATCCAGAATCTATAAAGAACTTGTCAAACTCAACACCCAAAAAACAAATAATCAAGTCAAAACATGGGCAGAAGACATGAGCAGACACTTCTCCAAAGAAGATATACAGATGGCTAACAGACACAAGACAAAGTGTTCATTATCAACAGGCATCAGGGAAATTAAAATCAAATTGAAATTGAGATATCAATTCTCAATCAATATCTCAAATCATATTGAGATACCACCTTATACCAGTTAGAATGGCAAAAATTGACAAAGCAAGAAATGATAAATTTTAGAGAGGTTGTGGAGAAAGGGGAATCCTCTTACACTGATGGTGGGAATGCAAGCTGGTGCAACCATTTTGGAAAATAGTGTGGAGGTTCCTCAAAAAATTAAAAGTAGAGCTATCCTATGACCAGCAACTGTATTACATCAAAGATACAGATGTAAAGAAGGGCCATATCCATGCCAATGTTCATAGCAGCAATGTCCACAATAGTCAAACTGTGGAAAGAAACAAGATGCCCTTCGACAGACAAATGGATAAAGAGGATGTGGTTCATATATACAATGCAATATTACTCAGCTATCGAAAAGGATGAACACCCAACTTCTGCATCAACATGGATGGGATTGGAGGAGATTATGCTAAGTGAAATAAGTGAAGGAGAGAAAGTCAATTGTCGTATGGCTTCACTTACTTGTGGGACATAAGGAATAGCATGGAGGACATTAGGAGAATGAAGGGAAAAATGAAGGGTGGAGAAATAAAAGAGGGAGATGAACCATGAAAGACTATGGACTCCAAGAAACAAGCTGAGGGTTTTAGAGAATGGGGGGTGAGTTAGTCTGGTGATGGGTATTAAGTAGGGCATGTAATTGTGTGGAGCACTGGGTGTTATATGCAAACAATGAATCATGAAATACTACATCAAAAACTAATGATGTACATGTACTCTATGGTGACTAACATAACATAATAAAAATAAATAAATAAGATGTTCCCACATAATCAAAAAAAAAGAATAGGAAACATTCACAGGCTTCTTTACATCATACTTTATCAGATTTTATAAGGAAAGTTACTGATTAGAAAAATATTAGTAAGTTTGGAGATTATATAAATTATGAGAAAACATGAATATTGGAGGTTTAACACATTAATACAGTTCCTGAGAAAATATTATCCTTCACAACATGAATTCAGTTTTGACATTCTCTTGAAAATATATAGGTCATTGGGTTTCCCTAGTTTCTCTCTGTAAACTTTAGGATAAAGCAAAGTACAGCTGGAAGAAATTGCTCAGAATGCTCTAGAATAGGTTAAGGCAAAAATATATTTCATAAGATATATTTTAAGATAATTTAAGGGTAATTATTTTTCAACAAATGCTTAAGAAGTTTTAGCTGTCTATTGGACTTCGATCACAGTAGTCGTGATTGGAAAAATACCTGTTAGATTATCATGTTCATCCTTCTCCTTGGGCAGGATATGCCTCAATCCCAGGAGACAGGAGTTAGCACTTCATATTTGCCAAGAAAGTATAATACCTTATAGGGTGCATAAGAGAGAACTTACCAGAGCCAAGTCAATATAGAGTTTGACTTCTATCCAATAAATCCCTCAAAAAAAAAAAAAAAAAGTGCTTCTGTCATTCCAACTACACAGATCCTGGCAACCACATTCTTTTCTAGTTAGAGTATTTGCAAAATATTATCAAGAAAACTATCCAATAAGAATATATTGCTGTGCTATTTAAGGAGAGTAAAATACCTTGAACTCAAAAGAATTAGGATGGATACATTCCTGAGATAATATTTGGAAGTACAAGAAATGTCAAAACACAATGACAAATACTTCTGAAGAAAATGAACTATTTATTTCACTTACCAGTAGAACAACTAGCAATGCAATTCATACACCTGAGAGCACAGTAAGTCCTACATGATGAAGATGAACAGTAGGAAATGGAAGACTTTAAGACAAATTTATGAATCATATCAAAACAAGCTGTTAAATATTTGAAGTCCTTTCCAAGCACAAGGATCTAATATTCCACAGCTTATCACCATTTGATTGTGGATAAGAGAATGTATTAACTCTTTAAGATCATTGCATTTTACACCTCTGTTTATGCATTCTCAGTCTCCTCTGCTGTTTTTTTTTTTTTTTTCCTTCATTTTACTCCTTAAACAGGATGCGATGATCCTATGTAGAATCTGGTCTACACACAATTTTGTTTTGTTTGGTACTCACAATGTTTTAGCTTTTTTAAAAAAATGTATGTAGTTAGCAATATGTAGGAATCACATTCATATATAGAGTTTGAGTTTTCTTTGGTAAATCTCATTTATTTTTATTTGTTTATTTAAAAGAGAGAGAAAGAGCGAGAGTGAGAGCACACAGGGGAAAGGGACTGAGTGAGAGGGAGAGAGAGTCTCAAGCAGACTCTGTGCTGAGCACGGAGCCTGACAATGGTCTGGATCACCTGACTCTGAAATCACAACCTGAACCAAAAGCCTAAGTAAATTTTATAATAAGAAAAAATTGATTGGAAGTAACAGCATTCCCTTGAAGGAATTTGTTCCAGAGCCCTCTACGGTCTCTACCACTTTCTTTGAACCATGACTGAGTCACAGTGTCAGTGGTCACTATCATTACTATTTTCTTACATCAATTATTCTATTAATAGAATAAATTCTATTCTGGCCCCAGAATAAAACTTGAGTTTGAAATTTTCATCTCCAGGGTCAAATTCCTTCATGATTTTATTAAAAAAGCTTTTGTCTTTTTATTTTATGTCACCTCTCTGAATGAGATGAATGACTTCTAGGTCTCCATTTACCAGCTATAAGCTGAAAGCCCACAGTATCTTCTGCCTGGAGTACACTTTTGAGTTCCAGATATTTTATCTATTTGCCTATAGGATACTTTTATTTTATTACTTATAGGAAGGCAATGCAATAAACATAAGCTTAATCTCATTATTTTTCTTCTCTTAATATTCTGGTTTTCTTTCATGATCAGATAACACATGTGGCACAGCCAGACATGGGGCATTCCACACAGAATATTTAGAAATGTCCATGGATTTTCTTACTTCTCCAATCTGTCAATATGCAATCAACCACAATGGTCTTAAAATTATTTATCCAAAATCTCTTTCAAATCCGTTTACTTGTTTCTGTTTTTACTTCCTTCCCTATGAACAAAGCTGTTGTTATTATGTCATTAGTCCATGCTAATATTTGGGATTCTTTGTATTCAAAATAGGATTCAAATTGGTATTCTCATCTCAGCTTGTGTTTTCTTCAATCCAGGCTTAATTTTAGCTAGAATGTTCTTTCAAATAAACAAATCGGTTCCCATGTCCTATGTAAAAACATTATAATGTTTCCCCAACTTTCTTGAAATAAATTCAAAACTCCTAAACATGCCTTATCCATGCCCAGATGACCCAGATATAGCTAATATTCTCTTGCATTTCTCTTTCCTGAACAACTCTTATTCAAGGAATTATGTCCTCATTTAAGTTCCTACAATGTACTGAGCTTTATCAACTCTAGGCATTAATTCCTAATATCCCCAGTTTGAAGTCCTATCCTCTTACCACATAGGTAATTCCTAAATATTCCTAAATATTATTTTTTGGTGAAGTCTTTATTGATTATTCTAGGCAATTGTATGAGCTTTTTTCACTTCCAGGTATTTTATTGCTTGGGGGCAGCACTTTCAATCTGTATTTGAATATCCATAATTTCTAGTAGACTACATATATTGGAAAAGCAAGTGTGTGTCTGTTTTATTGACCATTTTTATCTTTAACATCTACCAAAGTTCCTGATATATATTAGGCATTCAGTAAATATTTGTTGTATAAATGAGGATATGAATAAGAAAATATTCATGTATTGCAGCAATAAGGTTTCTAGTTGAAACCATATGTATTCATTCTTCCTGAAGTTTGTTTGCAAAAATAAGCTCTAATTATTTTCATCCCATAACACTAGTTTCCAATACAGAGAAAAACAATTGTTTTATTGAGTGACCACAGTAAAAGTTACTGTATGTTTTTATATTTACAGCAAGATGTTGGCATTATTTTTAGTAAGAATAATAAAAATATAACATTGATACTAGAGAACCATGACCCTGAAATTTTCTTGTTTATTATGTTCACTCAACTTCAGCAATTTACTGCTTATATTCTATTTACTTCTTTCTCACAAATCTGCTTGATTGGTAAACTTGCCTGCTGGTAACTCCTAAAAACAATCTTATTCCAATGTGAAAAACTCTTGGCTAAATGAGAAAAATTAAACCATAATGTAGAAGGGTCTGGGACTATCAGCCATTATAAGTATGTGCCTCTCCCCCAAGATTTAAATGAAATCACAGAACCTAGATTATAGATGAAACAAAACAATCTAGGACACAAAAGAGATGAAAATTGTAACCATTAGTAAAATGTATTGCTATTACAGCCCTAGTGGTTGCTCAGGACACTTAAGAAGTATGAAATCAGCAGTAGAACCAACAGGTGGGATAAAAAGTACAAAAACATTAAGAAACATTTAGAGGCTTATTTGGAGTGCTACTAGTCAATAGAGCTGTAGAAAAACTGAGGGTTATAAGAATCAGTTCATGTGCAGAATATGTGAAAATGGATAGTTGTCTGAGAGACTACAGAGTTAAAGCATTGTATTGCACAAATGTCCTAATAAAAATTTGAGATATCTTTGAAGTTGGTAAAGATGAAAGGTATGGAAATATATTCAGTGTTAAGAAAATAATACTTGCATTTGCACCTTGTATAAATACATGGTTATCTAGGAGTCTTAATGTTACAGAGTCAAAGGAACTTAGTAAATGTTCTTGTCTTTAAAATCTTTGTGACATCTCAGTAACTAAGTAATAGTTTTTAGTCAATTATATTTTGAATTAAATTCTGTAAATTGACAATATGGCTTCCATATTATATTGATATACTCCAGGATGGTATAGAATATTTTATCGATTAGGTTGTCGTTGAAAGCAAGAAAAGATTATTTTGTCTCTTTAAATGGAAAAGGAATTTACTAGGTAAATTTAAGTAGTTTACAAAATTGTCAAACTTTCTAGAGAACAGATTTAAAAACTAAACTCTCAGGAAACATGCCATGATCTAGCCTGATAAAAATACTATCCTGCTGCTGCTATTCATCAGTCAAGCTGTAGAGAAAATTGCAGCAATGCCCTTCCCATAAATAGCATCTCTTGTGAAAGGCATGAGACTTTGCAAACTCCAATACCAACTAATGCTATATGCTTCTGCTGTCACTGTAACTAGGCAGATGGATTAAGTTCCATGCTTAATTCCCTCAATCACTCATTTAAGAATTTAAAGCCCTAACAGGTAGGTCTGTTGTGTGTAAACATACCCATCTGTAGTAAAGGAGGCTGGTAAATTTTTGTTTTACCTGGAGCAAGTGGGATCATGAATTTTTTAAACAAGGTTAAGGTTTTCTAGCATGTTGGGCAACCATAAAACATGATAACAAATTTTCTAGAAATATTAATATTTCTAGATATTGATAACATGGATTTTAAGCAGGTATTTGATTAATTGAGGTGCACCTTATACTTACAGTAGCAATTTCCATTTTTTTAATCAAAGTTTATAAATTCAGAGTACTTTGATGACTGATTCATCAAGAAGATCAATAAATGCATGTTTTATCACTTGAAATTTAACATAAAACTGATAGTAATGAGAAATAATTAGGTGAGTGAATCAAGAATTAAATATTATTCATTAGAGCCACTTGATAAATATTAACAGTACATTTATTTTTGAATTTTAATTCTAGTATAATTAACATACAGTGTTATATTCATTTCATGTGTACAATATAGTGATTCAACAATTCTATACAGTATTCTCAGTGCTGTTTATGATAAGTTTACTCTTAATCCCCTTTACCCATTTCACCCATCTTCCCACTACCTCCCCTCTGGTAACCAGCAGTTGGTTCTCTATCATTAAGAGTTTTTTTGTGTTTGTTTTCTCTCTTCTTCTTTGTTTGTTTGTTTGTTTTTAACAGTGCATTTAGTTAAGATGAAAATAATAAGGTCTAGTTGAAAAGTTATCACTTGAGATTGTAAAACGAAGTAACCACTTGAGATTGTAAAACAAATTGAATTGTCTTGTCATCCTTGTTGGAAGTCAATTGTATATTCCTTATACATTTGACTTCCAACAAGGATGACAGACAATTCAATGGGGAAAAGTAAGAGATCTTTTCATGAATAATTCTAGGACAACTGGATATTCAGATACAGAAGAATGAAATAAGATCTCTTTCTTATGCCATCCACAAAAATTAACTCCAAATAGATCATAGACGAAAATAAGAGCTAAGGTTATAAAACAATTAAAAGAAATAATGAGTAAGTCCTTGGATTAAGTGTAGTTCTTTTTGGATTAAGCATAGTTCTTTTTATTCATCTATTTATTTATTTACTTATTTGTTTATTTATTTATATATTTAATTTTTTTATAGACATATAATATATTTTTATCCCCAGGGGTACAGGTCTGTGAATCACCAGGTTTACACACTTCACAGCACTCACCATAGCACATACCCTCCCCAATGTCCTTAACCCCACCACATCCTTCTCCCAACCCCCTGCTCCCAGCAACCCTCAGTTTGTTTTGTGAGATTAAGAGTTACTTATGGTTTGTCTCCCTCCCAATCCCATCTTGTTTCGTTTATTCTTCTTCTACCACTTTAACCGCCCATGTTGCATATCCACTTCCTCATATCAGGGAGATCATATGATAGTTGTCTTTCTCTGATTGACTTATTTTGCTAAGCATGATACCCTCTAGTTCCATCCACGGCATTGCAAATGGCAAGATTTTATTTCTTTTGATGGCTGCCTAGTATTCCATTGTGTATATATACCACATATTCTTGATCCATTCATCTGTTGATGGACATCTAGGTTCTTTCCATAGTTTGGCTATTGTAGACATTGCTGCTAAAAACATTTGGGTGCACATGGCCCTTAGGATCGCTACGTTTGTATCTTTAGGGTAAATACTCAGTAGTGCAATTGCTGGGACATAGGGTAGATTTATTTTTAACATTTTGAGGAACCTCTGTGCTATTTTCCAGAGTGATTGCACCAGCTTGCATTCCCACCAACAGTGTAGGAGGGTTCGTCTTTCTCCGCATCCTTGCCAGCATCTGTCATTTCCTGACTTTTTAATTTTAGCCATTTTGACTGCTGTGAGTTGATATCTCATTGTGGTTTTGATTTGTATTTCCCTGATGCCGAGTGATATAGAGGACTTTTTCATGTGTCTGTCAGCTATCTGGATGTCTTCTTTGCAGAAATGTCTGTTCATGTCCTCTGTCCATTTCTATATTGGATTATTTGTTCTTTGGGTGTTGAGTTTGCTAAGTTCTTTATACATTTTGGATACTAGCCCTTTATCTGATATGTCCTTTGCAACTATTTCTGGTTTCATTTAAATTTTAAGATTATTTGTTCCATATCTTTGAAAAAGATGGATGGTACTTTGATAGGAATTGCACTAAATGTGTCCATTGCTTTAGGTAGCATAGACATTCACAATATTTATTCTTCCAATCCAGGAGCATGGAACATTTTTCCATTTCTTTGTGTCTTCCTCAATTTCTTTCATGAGTACTTTATAGTTTTCTGAGTATAGATTCTTAGCCTCTTTGGTTAGGTTTATTCCTAGGTATCTTAAAGTTTTGGGTGCAGTTGTAAATAGGATTGACTCCTTAATTTCTCTCTTTTCTGTCTTGTTGTTGGTGTAGAGAAATGCACCTGATTTCTGTGCATTGATTTTTATATCCTGACACTTTACCTAATTCCTGTACAAGTTATAGCAATTTTGGAGTTGAGTCTTTTGGGTTTTCCACATATAGTATCATACCATCTGTGAAGAGTGATAGTTTGACCTCTTCTTTGCTGATTTGAATGCCTTTAATTTCCTTTTGTTGTCTGATTGCTGAGGCTAGGACTTCTATTACTCTGTTGAATAGCAGTGGTGATAATGGACATCCCTGCTGTGTTCCTGACCTTAGCGGAAAACTTTTCAGTTTTTCTCCATTGAGAATGATATTTGTGGTGGGTTTTCATAGATGGCTTTGATGATATTGAGGTATGTGCCCTCTATCCCTGCACTTTGAAGAGTTTTGATCAGGAAGGGATGCTGTACTTTGTCAAATGCTTTTTCAGCATCTATTAAGAGTATCATATGGTTCCTGTTCTTTCTTTTATTAATGTGTTGTATTACATTGATTGATTTGCAGATGTTGAACCAACTTGCAGCCCTGGAATAAATCCCACTTGGTCCTGGTGAATAATCCTTTTAATGTACTGTTGAATCCTATTGGTTAGTATTTTAGTGAGAAATTTCGCATCTGTGTTCATCAAGGATATTGGTCTGTAGTTCTCTTTTTTGATGGGATCTTGTCTGGTTTTGGGATCAAGGTGATGCTGGCCTCATTAAATGAGTTTGGAAGTTTTCCTTTCATTTCTATTTTTTGGAACAGTTTCAGGAGAATAGGAATTAGTTCTTCTTTAAATGTTTGGTAGAATTCCCCTGGGAAGCCATCTGGCCCTGGGCTTTTGTTTGTTTGGAGATTTTTGATGACTGTTCCAATCTCCTTACTGGTTATGGGTCTGTTCAGGTTTTTTATTTCTTCCTGGTTCAGTTGTGGTAGTTTATATGTCTCTAGGAATGCATCCATTTCTTCCAGATTGTCAAATTTGTTGGCGTAGAGTTGTTCATAGTATGTTCTTATAATTGTCTATATTTCTTTGGTGATAGTTATGATCTCTCCTCTTTTTTTATGATTTTATTTATTTTGGTCCTTTTTATTTTCTTTTTGGTAAGTCTGGCCAGGGGTTTATCAATCTTATTAATTCTTTCGAAGAACCAGCTACTAGTTTCATTGATTTGTTCTATTGTTTTTTCGGTTTCTATTACATTGATTTCTGCTCTGATCTTTATGACTTCTCTTCCCCTGCTGGGTTTAGGGTTTCTTTCTTGTTTTTTCTCCAGCTCCTTTAGGTGTAGGGTTAGGTTGTGTACCTGAGACCTTTCTTATTTCTTGAGAAAGGCTTGAACCACTATATATTTTCCTTTCAGGACTACCTTTGTTGTGTCCCACTGATTTTGAACTGTTGTGTTTTCATTATCATTTGTTTCCATGCATTTTTTCAATTCTTCTTTAATTTCCTGGTTGACCCATTCATTCTTTAGAAGGATGCTGTTTAGTCTCCATGTATTTGGGTTCTTTCCAAATTTCCTCTTGTGATTGAGTTCTAGCTTCAGAGCATTGTGGTCTGAAAATATGTAGGGAATGATCCCAATCCTTTGGTATTGGTTGAGGCCCAATTTAGGACTGAGGATGTAATCTATTCTGGAGAATGTTCCATGTGTACTAGAGAAGAATGTGTATTCTGTTGCTTTGGGATGAAATGTTCTGAATATATCTGTGATGTCCATCTGGTCCAGTGTGTCATTTAAGGCCTTTATTTCCTTGTTGATCTTTTGATCTTTTGCTGGATGATCTGTCCATTTCAGTGAGGGGAGTGTTAAAGTCCCCTACTATTGTTGTATTACTGTTGACATGTTTCTTTGATTTTGTTATTAATTGGTTTATATAGTTGGCTGCTCCCATGTTAGAGGCATAGATATTTAAAATTGTTAGATCTTCTTGTTGGACAGATCCTTTGAGTATGATATAGTGTTTCCTCATCTCTTAAATGGTCTTTGGTTTAAAATCTAATTGATCTGATATAAGCATTGCCACTCCTGCTTTCTTCTGATGTCCATTAGCATGGTAAATTCTTTTCCACACTCTCACTTTAAATCTGGAGGTGTCTTTGGGTTTAAAATTAGTTTCTTGTAGGCAACATATAGATGGGTTTGTATTTTTATCCATTCTGATACCCTGTGTCTTTGATTGGGTCATTTAGCCCATTAACATTCAGGGTAACTATTGAGAGATATGAATTTAGTGCCATTGTATTGTCTGTAAGGTGACTGTTACTGTATATTGTCTCTGTTTTTTTCTGATCTACTACTTTTAGGCTCTCTCTTTGCTTAGAGGACTCCTTTCAATATTTCCTGTAGAGCTGGTTTGGTGTTTGCAAATTCTTCCAGTTTTTGTTTTTCCTGGAAGCTTTTAATCTCTCCTTCTATTTTCAATGATAGCCTACCTGGATATAGTATTCTTGGCTATATGTTTTTCTCATTTAGTGCTCTGAATATATC